>NC_139577.1:6585106-6597606 GCF_946808225.1 Silurus aristotelis | reverse complement strand
TAAACTTTTGCCCATATAAGAAACAATACAATGATATATGAGACAAGCATCTGTGTGTTTAAGTCATTTAATTCACAGGATACTTTTGTGCCTTAGCTACAGCTAGTAGTTTGTAACACTCAGGTTAAATAACCAAAAATTATTGTTATTGATTCAGCCAATGATATGAAGCTTACTGTAGGAACAGACATGATACCCTGTAAATACAGTAAAACAAAGTAGTGTGTGATTTACCTGGTGTGAGCGTAGTTGCTCTTGAAGACCGGGGTAAGTGGATGCGATCTCTCCCGCTAAACTGTCCTCCATTCTCTGGAGGAAACACATCCACGTCTCACACCTCTCCTCAAACACCTGCTGCTGGAGAGACACGACCTGTAACTCACTGCACACACAAACACAAATCAGAAACAGTGTAATATACACATGTTTGAAGACAGACAGAAACGTCTAGCCTCTTACCTGCATCTCTCCTGAGCATGGGCAGATGCTTGAGCCCACTTCCTGTTCAGACGCTGCAGTCTCTGGGTCATGGGGTCACTCAGGGTCAGTCTGTAACCGAGTTCATTCAACATTTCCACGTCAGCCGAACGACGGCTCAATTCGAACAGATCACACTGCAGAGAAAAGCACATGAATATAAACAGAAATGAAAATAAAAATGTATTTTTCTTTCTATTAAAAACATGCAACTAATTTTTATTACAAATCTTTCCTATATTCTAATGTCGGAAAACAAAATTCATATTACAACAATATTTAATAAATAATGAATAAAATTGTTTATTAAAAAATAAATAAATAAATAAACAAACTAAATTTAATATCAATTGGTATTTTAAAAATAATTATGAAATATAATAAGAATGATATGTATAATAAAAATACATCTGACAAATCTAAAATGTAAAATAAATAAAATAATATAAAAGAAAATATTACAAATAAAATATATTTAAAGAGTTTTCAATAATTGTTTTCTATTAGCATTCATATTAATATTCCTTTTTCAATTAATTGTATCTGACCTTTGATATGTCTGTTTCTTGAGTGTCTTTCTGGTGCCTCGTCCACTCCTGTAAGCATGTCTCCAGTGAATGCAGTACCTGTTCGAAATCCTGAAGCTGCTTGACATCCTCCTACACACACACACACACAGACACACACACACACACACACACACACACACACACACACAGAGATTTTAGTCCAAACACTGCTACATTAAACCACGTTACACATTTACTTCATGTATTGCACCTGTATCTCTTCCAGCTTCCTCTTCACTGCCTGCTCAATCTGATGAAGCCCACGTGTGAGCATGCGACACTCTGATTGGATGAAGGCAGCTGCTGTTGGTTCCATCTGCCCAATCAGCTCTTTTGAAGCTTCGAGTGCTCGGTGCGAGTCTGTTTGGAGAGAGTGAGTGTTCTCCAGCAGCTCCTGTACATCAGATTAGGAGAGTGATTATAAATTAAAGTACTGATGTTCCTGTACTTTCATTTATAATTTATGCACAGCTACAAGTAAATCCACATAATTTGTAAAAGCGGCATGGAGTGCCAGTGTTGTCATGGTAATAAAATCACATGTTAGGATCCTAGATTAGGATGTGAGCAGACTTAATTTATCTTATATACTTTTCCCATGTTTTTACATCACCCAGGATATTTTTTATTTGCGGTCATAAGTTTAATTATTTATATTATTTCTTTTTTACTTCCAATTTAGAAACTTCCACAGGTCGAGTGATGGCACATGCTCGGAAATAGGAAAATTGAGAATGACAAGCAGAGAGATGGCAGAGGAATTCTTTTAATTTGAACGCTAACAAATTTCACTATGATGCTTTTATAAACAATTACTTTAATAAGTATTTATAAATTATTTTAAAAAGGTAAAAAAAAAAATACAAAGTACTATGATTTTGGTAGATGTTTCTAATTAGTCAGTACCATTGTTCCAGTGACTGTATGAGTCATATGACCAAATATTTATAAATGATAGATACAAAATTTATAGTAATTGTATAATTATAAATAATCACAATTATATACAAAAATAGAAAGTAAAGATGAGGAATAAATATTCATTTTATTTTATTAAACAAAATCTTCAAGGATCAAAGGTTCAAGGTTATACTAGTAAAAGTGAGTCTGTGTGTCAGCTGACCAAAAAAAAAAATAAAAGTGTAAATTTAATGAACAAAAATTATATCAGTTTCTTTTTTTCTTTTTTTTATAACCTAACAAACCTGGTGTGATCCAATTAAATTTGAGTTCTGATTATATATTAATATAATTACTATATATATATATATATATATATATATATATATATATATATATATATATATATATATACAGTGAGGAAAATAAGTATTTGAACACCCTGCTATTTTGCAAGTTCTCCCACTTAGAAATCATGGAGGGGTCTAAAATTGTCATCGTAGGTGCATGTCCACTGTGAGAGACATAATAAAAAAAAAAAAAATCCAGAAATCACAATATATGATTTTTTTAACCATTTATTTGTATGATACAGCTGCAAATAAGTATTTGAACACCTGTCTATCAGCTAGAATTCTGACCCTCAAAGACCTGTTAGTCTGCCTTTAAAATGTCCACCTCCACTACATTTATTATCCTAAATTGGATGCACCTGTTTGAGGTCGTTAGCTGCATAAAGACACGTGTCCACCCCATACAATCGGTAAGAATCCAACTACTAACATGGCCAAGACCAAAGAGCTGTCCAAAGACACTAGAGACAAAATTGTACACCTCCACAAGGCTGGAAAGGGCTACGGGGAAATTAACAAGCAGCTTGGTGAAAAAAGGTCCACTGTTGGAGCAATCATTAGAAAATGGAAGAAGCTAAACATGACTGTCAATCTCCCTCAGACTGGGGCTCCATGCAAGAACTCACCTCGTGGGGTCTCAATGATCCTAAGGAAGGTGAGAAATCAGCCCAGAACTACACTAGAGGAGCTGGTCAATGACCTGAAAAGAGCTGGGACCACCGTTTTCAAGGTTACTGTTGGTAATACACTAAGACGTCATGGTTTGAAATCATGCATGGCACGGAAGGTTCTCCTGCTTAAACCAGCACATGTCCAGGCACGTCTTAAGTTTGCCAATGACCATTTGGATGATCCAGAGGAGTCATGGGAGAAAGTCATGTGGTCAGATGAGACCAAAATAGAACTTTTGGGTCATAATTCCACTAAACATGTTTGGAGGAAGAAGAATGATGAGTACCATCCCAAGAACACCATCCCTACTGTGAAGCATGGGGGTGGTAGCATCATGCTTTGGGGGTGTTTTTCTGCACATGGGACAGGGCGACTGCACTGTATTAAGGAGAGGATGACCGGGGCCATGTATTGCGAGATTTTGGGGAACAACCTCCTTCCCTCAGTTAGAGCATTGAAGATGGGTCGAGGCTTGGTCTTCCAACATGACAATGACCCAAAGCACACAGCCAGGATAACCAAGGAGTGGCGCTGTAAGAAGCATATCAAGGTTCTGGCATGGCCTAGCCAGTCTCCAGACATAAACCCAATAGAGAATCTTTAGAGGGAGCTCAAACTCCGTGTTTCTCAGTGACAGGCCAGAAACCTGACTGATCTAGAGAAGATCTGTGTGGAGGAGTGGGCCAAAATCCCCCCTGCAGTGTGTGCAAACCTGGTGAAAAACTACAGGAAACGTTTGACCTCTGTAATTGCAAACAAAGGCTACTGTATCAAATATTAACATTGACTTTCTCAGGGGTTCAAATACTTATTTGCAGCTGTATCATACAAATAAATAGTTTAAAAATCATACATTGTGATTTCTGGATTTTTTTTTTTAGATTATGTCTCTCACAGTGGACATGCATCTACGATGAAAATTTCAGACCCCTCCATGATTTCTAAGTGGGAGAACTTGCAAAATAGCAGGGTGTTCAAATACTTATTTTCCTCACTGTATATATATATATATATATATATATATAGTTATTTAGCTTGCCAAATGCTATACTATATGCTCTCTTTTACTCTTAAACAAAAGCAAGCATTGTTTAGGTGATGCACATCAGAGGTGAATGGAATAATGTGTACATTGTTTCTTGATGTAAGTTGACTGAACTCACGTGTAAATGCTGTATACAAGCTGTAAGTGTTTCTGTGTCACTGTCATGCTCGATTGCCATCTTCAAGATGTGAGAGAGCCGCTCCTTCTCCTGGTGTAGCTTCTCTGAGCAGGAACATGACAAATCAGAGTACTGTTTCCATGACTGCAGAAGAGTGTGTAACCTCACTGAGGTGTGTGAATGGTCTTGCTTCACCTCAGACCACCTGGACAACAGTACAAAGACACACACAAAAACACAGAATAAGAATAATCTTTCTTTGGCTTAACCTGGTTTAGCAAGTAATCAGTGATATCAAACTGACCGTAACCTCTCCTTCTCCAGCTGTTTAGATAATAAATATGAGGTGTCCGTATGGATCAAATCAACAAGAGGGGAGAATGTGCGGTTAAGCTCCTCCCACTTTTGGTCCGCTTCCTCAGCTTCAAGTTGCAGCGCCTTCCAATTGCAATGAAAATAATCACACAGTGTAAAAAAAAGAACATATATATATATATATATATATATATATATATATATATATATATATATATATATATATATAAGCATAAAGTATATAATTTATAAATAAATCCCTTTTACTCCTTTTATGCTTCTATAATGAAAAGTAATCTCAAACAAATACTTGCATTCCAAATGATAGTGAACTGAAAACATTATTTGCACAGTCACACTTGAACATCTTTATTGTAAATAAAATACCTGTAGCTTATCCATGCTCTTTTGAAACGCTGTGATGGAGGTGTGAGGGGCGTGGCAGTGTTCTAAGGACAGACATATTCTAACGGTGCTCTGAGAAACTTGACCCCGCCCACAATCGAATGCAGACCATGCCTCACACACGTGCTGCAGAGTTTGTTTCAGAGTGCAGTTCTGCAGAAAATGTAAACAATGTTTAACAAACAATTCATACAAAATAATAAAATAAAATACAAAATAATACACAGGGAATTGCAAAACCAAAAATATAGACAAATGAAAAGAAATTAAACATGTATATGAAATATAGAGAAATATATTTAAAATCAGTTACTCTAAATAGTAATAATAACAATAATAAGACGAAAGATTGTTACTATTAGAGAGAAATAATCAGTCACATGGTGGTGCAATAAAGCAGAGTTACTGTTGGATATTTTAATAGTTATTATACAGTAAATGTACTGTAATGTGTGTACCTGTTCAGTTAAAGCAGTCAAAGACTGGGAGATGGCATTAATGTAAATGTTGAAGCCTGACTGTGTGTGTTCATCATCACTCTTTCCTAGCTCATTCAGCTTAACAGATCTTCCCTTCAGCTCCTCCTCCAAATCCTAAAAAGAAAAAATGGGTGGCAAACATATAATACACAGAATAAAACACAGCAAGAATCAGCAAATCCAGAATTATGTTCTGACCTCGCACTCTTTCAGGTGCTTTTCTGCTGCTCTTTGACTGACAGGCCTCTCAGCCAGCTGCATCCATGCCTCACGACCTTTGACCCAGGCACGCAGAAGGCGGAGTTTGCTTTCTCGGTCTGCGCAGCTGCTCAGCTTTTCCTTGACGTGTTGCATCTGTGAGAAATCCTAAAACTGATGTTTCACACTCTCACATCTTTGTATGTGTGCAAGTGTCTTGTCTAGCATACATCGGAGGTGTGGGTGTGTGTCTGTGTGCTTACCTGTATGTACAGGTTCATTTGCAGCATTGTCCAGCGTAGGTTCATCTCCCCCAGCTGTTCAGCGAATGCTGTTATTTTGCATCTGAGGTGTGGCTCGGTGTGTTTTAGCACCATCTGGTTTAGGTAGTCCACTGACAACTGCACACACACCTGTGCTCGTTTCAGCTCCTACATGCATGCACACAAAACAATCACTTGCTGCTATGGAAACAAAGTATTTAAATGATAAGTCATTATATGATGTTTGTGGTTTATGTCATAAAGACAGACCTGTGAAAAGTTTAGAATCACAGTGTCTTTAATGGTTTTTGAGACACATGCATGTTCCTTTAGTTTCTATGCAACAAACTCAATAAAAGGCAAAAAAAAATTACAAGACCTGGACAGTGAATGACTGTAAAAAAATTCTGTGGATTCCAAAGGTGACTTTTTGGCTCTAAGAGAAGAACTTTTGTAAGATGGAAAACAGGGGAGAAGATTTTAGCAGACTGTCTCACCCGTCAAACACGGATGGAAGCTTAATGGTTTGGGGTTGTTTTAAAGCACTGAAGGTTCTAGATTTAGTCTGGGTAAAAGGAACCAACATGGCTACCATTCTATACTTTCGTCCGGACTGCGGCTCATTGGAACCGACTTCTCTGTAAGTGTGATTTATATAGCAAAGAGTTGTCTGGAGTTATCAATCATTGAATTGCCTGCCCTGTCACTGCACCTAAATCTAAACCTAAAACCTAACCTTCGGTGAGATTTTGTTGTTAAAAAAAATCATGATAAAAAATAATATGGTTGCTGAGAGCGCTCTCTTCATGCTAAGAGAGAATCTTCCAATGAAAATATTATATATATATATATATATATATATATATATATATATATATATATATATATATATATATATATATATATATATTGTTTGGTGAAAGTAAATCTTCATACCGTTACATTTCGTGCATAGAAACAAAAGGAACATGCATGTGTCTCTCAAGGTGTTTCCAAACTAACTAAAGTAACATAACACACACGTCAGCCTAAGTGATAAATATGTCTATACCTTGTATGTATTCAGTTGACTTGTGAGCTGTACTGCTGTGCTTGATAATTTAGCATTTTCCTCTGCATCCCTTAGGCATACTTCAGCTCCATCAAGCCATTTGCACACCTCCGAGAGCAGGAACTGAGGACATACACTCTCCACAACACCCTAAAGCAAGAAGAAATGAGTGGGTGAGAGGAGGGTGGGGGTGGGACAGTCATTCTCATAGAAACATAATTAAATTACAACAAAGCTACAGAGACAAAGAAAATAAGGAAGAACAAAAAAAAGGGGGTGGGGGCAAAAAAGGGGAATAAAAGAAAGGTAAAGAGAAAATTAAAATAGGTGGAGAGAAGCAACAGGTAGAAAAGACAATATACAGGAAATATATGGAAAAACTATGAGTTGTAGAACAAATAAAAAAACAACAGATGTGTAAAAAAAATTAACTCCAAAATCTAACAATGGCATAAACATTTATATTTGTCAATTTCAAACCCAGGTTGTAGTGGTACAAAATGAAAAGGGTCAGAATTTTTTATTGATATGACATCAAAGTTTGCAAGTATGCAGTTAAATAAATAAATAAATAAATAAATAAATAAATAAATAAATAAAACCATATTCTAATGTTCAGAAAACACTTGGGGTGCAGTGGTCTAAGTAAAATATGTATATTTATTTTTTACCTGATGCAGCTTTTGTTGTACTGCATTGACATCTGCATGCAACTCCACCCAACTCCACTCCACTTATTTCAGGTGATCTTTCAGAGCAAGCAGGACAGGAGACATCACCATCACATGAACCACATTTGTGCTGCTGCTGGTCAGGAGTTTTTCTGACACCTTTGTTGAAGCTTTCAGTGGTGACTTTTCAGCAGGAAACTCATCGTGGACGCTAGTATCTCCTCCCTTACATATATCAGAGTGAATGTTTTCAAGAGTGTGAGCTCCATAGTTTGAGGACTCTTCTTTCTTATCTTCAGCACTGGGAACATCCTTTAATGTAAAAACATCTGCCTGAATAGTGTTTTCTTCTGACTGAGAGTTATGATGAGTGGATCTGGATGAGGGTGAGTTTGTGTCTGTGTGTTCTCTCTCACTGATCTGCAGGATCTCACTGCCAGTGCTGATCAGTGAAGCTTTCAGAGATGATTTTATCTCTAGCTCTTTACACAGCTCCTGAAAAGTACAAGAAAACTATTGATAACTTAATGGAATGGAAATGATTAAAATATAAATGGTTTAATTTTTTTTTTAATTAGGAGTTGCTGAAAGATGAAAAAAAAAAAAGAAGAAGGATACAAGAAGTGTGAACATAAATGGACAAAAAACATTTTATTACTTCAAACCAACGGTCCCCAGCAATTTTTGCATCATGGACCAGTTTCACGACAGATTAGACCCGGGGTTAGGTTAAAAAGGATTCAATAATTCATTTAATTACACATATAATGAAAACGAACTCAGTGGGAGCGTAATTTATTGATGCATTGAAAAACAAAACTAAGAATGAAAAAAGTGCAGGAAATTGACAGGCAGAAATGGTCTTTCTTTTTTCTTTTTTTTAATAAAACACATTGCAGACTGCAAATCAATAAAATAGGAATAAAAAAAAAAACAAAAAGCTTTTTATTCTTGCTAGGTTGCCTGATACCAACGACCCAGAACCGATCCGCACCCCAGTAGTTGGGGACCTTTTTTTTTAAATTATGTTTATGATTAAATTGCAAGAACCAACAAAACAAATCCTAGTTTTTAATTTAATTTTTTTTATGTACATGTGCGGACAAGAAGGCTAATTGGTTAATCGTTTGGTATATGTGTATATGAAACAGCTAATTATTTTGAATGTGTCAAAAGAGACAACACAGTGTGAACTTACTATAAACTCATGGAAGTTGGCGATGGCTTGTCCAGAGGTCATCGTGTGACCTTTCCAGCTGTGCAGACGTTCTCTGGTTTTATTCATCCACTCTGTCATCGCTGTAGAGTCACGATGATACCTGAACATGAAATAATATTTTGATATGTGAAAATAAAAAAAATGCTCGCTCATTGACCCCATCATCCACTTTTTCTGTGTTACCTTCGTCATCCAATATTTATTTTTTTTTATTAAAATATTAAAATTCCTCAGAAAGATACATTTAGGATATACTTATTCATTTTTTTTTACCTCTTCCAGAGTTTTATCAGGTAGTGTGTGGAGTCCAGTCCATTTTCCATTTTCCGTTGCAGAGTGGCTAAACACTGTTTTTGCCTCAGAGTAGCCACACCCACTCTGTACACAAGACCATACATCAAGTGACCGGTCACATCCACTTCTCGCAGTCTGCTGGCATGATCTAAAACCAGTCCAATCTGGGCACTATTTGCCTCCAGGGTTGCCTGCAACGTCTGAAAGGGAGAAAATGTTTTAAAAATTGGAGATTATATATTTATATAACTGTGTTATGAAACTGAAATAACTGTTACTTTGCTCATATTATGTTTAGCATTATGTATAATAAATGATCTCAATTATTATATTTTTTACTACAATTACAGAATAAGCGTTATTGTTGCACTTGCTTTATACGCCGAAAGACGTCTCTGCAGCGCCTCCTCTGTCTGCTCCTCTGAGTGCACGCTGGAAAGCTGACGCTCCAGTTTTTGGAGCAGTTTCTTCAACCAGGACTGATTCTCGTCCCACTGAGTCCACATCTTAAACATACAAATTAGCAAAAATTACACCACATGGCTTATATATATATATATATATATATATATATATATATATATATATATATATATATATATATATATATATATATAAAACTTTCTTTTCGGCTTCTCCCGTTAGGGGTCGCCACAGCGGATCCTCCGCACGTTTGACTTGGCACATGTTTTATGCTGGATGCCCTTCCTAACGCAACCCTCCCCAATTTATCCGGGCTTGGGACCGGCACTAAGAGTGGCTGGGGATGGTTCCCTGACCGGGAATCGAACCCGGGTCACAGCGGTGGGAGCGCTGCATCTTAACCACTAGACCACCAGGGGACCATATATATATATATATATATATATATATATATATATATATATATATATATATATATATATATATATATATATATATATATATATATATATATATATATATAAATTTTGACAATGATGAGATAAAATTTTTTATACAAAATGAGGATTCATTTTATTTTTGAACTACAGTGCTCTCAGTCAATCCAAAATATAAAGAAACCTAAAACCTGTATTTTTAACCTCTTAGTCGCAGCGCCGCACCAGAGCGACCGATATCCCGTTGTTCTCAGGTGTTAATGTTTATCAATAGATTAAATAAAAAGCGAGAAGAGTAACCATGACTAACTATTCACCATTCTAAAGCTCTAAGCTTCAAGCAGCGATTTCAGATCACAGTATTTCAGTGAAAAACATATAACGAATGTATTTGTGTAAGCAGTACACACAAACAACATGAAAATAAAATACTTACACATTACGTAGTACTCACACATTTATTGTAATAACTAGTCACAAACACAACCACTGCTGCAAATCCCGGATTATTATGAAAGATAAGGCTCCACTGAACAACATGCCGTAAAGCATTTTTGCTCCAACCAAACAGTAGTGTTGTAATTTAGATGGTTATTCTTTTGTCTTTTGTTTTGTCACAGTACTTCGATTGGTGTATTGTTTGTATATGTTTTGGAATAACTTTCGCATAAAAAAACGACATCTTGGTAAAAAAACAAACATGGCTGGTGGAATATAGTGTTACAAAACAAATGAGACCACACACTAAAAAAAAACAGTAAAAAAAAGCTCGAATCTCGGGCTTGAGCCTCCACTCTATATGCAGGTGTTGTGACGTTTTTATTATGCACCACCTATCATTTCAAACCTTTTATTTTCAGCCAGTAGCATTATGGAAACACAATGATTGATGGTAAATGTAGCTAATGAGTGCAGGATTCTAACGATATATGGGAGGATTTTATTGCCCACGTGGGTGCGTTCTTAGTTTTATTACTCTTAAGAAATAGGAATCTCATTTGCCATGAAAATCTTCATCTACATGTGGCTTTTAACCCAGTACTTTTCTGGATTGCTACAGGACTGATTTCATGTATTTATATATGAAGAAAAAATAATGTTCAATGCAGGAAATGTATATCCATGGCACTTCATCATCTATAACTTAATTTCTATCAACTTTGATGAGAAGTGTCTACTTTCCAAAGATATCTAAATTGTGTATGTAGCACATTTTTGTCATGAACTGTTAACATTTAAAGTTAGGTAGGGCATTTCAGCTGTGAGTCCTAAAATTTGGGGTGGGTGGGGCGGGAAATTCAGGAAATTTTTATTTTTACGGTACGTCATCATCTATAACTTTCTATAACTTATTATCTTTTTCAACAATATAAACTTTGAATAATGGACAGTAAAGCTTTAAAGACCTTTTTAATATATTTAAATATATATGTAGCCCTCTTTTATCGGTTTTAAAGTTTTAAGTTAGGTAGGGCATTTTCAACTGTGATTCCCAAAAGCTGTGACGAAGGCTACCAGGTTAAATACATAAAATTTGGTTTAATTCAAAGTATAAAATGTAGTGCTATTTACAATGTCTCAAAAGCTTCATTGTTTCACTGATATCGATCATCTTCGTTCTTTGATATTGATCTTTCATATTTGTATCTCGCTCAGCCTTGTGACATTTTGATCTATAATAAATACCAATTTGTGATTGTTGGCAGATCACTATGGTATAAAAGGAATAAAACACTTTAAGATGCATGTTACAGGTGTATGTTGAATAAATAATTCATTTAGTGCAATTTAAACAGACACCGAATCAGTGCTTAGTCACAACACTGTGTTACAGGTTTTTCCTACCTGTAGTATCAGCTGCAAAGCAGTTCCTGTCTTCAGACCCTCACACTGAAGCTCATTCACCTGATCCTCCACCTCTGCCACCGCAGTGTCCCACCTGCAATAGATGCTATCAGGCATCCGGGATGTGGAACGCTGCAGAGCTTGCAAGTGAGAGCCGAGAGACAGGAAGAACTTCTGCAAACATAAAATTAAAAACAGCAACAATTTTTATATAATATTGCAGAATGTTTATATATACCGTATATAAATAATAGTTATAGCCATTCTGATCCTATGCTATATATATATATATATTCCTCTTGCTTTTCTCTGTCATTTGCAGTAGCTGCTCCCCACACCTGTCAGTCTAGGCCTCTATCTAGTTCTTAGCGTTACATGTGTATATAATGCAGTCCTTATCCAGCCATTATCCTGTCGTTTAAATTTTTTAACCCATTAATGTGTGTTTATGATATTAGATGACTCACCGTGTGTGTGCTGAGAAGTTTGTGTAGCTGTTCCGTGGTGTGTGGCTCCGGCTCTGTTGTGCATGAAAGTCTCTGTTTGCCAAATTCCAGCAGGTTCTGAAGGCCTTTCAGTACACGCTCACACTGCTGCTGCTGCTCCACACTGCACTGCAAATCAGCAACATGCTGACACACACTGCTGTACATACTCTATACAGAGAGCGATAGAGAGAGAGAGAAATACACATATTACTGTACACACTGTCCAACATAATCTACACACATGCACAGAAAGAGATGTTTATACACAAACCACTGTA
>NC_139577.1:6440106-6582606 GCF_946808225.1 Silurus aristotelis | reverse complement strand
AACACAATGATCTGTGAGCACTCTCTCTAACCTGTCTCTGCAGAGTGTCTTTCAGCTGGGTCTGTTTTTCTGAGAGAACATTCTGGATCTCACAAACACGTTTTTGCAGCAGATCCACACACACACCGGCTGTAGGAACCACGGAGCCTAATGACCTGATGACCTCTGACCTCTGAGTGGTTAACTCTGCACTCAAAGTGCTGAGCTCTGCAGAGAAACTCTACAGAGGACATACAGACAGCAAGTGAGGAAACAGATAGATGGATCAATCAAGAGGTACCGTATGATTGTTCGAGGTATTGATGGATTGTAAGGAAACGTCAATATGGATGAATAAATTAATGGATTTTGTACATCTGATATAAGTCTGATGAGAAGAAATTGATGAGTGAATGAATGGACAAATCAATATAATGGATGGATAGATGGCTGGATTGGGAGAGTTAATATAAATGATGGATGGGTGGACAGTTACTGTAAATCTTATAAGAACCTTAAAGTTGTATGGATTAGTGTATAGATGGATGGATGGACCAGTAGGTTGAAGAAAGGAGGGATGGATGAATGGATAGATAGATGGATGGGTGTGTACCTGTAGCTGCTGCAGTTGTATTTGAGAGTCGGTGTGTGTGGCTCCTGCCTGAGAGACAAGTGTGTGAGAGAGACCGGAGAGAGAAAGCGTAATTCTACTCAACACCTCAAACAAACCCTCATCTGCCACCTGCACATCCTGCAAAGGGAGCGAGAGAGAGAGAGAGAGAGAGAGAGAGAGAGAGAGAGAGAGATGAGAGAGTGTTGGACTGTTAACCTGAGTGTGTTTGATTACGTGATCAGGAGTGTAATACACTTGGAGTTGTTGATGTTGCTGTGTCCCCCAGCTCTCGCAGGTGTGTGATGTGGGACTCAAGCTCCCGTAGACATGCAGCTCCGTCAGCATTGTTCCATACACACACAGGTGGAGGAGATTTCTGTAAACACACACACACACACACACACACACACACACACACACACACACTTACAATCTGAAAATATATTTAAGCATTAATCTGATTGATGTTTATTTGTGCAGAAACCTCCTCTTCCTGCTGCTCTTCTGCTTTCTGGCTGAGTCTCCTGTGGAGGTGAGTCCACTTCTTGTGAACTGACTCCACCCTTTCCTGTCTTTGCCCCTCCACCATCATCGGTGCTGCAGGTGTAAGCAGCCTGAAAATGTTGTTTTTTATTCAGAAACCGTAGTCATTTAAATTTTTCACTCACATCTTATAAAAGAACATTAATATTAAAGCCTTCCAAGTTTCATGCATTATTTCCCATCCACAGCAACTTTATGCGCAAAATAACTGGAACACCTGACTTTTACAGTCATATGTGGTTCTTCTCAAATTGTTAGCACAAAGTTGAAGGCACACAATTAAGTAGAACTTGTTTGGATGCAGCAGCATGAAATTGTTCCTTTACTTCAACCAGGAGACCCAAACCTGTTCTAGCATGCCAATGCCTCTGTACACAAACACAAAGCTCCATAAAGTTTTGCTTTATATGTGTTGGAGTGGAAGATCTCCTGCTATAGCGCTCCGACCTCAACTCTATTAAACACCTTAGGGATGACTGTGGGAACAATGATTGCCCCCCAGGCCTCCTCAGTTCACCTTGTAGCTGAATGAGCCCAAATCTCCACAAGCACACTAGAAAATCTACTGGCGCATCTTCCCAATAGAGAGAAAGTTAATGAGAACAGCAAGTGGAGACTAAAAGTGAAATGGGATGTTCAGAAAAGCGCATACAAATCTTAGTGGTCAGGTGTCCACTAAGCTTATTACTACTTAATTCTTAACAGTTGTAGAAATTTTAAGTTCCTCAAAATGTTTTAAAATTCTTTTTGAGTTTGTAGGTTTTATAGTGCATGTGTGTTAGAGGATGTATAACTCCAGAAGAGGAAGTGTGTGTATGTGTGTGTGTGTGTGTGTGTGTGTGTGTGTGTGTGTGTGTGTGTGTGGTTACCTCGGATTCTCCTCTGCACTTTGACTTTGCAGTCTGACTCTGATTCCCTGTGCTGCAATGATCTTCGTCAGATCTCTCTGCTCAATCAGACCCTGCTCTAACTCCTAAAACACACACACACACACACACACACACACACACACACACACACACCATTTTGCACATTAGGTAACTAAAGGTTGTACGTTACAACAGATGTAATGACAAATTATTTTATAAACATTTCCTCTTCAGATCATTAACCAGAACTCTAGAGGAAACATTTCTCCCAATTACAGTTTCTTTCTTATGTCCCTTATTCTGTCGAAATGCATTCTTTTCAAACCAGAGTGCAGAGTAAACTATCCAACGTAGCAAACATTTTCTTATCAAACATTAAAACTATTTATCTTAAGTAATGTAGGCAGCTAAATGATCTGCGAGGATGTGTTGTGAGGTAGCTGCATTATTTAGCAAACAGTTTTACAGAAACTACTTAACTAGTCATCCAGAGTGACTTGAAGAAGTTCTTTCCTTTTTCACTACCACTACTGGATCTTTTGAATTGCACAGAAGGCTAGGCTTGCAAAAGTGTGTGTGTTACCCTCTGCTGTTGCAGGCTACTCTGTCTAAAGAGTTTGGCCCTGTTCAAGCTCATCATCTCTTGAACGCTGTTGCTGCGCTTTAGCCGAGTCTGCGGGGGGCGCTCTCTCTCAGCACACACCTAAAACATGAAAAGTTAGTTCTCTTAAATTCAAGAGAAAGGACAAAACAAGGACCTTTCTGTAGCAGCAATAGCGTAATTGAGAACAGGAACTATGTGTGTTTGTGGACGTTCCACCACATGGCACTATAAATGGATAAAAAGTCACACAAAAAATGTCAGTGTAACTGTTTTCTGCAGTATGATATGGAGTAAACACCATGGGGACATGCTGTTATAGGAACATAATCAAGATAATTCACACATGTATGCACAGTTTGGTAAAGGACAACTGCTGATGAGGTAAAGACATTTATCATGCTAATGATCTGTCATATTAACCTGCTGTGTGTTTTAGCAGAGAACGAGAGTGTGTGTGTGTGTGTGTGTGTGTGTACCTTCTCCTCACTGTGCCTTTCCTGCAGCAGGAGTTGAAATGTCACCAGCTTGTTCTTCAGGAGCTGCAGTTTAGTGCTGAGTGATTTCTGCTCGTCTTCATGCCCTGTTGAAGACACACTGGCCACCTTTTGCTCAATCTCCACAAACATCTCCTGGACACACACACACACACAAACACACACACATACACGAGATAAATAAAGCTCAGTTCACCTTTTTTGCATATTCAAATTTAGTCCGCACTCTAACCTGAGTTGCTAACATTCACTTTCAGCAGACAAAACACATACATAACACATTGTTCCATTTGAAAATACGAAATTATTAAGGTAAATTTATGCTTCGTTCGGCGAATAAACTGTTCAACCTCATAACACATCAAGTCAACAGATCAAATGCTGAGGAAATTGAACAGGTAAAAACAAAGGGCTTGGTAGTTACAGCGGAATGGGATTGTGGGGAGGTCAAAGTCCACTCTGGAGACAGAGATGATTTATATATTGTCACGTATGGCACGTAAATGTGTGTGTATGTGAGAGAGTGCTTATGAAATGTCAGCAATATCTGGCTTCCTCACTATTAAATGAACTGAATATGTAAAAGCTATAAAAGCATTCACACTGCACTCTGTTGGCTTTTAGACTTTTTATAACCAAGCTTACTGGATCTTTTGCACTGGAACTTTAATGCAGGTATCAGATTACACACACACACACACACACACACACACACACACACACACACACACACACACACACACACACACACAAATACGACTGATGACAAATGATAATTGTAGCTAATTAACACCTAAACTTGTTCCTAACACACCTAACAGAAGTGAGGGTAAAGCAACAGTAGATCCTCTGACATATAAGCATATCTCAGTGTGTGTGCAGTGTATTATGCAAGGGAAAACACACAGAATGAACAGTGAAGCCACAATGGTGTCGTGAGATGCAAACACACACATAGTGGAAGTTATATTGACTACCATGCAATATATTTAGACACACAGAGACACATGAACAGAAGATGTGCAAAAGTAATCAAAGTCTATGGAATAATACACAAGGAGACACACACCCAGTCATAATGACTCAAGTCTAATATTAAAGACAAATATTGCCTCTGTGGTGTATATCCTAAAACTTGCAAATACACAAACACACACAGAGACAAAGAGAAGGTACACTATTGTCTAATATACTTGGACACACATACACATGAGCAAGAAGTGCAGTTGTACCTTAATGCCTACAGTGTTTTATACAGGGACAAACACAAACACACAAAAAAGTGAAGCTACAGTTTCTATAATGCAATTTTCTAAGGCACCAAACCACAATATCTGTCTCTATAGTGTATATTGTAGAATATAAGAATTTTCTCTCACACACACACACACACACACACACACACACACACACACACACACACACACACACACACACACACACACACACACACACACACACACACACACACACAGAGATACCAAGTTTAATCTACACTGTATATTGTGAAATATACTTTGACACACATAAAAACACATTAACTTATAGTACAACTGCATGTCTTGTTCATGACTATAGTGTAGTATACAACGACACAGACACACACACACACAAAAAGGGGAAGCTACAGTATCTATAATGCAATATACTAACGCACCAAACCACAATATCTGTAGTCTAATATGCGAGTCAAACTATGTCTCTATAGTGTATATTGTAAAATCTAAAATTTATTTCTCTCTCTCTCTCTCTCTCTCTCTCTCGCTCTCTCGCTCTCTCTTTCTCTCTCTCTTTCTCTCTCTCTCTCTCTCTCACACACACACACACCCCAAGACAAAGTGGAAGCTACACTGTCGATTGTGCAATATACTTAAACACACACACATGAACAAAAGAAGTGCACTTGTACTCTCAGTTGTCTATAGTGTAGAATACAAGGACACACACGCATGCGCAAACACTCACGCACACGCGCGCACAAAAGAGGAAGCCACAGTGTCTGTAGTAAAATATACTAAGGCACTTGTGTATAATGTCCACCATAAAAGAAGCATACATGTACACAAATGCAAAAACTACATAGTATAACACAAGAACACACACATACTGCAACTGAAAAAATGTGCGTCCACTATGGTAATATATTTGTAAGCATGCTATATTTACTTTCTAAATTATACAAATGACCCAACGTCATCATGTTATACTCATTTCACTAGCAGAGCAACTAACCATTTAAATAAATAACTACAGTAATTTTGCACACATTGTAATACACTAAAATGACAAATCTCTCATACTCTACTCCACAAGCCTTTAAACCCTTAAAATAATATGAAATAAAATGAACAAAAACACACACATTACATTTCACGCAAACACAAACAATAATAAGTCCTAAAGGGTGTGTTAGCATTCTTTCCATGGCTGCTTAATGAGGACTCAAGTTGCACAATTACCGCATCATATCCTTCCATCATGCAGAGACGTCCTGTAACGCAAAACCGGCTTTTAACTCACCAATAAATCTGAGATTACGAGTTAGTTTCGATTCAGAGGCCACATACTCGGTGCACAGTTACACGCTCGTCATGTTAATGTGGTGGTGAGTATAAGAGGATTGAGGAAATGTTGGTTTTCTTCAGGGTGCAGAGTTTCTCAATGCACTGACTCACTCATTTCTTCACAGCTATTGAGTCTGTGCATGGGCATGTGTGTGTGTGTGTGTGTGTGTGTGCGTGTGTGTGTGTGCGTGTGTGTGCGTGTGTGTGTGTGCGTGTGTGTGTGTGTGTGCGTGCGTGTGTGTGTGTGTGTGTGTATATATATATATATATATATATATATATATATATATATATATATATATATACAGTGGAGAAAATAAGTATTTGAACACCCTGCTATTTTGCAAGTTCTCCCACTTAGAAATCATGGAGGGGTCTGAAATTGTCATCGTAGGTGCATGTCCACTGTGAGAGACATAATCTAAAAAAAAAAATCCAGAAATCACAATATATGATTTTTAAACTATTTATTTGTATGATACAGCTGCAAATAAGTATTTGAACACCTGTCTATCAGCTAGAATTCTGACCCTCAAAGACCTGTTAGTCTGCCTTTAAAATGTCCACCTCCACTACATTTATTATCCTGAATTAGATGCACCTGTTTGAGGTCGTTAGCTGCATAAAGACACGTGTCCACCCCATACAATCAGTAAGAATCCAACTACTAACATGGCCAAGACCAAAAAGCTGTCCAAAGACACTAGAGACAAAATTGTACACCTCCACAAGGCTGGAAAGGGCTACGGGGAAATTGCCAAGCAGTTTGGTGAAAAAAAGGTCCACTGTTGGAGCAATCATTAGAAAATGAAAGACTGTCAATCTCCCTCGGACTGGGGCTCCATGCAAGATCTCACCTCGTGGGGTCTCAATGATCCTAAGGAAGGTGAGAAATCAGCCCAGAACTACACGGGAGGAGCTGGTCAATGACCTGAAAAGAGCTGGGACCACCGTTTCCAAGGTTACTGTTGGTAATACACTAAGACGTCATGGTTTGAAATCATGCATGGCACGAAAGGTTCCCCTGCTTAAATCAGCACATGTCCAGGCACGTCTTAAGTTTGCCAATGACCATTTGGATGATCCAGAGGAGTCATGGGAGAAAGTCATGTGGTCAGATGAGACCAAAATAGAACTTTTGGGTCATAATTCCACTAAACGAGTTTGGAGAAAGAAGAATGATGAGTACCATCCCAAGAACACCATCCCTACTGCGAAGCATGGTAGTAGCATCATGTGTTGGGGGTGTTTTTCTGCACATGGGACAGGGCGACTGCACTGTATTAAGAAGATGATGACCGGGGCCACGTATTGCGAGATTTTGGGGAACAACTTCCTTCCCTCAGTTAGAGCATTGAAGATGGGTCGAGGCTGGGTCTTCCAACATCACAATGACCCGAAGCACACAGCCAGGATAACCAAGGAGTGGCTCTGTAAGAAGCATATCAAGGTTCTGGCATGGCCTAGCCAGTCTCCAGACATAAACCCAATAGTGAATCTTTGGAGGGAGCTCAAACTCCGTGTTTCTCAGTGACAGGACAGAAACCTGACTGATCTAGAGAAGATCTGTGTGGAGGAGTGGGCCAAAATCCCTCCTGCAGTGTGTGCAAACCTGGTGAAAAACTACAGGAAACGTTTGACCTCTGTAATTGCAAACAAAGGCTCCTGTACCAAATATTAACATTGACTTTCTCAGGTGTACAAATACTTATTTGCAGCTGTATCATACAAATAAATAGTTAAAAAATCATACATTGTGATTTCTGGATTTTTTTAGATTATGTCTCTCACAATGGATATGCACCCACAATTTCAGACCCCTCCATGATTTCTAAGTGGGAGAACTTGCAAAATAGCAGGGTGTTCAAATACTTATTTCCTCACTGTATATATATATATATATATATATATATATATATATATATATATATATATATATATATATATATATATATATACATACACATACAGAATATATACAGTATGTATATATATATATATATATATATATATATATATATATATATATATATATATATACTGTAGAATGTATTGTATGAATGCATGAAAGGTGTGTGCATGTTTGTTGTATGTATTGTGTGTGTAGTGTGTGTGTGTGTGTGTTTGTGTGTGTATGTGTGTGTGTGCGGGAGGTAAAAAAGAGAACCCGAGACGTGTCAGTGCTGCACCCTGAAGACAAACAGCAAGTCCACAATAGCAAGTCTATTATTTCTTAATCCATCCACGAATCCTCTCACTCTGGCAGTAGTGAGTACAGAATTGACCTACACAGTGCTGAATTTACTCTGTTATTGTGTAGGCACATACATAAACCCATGGCCCAGCACCGCCCCTTTCACCTCAATGTGTCAGGAAAAAGTTCCTGGCTTTGACTGGCAGTGAAGTCTCCTTCCATTAATATAAACCAACATCTCACTTCTTACCAAACACTTTACCACAAAGAGCCTTTTTTAAAAATTCACTCTTAAATGTGGAGCTTCTGCCAGGTAAGACCCTATGAACGAGCGGTTACTGTGGAAACGGCAACTTTTATTAGTCAAATCTATTTAGCGACTGTGTGTTAATGAAAGTCAGACTGTTTGCATTAATAACTCTGGGTCAACACATCTGAATCTGATCAAACAGTTATCAGGCATGCATGCACACGCGCACACACACACACACACACATACACACACACACACACACACACACACACACACACACACACACACCTGTCTACACACTGCGACTTCCAAATTATAACTTCAGATTTTATTTGTAAGCACCGTGATGAATTATATTTTTAACTTTCTGCGATTAGCTTCAATATGATTTCTATTAATCATCTGATTATAAGTTCCTTTATAAATTCTTTATGAATAAAAAAATTAAGAATCTATCAGAAAGAAACTACAATTCTGTTCCCCCAGGATAGAAACAAAAACCTCAAAGGAACAATTAAAGATAACACAGAGAGCAAAAGACATCCTTTCGAAAGCACTGCCCCAGAGGCAAACATCTGCAGCATGCACTTTCTTACCACATACTTTGAATGATTTGTATAAAACATATTTACATCGCTTTTTTTTGTCCTTTGGTCAATTAACTCATCGAAAATCAGCACATTGGGTCCCAGCTCCGGAATTCAAAAAAATCCTCAGCCACAATCATTAACCAAAACTCTCACCCAAGGACCAGTAACCTAAACGGTTTTAAAATATTTATACACCATTGTTGATTTTTCATGAAAAACTATTACGTCAAAATAAGTTATAATAAAGAAAAATAAATAAAAAAACTGCCAAATAAATAAAACAGTAAATAAGCAGCAAAATAGAAACTACAATTATTAACATGAATAAATAAAATAAAGATTACAAAAATATATATATTTATAAATAAGTCAATAAGTCACGCAAATATAGCCAAATTAAAACACAACATAAAATGTTTAAACGAATACTTGTATATATACAAGAAAACATGACTGACTGATATATATAGTGATTTATTACACTGAAAATGTAAGTGTGTGTGTATGTGTGTTTATGTGACGGTACTCACCTGGCAGGTGTGCAGCTGTTCCTCGACACTTTGCTGCATGCTGCTGTGTAGAGTCAGCTGGGCCTTTTCCAGCCAGAGCTCCATCTGTGCAGCTCTTTCATGGCAGGAAAGGAGCGATCCGTCAAGGGGGGGAGTTTCACCCAAGTGCCAGGGTTTAACTTCAGCCTACAGCGACAAACACGACAGATAATGAACAGAAAGAGAGAACGAGAGGCAGGGAACACGAGGAAGAAACAGAAAGGCAGAGAGCGAGCCGGGTAACACAGGTAGCTCACGTGTGTTTATATAAATGTCTAAACCACTGGGTGTGTTTAAACCCCTGAGAGGACCAGAAATACTGCTTTATTCTTGCGCGCACACACACACACACACACACACACACACATATCTGTTGTCTGATCTAGTGTCTGTCTCTTTGCACCCTACAATGAATGACAATCTTCCTTATAGTTTCTTCACTGACTGACATAAGTGCGCACACACACACACACACACATATATACACAAACACACACTCCTTACACCACTCTCGTTCTCCGTCTCCCTCATGTTTTGACTCTTTTACTTTTGCCACCTCTGTTTTTTACCCCTTCACATCGCCCCACCCACCCGTGGCTAAAATTACTTCCTGAAAGCACTGGTCGGTTTCATAGTCAGCTCCAGTGACAAGGAAGAAAATAAAGACACACACACACACACACACACACACACACACACTTGACTCTGGGCAAAAAGTCCATTGTGGGTGCGAGAAATTTTTCACTTCTCGAATTAGCCAACATTCTCATATATTTCTACAAGAGCCCAGAGTTATACCATGTGACTCCATACTTTCACACTACATAAATTTTTCACATCAATAATATATAATGCTTTATGAATTAGACTCATCAGTGTGTGTGTATGTGTGTGTGTGTGTGTGTGTGTGTGTGTGTTGATTCAGGAAGAAAGACATTCATTTCTGTGAGTCTGTGGGATTAATTTTAACGCCACTGCTGCAGGGAAATAAAAGTTAACAATTAATACAATTATTGGTAACTCACCAGAGCACAAAAAACCCCCACTTAAATACACTACATTTAATACATAAAAAAAATCTACTATTCCATTAAACAGATTCTACATAGAAACCTGCATCATATATTTCTATCTTTATAACAACTGCATGATGTTAATGGTTGTTAATATATTTCTTTATTGTATTATAATAGAGTTGATAACCTAAGCACTGGCTCAGGTTTGTAAAACTCATCCCAATACACACAAGGTCTACTTTCACCCGCTAGTCATTTGTACCCTGTCAGAAACTCCAAAGGGTTTAAGATGTCTAAAATAGAAGACCCTGACATTTACTACAGCGGCGATATTGCTGTGCACAACCGAATCCTGGCCTCAATAAAGCGGCGCCTGGGCTGCATCATAACTTTAATAAGATGCCTGAGAGGAGGAGATGATCCTGGATTGAGCCACTCTAATGTATATTACGATTCTTCCAAATGTATTTGTGGGTGTTGAATATAACATATACAGCACATGCAATGATGTGTGTAAAATAACTTAAGTAAAAACTGCAGTCATGATGACCATTAAAGGTGAACAATACAGTAATATGCTTAAAAATGAATAAAAAGTTGACTGATAATCTGGGTTTTTTTTGCATTATAGTTTAGTTGTGAGTCAGTACTGAACGAAATCATAATTAAAGTTTTTATTGGTAGTTCACGCTAACACAGGGGCATAGTGTGTTAGCATATGAGTTCAGGATGAGTATGGTAGATTTTGGGCACTACACATCAAGAGCAAAAAAAAAAACCCTGCTTACCAAGTCCTCCGCCGTTCTCTCACGACGGTTTGTAAATGTCGGTGCAGAAAGGACTGGCGCATGTGGTCCCTGATCTGACACTATAACACTGTGTTTGTCTTTGGAGGCTGAGCCCGGAGACTTTAACTCTTCTCGTCTGAACGGCTCTCCAGCTGAACTGTTCATGACCTGGAATGGAGTTACGGTTCCCTGAGAGTTTGTGGTTTCTACATGAGTGTGTGTACACTTTCTAAACCTAGATTGTGTGCTGCTGGTGTGTGTCTTCAGCCTCTCTGACTCGATTTGCTTCCCCTTCCATGCACCCCGTTCCTAACATACAGAAAGAGAAAGAAAGACGACCGTGGGGTAGATTTTTTTGAGGGTTTATTATTATTTTTTATTTATTTATTTTTTATCATTTATTTGTTTTCAAATCAGACAAAATTGTTCACAAAAGGTGGAAGCGGGATGAAGAAACAGAGAGCATGCACAAGCTTTAGAGCTACATCATCAGTGCATTTACACGGAAAATGACGAATGATAGAAATAAATAAATAAATAAAGGAATAAATAAATAAAAAGCACTTTATTTTCCTGAATGCATTTCAGCAACCTATATTTAAGAAGAAAGAATGTGTAATTGTACACTAGGCACATTGAACTATTTTGTTATTTAAACACAGTGTGGGGGAAATCCCTAATTTTATTTATCAGCATCAGGCAAAGCAAGCTTTTAAATCTCACGAATAGAAATTGTAAGGCACTGCTCATATAATACACACTGCTGGAATTATACTAAATGGCATAGGCAAAACACAAAAGTGAATCATGTGCTATAAAACTAATTTAGAAAAGCACTGACATTATATTTTTAGTAAAACTGAAGACAATGCTGAAAGTAACATGGAGTTACGGTCAGAAATTCTCTGCTGGAGTCTAACAACACAATAAGAACAAGGCATGTGCCTACTGTATGCCTATTCTGTACATGTTATATACTGTATTAGATTTATAAAGTGCATACAAAAGCATAAAAAATTATCTGAAATATTCATGATGCACTAAAATTTCCAAAATTAGTCTTAATATTTTCTCAAGCACAGTATAATTTATAAAACAAGGTGTTCAATCCTTTAGACACCTCTAAACAAATAATCCGATCAAAAGTTTATTTCAGAAATTAAATATTTTTACACCACAGCACTTGCAGTATCTCACAAAAGTAAATACACCCCTCACATTTCAGCAACCATTTTATATCTTCTCAAGGGACAATACTACAGAAATGAAATTGGATATATTTTACAGTAGTCAGTGTGCAGTTTGAATAGCAGTACAGATTTACTATCCTCGGATTATAACTCAACATACAGCCATTATTCTCAAAATAACTGCCAACAAAACTGAGTAAACCCTAAGTAAACATGTCAAAACTGTGTCCAAAGTGTCAATATTTTGTATGAGCACGATCGTTATCTCGCACTGCCTTAATCCTCCTGGGCATGGACTTCACCAGAGCTGCACAGGTTGTTGCTGGGATCCTCTTTCACTCCTCCATAATGACATCACAGAGCTGCTGGATGTTAGACACATGGTGCCCACAGGTGCTTTATAGGGTTCAGGTCTAGAGACATACTTGACCACTTCATCACCTTCATCTCCAGCTTCCTCAGCAAGGCAGTTGTCATCTTGGTGGTGTGTTTGGGTTTGTTATTATGTCTTAAAACTGCGGGTTGACAGTGTATGTTTTACTCAATGTTTCCCCAAATGACTTGCAGCTCTCCAGTACCAGCAGCACTCATGCAGCCCCAGAACATGATGCTACCACCACCATGCTTGACTGTAGGCAAACACAGTTTTCTTGGTTCTCCTCACCAGGGTGTCACCACACATGCTGGACACTATCTTTGCCAAACAAATTTATTCTCATCAGACCACAGGACATGGTGCCAAAATTTCATGCTCTTGGATAGGTTGTCTTCAGCAAATTGTGTGCAAGCAAACTTGCGAGCCAGCTCCAGAAGAGGCTTTCTTCTGGGAGGACAACCATGCAAACCGACTTGTTGCACAGAGTTTCTTTGGCATGAGGTGCCATGTTAAACATCCAGTCAGTATGAGAGAATTGTACTCAAAGTACCAAATTTTAACTGCTCTAAAACAAGATAAACAAATTTGTATAGTCCTGTCAAGCAGACAAAATAAACATAAACATGATGAATAGGACATGAGGCTTTGCACAGTTACACAATGTACAGCTGTTATCACTTTTGTTGGCAGTTATTTTGACAATAATGGCTGTATGTTGAGTTATTTTCAGAGGACAGTAAATCTGAACTTGTATACAAGCTGCACATTGACTAAAAATGAAACTTGGATACATTTTAGAGTATAGTATTGTCCCTTGAGAAGATACGGAAATGGTTGCTGAAATGTGAGTGGTGTGCTCACTTTTGTGACATACTGTTTGACTGTTCTATTTTGATTGGACAGAAGGTGCTAATTAATTTCCTAGCTGTGGCAGAACTGTAGCAGCAAATCACAGGTTTGCATTACCTGGCAAATCCTAATAGCTTATTGCTCATTTAGCTTTTTTATGGAAAGAGTCTCCAGTTTCAGAGATCTGCAACATTCAGTGGGGATCTTTTACAGTTCTTTAAATGGATATAAAAAAAGGACAAGGTATTATTCATTATAAATCTTTCATAAGAAAAAATATTTTATATGATGCTATTATTGGCAAATTGCTGAGACATAAGAGGAATAAAACCCTCCGACAAAAAAAATTGAGAATGTCTAGGATGTAAACTAAATTTTTGGCTCATCATAATCCTGCCTTTGATAAAATACCAAAGGCCCCATGTAAATGCACTGCACTTAAAAGTCATAAGCATGTTCTAGAATGATTCGGGTGGACAGGTTCTAGAAGGCGGGTCTAATTCTAGAATGTTTCAGATGTACAGGTTCTAGAAGGCGAGTGTATTTCTAGAAGATCAACAACTTCAGTAAAAAGAGAGCTCTAGCACTAAGAGACAACACACTTCTGCTGGCCTCCGGAAGGAGACGTGGAGCGTTCTTTAACGAATGGGGTATTGGTTACCAGCTCTCTGGGGGGAGATTGGGTTCTCACAGAGGCTTCTGGTATAGATGCAGCTTCAGGGTCGCCCGATTCCAGGGGGGCGACAAGCTCGCTTTCAGCTGCCTGAAGAAAGTAACAGCAATCAGGTTAGACAAGTTTAAAAATTCAGTCACACAAACAAGCAAAACACCATTTTGTCCTCACTTGGTGCTAAAACTGTCTTCTTTCATATTCTTGAAGTTTTGATCATCACAAAATGAACAGCAGTGACTGATAGTGAAATAAAATTATGCCGTCATGAAAAACAGCCTAACGGGTACCTTATTATTATAGATTATATATTAGTATACCTTAAATTAGCTTGCAGTTTCTCATATATTTTGTTAAGTTCCACACTCCTTTATAACATCTAAGATTTTTGCTAAAACATTTTCTCCTATTAAATTATGACAGCTGTTATTAAGGGTCTATGTACTTGTTATATTGACAGGGCCTAAATAACACTTCTATGCAAAAGCCCCTTACATCAGAAACAAAAATATAAACCCAAAAATAAACAAAAGTTTTAAAGTTTCACATATATATTAAAATAAGTTCCATGACAGCTCAGGCTTTATGTATCAGCTGTTAATAAGGGCTTATGTAGGCTACTAGGATGTAGGATACCTTCATAGAGGTATATGTGCTTTTAAATTAGGCATCATGACAGGCTTGTATAGGTGTTATAATGAATGAACGCTTGAAGTGGCTACAAACCCCTCAGGAGACATGAATTAATGGGTTAATTGATTGAGGGTTTATATAGCTGTTATTAAGGGTTTATATAGATAGCGTTATATAGCTGTCATGTCAGCTTTTGAATACTGACAAATTATTGACTATAGTAATGTCAATTTGGCATAAAATAGTAATCTGGAAAATGTGACTTCAAAGTGTTTATATGTGTTTCTGTTGGATGCCATGAAAGGCTTATGTAGGTGTAAATTCATACCTATAATACATTATTAATAATGATACATCGTTTTATTTATCATGTAATTTTAAAAATTTTAGTATTGCTTGGTCCTGTTACTTTTGTGTTACAAAAATCTTGGGAGTTTTGATCTGCAGATACCACAGTTGAGAATGGGCTAATTACATAAAGATAAACAAAGCAAAAAAGCTTTCAAAAGGTTTACCTCTGCATCTGATTCTCTCCTTTCCTGCTGTGTCGAGTCAGCAGGAGCCGTTTCTCCGCTCTCGGTGTCCTACGTAGTAAAAACATTAGTCAGTATAAAGTTTGGCTTTCTAACTCAGAGTGGTGTAAAAACCCAGCAGGCTCGGTGAGTAAATATTCATGAGCTTTATTTGCATTCCCAAAGTTCTCAAATACACACTGCAACCGTGAGGGGAAAAGTGAGCAGTCAGACAAAGACCATGGAGGACGATGAAAGTGTGACTGCGGGGCCATCTACAGGTGGAAGAGAAAACGCATGCACATGGCTAGTGCGGAAAACCAAAACATCTCAAATGTATCGTAAATGACATTACAATAAAAAAAAAAATTAAAAAAAAGTGATATAAGGTGAGCAAACAAACAATTAAATATCAGATCCAGGCAGAGGAAAGATAGGAGTACATGAAGAAGACAAAAAAGTAAACTCTAATCAATAAAAGAAAAGAATAGACTGAGACCATTGATATACAGCTCGAGACACAGTCAAGTTGGGTTATGATTTTAACCAGACACAAAAATCAGCATATACCCTCAGAATCAGCGTATGCACCACACACCTACATTTCTTCTACGTTTTTAATAATTTTGATAAAATGCTAGTTAAATATCATGCTAGCGACTGCATAATACAGCTAGCTAACATGTGCCTCAACACACAACGTATTATACAAAGTATTGTTTAGCAAAAATGTCTTGAAGTCACCATTCAATAATTATGTAGAGTAATAATCTGGAGATTTTTTTCCCACTTTCATCACTTATGAAGTCTCCCTTAAGTTTCTTCTGTAAGAATACAAGGCAGCACATCTTAAACATATGACTGTAAAAGTCAGGTTTCCCTTGTCAATATCGTATATGTGGTTCTTCCTCAAACTTCACACAAAGTTGGGGATACACAGTTGTATTGAATGTCTTCAGATGTGGTAACACAAAATTAAACAAAAATAAAAAAACAAGGAGACCCAAACCTGTTGCAGCATGACAATGCCCTGTGCATAAAGCCAGCTCCATAAACATATGCTTTACATGGGGTGGAGTGGAAGATCTCCAGCTATAGAGCTCTGACCTCAACCCTATTGAACACCTATAGGATAAATTGGAACACTGAATGCACCACAGGCCTCCTCACTTCACCTACATCAGTACCTGACATTACTAACACTCTAGTGGCTGAATGAGAACAAATCTCCACAAGCACATTATAAAATCTAGTGGACCATCTTCCCAGAAGAATGGCGTTTATTATAACAGCAAACAAGGACTAAATGTTGAATTAGATGGACATACCATCCTTATGCTCAGGTATCCACAAACCTTTGTCCATATATTTTATTGTATTGTCTTTTTTTTTTTTTCAATCAAGGGTCATTATAATCTTTTGAAAAAATAAAGTTCAACTGCACCCTAAATATACCGTTGCATTTAAAAGGTCTCATTATTAAAGAACAATTTCTCTATTTAAAAAAATTTAAATGTTGAACATCCCAAAAAGATTTGATCTAATGTTCTAAGATCTCTTTCATAATTATTAAGCAGGAAATTGGTTAGTTCACACACAGCGTTGCGCTTCATTTAAAAAAAAAAAAAAAACAGCAATAAAGACAGAAGAAAGTCGCCTAGAGAGATGTGGTGCTCTGGGTGGAGAAATGTGTGATGAGCAAAATGTGACACAAAACAGTGAAGAAGAAGCATTGACAGAAGACGAGGAAGAAGAATGAACTGATGTAGAGAAATGGAAGAGATGAGGACACGGAAGAGGATTATTCTCCTCCTGGAACATCCTTCTTTTACCTCCTTGTTACAACTCATCACTCTCTCACAGCCTGCAGCACTAGGAGGTCCTCTCATCCCTTCATCATCATCTCTTGCATCTTCATAGAAATCATCATCATCAGTGTCTTCTCTTACGTCCACATATATTTCCTCCTCCTCTTCCACATGCCCTAGCTTCTGTCATGTTAAACACACACATACACATGTATATTACTATCTACACTACACCTAACCCTAACCTCACCTCAGTAAAAGAACTCAAAACCTAAATCTCACTGAGACGTTCCTCTTCTCATCATCTTTTCATCTAATTAAATCTTCATGAGATTTTCCTCCTAAGGAACCTCCTGTTTGAAGACAGTGATTAGTCCCCAAAGTTAATAGGTATCAAACAGACCAGATATATATTATATGAGTTTGTAATTACACAGTAAAGTTAACTTTTTTTTTGCAAACACTGCAGTATGAAAGCTTTTCCACTTAGAAGGCAGATATTTTGTCAGTGTTTTTTATCTGAAATATAAGTGTAGTATGAGTTTGATTAGTTATACATATAGTATATACCAGTGGCAGGCTATTCATTTGGTACCGGGGCCTTCAATGGGGACTTAATCCACCACTTAATACCACTACTATCACATTACAATTATACTAATCAATACTATACAAAAACGCAATATAACAACGCGTGGCATTATAGAGAGAGGCATTTCACATATTGAGGGTGAATACCATTTTACTAAAGCAAGCTCCAAACCTCTACACTACAACCACAACTGTGCATCTGGAGCAGTTCAGAATCAATATTTGTCTAAGTACATGACAAAAACATTACAAATTCAAATAAAATACAACTTACTCACCAAAAATGCAGACTCATAAGCCAGTGGTACCGCTCGTATTCACTGGTCTGGAAGTGGTGAACAAACCCTTTCCCAGGCTGAGACAAGCTAGTTAGCTTCAGGGCTGGCTGACCTCTCCTTACGATGTCTAGCTTTTCTTAAAAATGTATTTTTAAAAATGTCCAAAACCAAATCAATTTCTCTTCCTCCGTAGGCATAAAAAAAATCTAATTTTAGATTTATTAATGTGTATTAATGTGTTTTGCTAGTCGAACTTGGCTTGTAATTGTTTTTTTTCTCTCTGACCAACCATTCAGAGGACATGTTGCTGAAAATGCTGATGCTATTCTGGGCCAGCTAGCTGTGAGACGAATTTGAAATCTGATTGGTTAAAGAAACAGACCCATTGCTAATAGAGACTACGGTAAAAAGGCCAGCAGTACAGACTTTGAAGGCCCTGGGCAGATTAGATTGACATGGCAGCACATAGAGGCTGAAATCTGATTGGACAAAAAAAATCCAACATCCACATCCACGTACTGAAAGCAGTGCAGCCAAGAGAAACGCTATGAAATAAAGACAATAGACTGTTGGAAATAAATTAATACAATCTCATGGAACAAATATTAGAATTTAGGTTGTAAATGTGGGTCAGTGCTTCTGATAGGGCCAACAAAGCCTTCTCTGCCGGTCTAAACACTGACGGCCCACCACTGATATATACACAACACATAACAGACACTGTCAACAATTTTCTATTTTATGTAATATTGTATGTCATGATGTGTGTGTGTGTGTGTGTGTGTGTGTGTGTGTGTGTGTGTGTGTGTGTGTGTGTGTGTGTATGTTAACCTGTGTATGAACTGATGATTCAACTTTTTGTTCAAGTGTTGCCTCTTTTACACTCATCAGAACAGCTCCGGATCGTGTCAACACATCGTCCATCACACGGACAATCTCCACCTGCCCCTGCTCCAAAACACTGTCCTAAACACACACAAAAAGCCGGCATGAATTTTTGATTTCTGCATCAGAAATCTGTTCTGTTAAAAATATTAATAAATAAAAAAACTTTACACACATATGTAGATATATAAAAAAAATTTATTTTAATAATAATTATTCTTTTTTATTATATAAATGTTAATATTAACACAATTAAATAAATAAAATTAATTGAAGTACAAAAATTTTTTATGTCGGAGTTTATTAGAGGCACAGCGCATGTAGGACGTTTTTGGATTCAAGATGAGGGAGACAAGATTGAGATGGTTTGGACATGTGCAGAGGAGGGACATGGGGTATGTCTGTAGGAGAATGCTGAGGATGGAGCCACCAGGAAGGAGGAAAAGAGGAAGACCAAAGAGGAGGATTATGGATGTGGTGAGGAAAGACATGCAGGTGGTTGGGGTAAAAGAAGCAGATGTACAGGACAGGGGTATGGGGAAGATGATCAAAGCATGATGTTGCCACCACCATGTTGCACTTTAGGGATGGTATTGACCAGGTGATTTGCAGTGCCTGGTTTCCTCCAGACATGGCCAAACTTCAGGCAGGCTGTCATGTGTCTTCCATGTAGGCCTGATTGGTGGAGTGCTGCAGAGAAAGTTGTTCTGAAAGATTCTTCTCTCCCAACAAAGAAACACAGGAGCTCTTTTAGAGTGACAATCAGGTTCTTGTTCATCTCCCTGACCCCGATCACTCGGTTAGGGAGAGTACTGGTGGTTCCAAACATCTTCCATTTACAGATGATGGAGGCCACTGTGCTTATTGGGACCTTCAATGCTGCAGAAATTTTTTCTATACCCTTCCCTATATATGTGCCTCGATAGAATCCTGTCTTGGAGGTCTACAGACAATTCCTTGGACTTCATGGCTTGGTTTGTGCTCCGACACACACTGTTAACTGTGGGACCTCATATAGACAGGTGTGTGCCTTTTCAAATCATGTCCAATCAACTGAATTTATCACAGGTGGGATCAAGTTGAAGAAACATCTTAAAGATGATTAGTAAAAACAGGATGCACCTAAGCTCAATTTTGAGTGTCATGGTAAACGATGTGAATATTTATATGATTTTTTGCATAAAAAAAATAATAATTTTTAAAAGTTTTAAACAAACTTCTTTCACATTGTTTCACACACACAGATTTATAAAATGTACGTCTTTCAGCTATCTATTTTTATTTTTTATAGCTTTTTATTTCTATGAACTAATCGAGAATAAGAAATGTAATCGTAGTGTCTGTACCTGAGGTTCTTCTTCTACAATAGTGGGAGGAACGCGGAGTGTGGAGGAAATCTCGCATTGCTCTGATACCACAACAGTGTGCTCCATTGCCAACTAAAAGGAGAAATAGCAAATTAATGCAAAGTATCGAAGTGCATGCATGTGTGATGATATAGCCCAGCTAGCTATTTTTCTTTTTTTATTTTACTATAAAATAATGGTTTTACTACACAAAGGATTTGAGTGCACAATGTAAGTTTTTAGTTGCACTAAGAATGTATTTAGGTTAGCTAACAATAATGGTACGTCACTGGCTGAGGTTTAGATAATTAAGTTTAATGAAATATTTAATTATATCTAGTATTCTAAAGCAGTATTTGAGGGGACTTTATTCATGAACAAATTAGAGATTTGCTGAACTGTAGTGACCTTAGCAATGCTCTTGTCAACAGTCTGAGCTACAAGCTTCAGAATCTTGTTAGAAGTCAATAAAAGTACATTAGGCAGATTTTTGGCCTTCAAAATTTGTACCACACACAAGTGTGCGTTTAGTAAATGTGTGTGCTCACCTGCTCTAGCTCCAATAGTTTATTCAGTAGTAAGTCAGCACGACTGAACACAGTGAGTGTGCTTTCTGCTCCTTCTGGCAAACGAAGTCCAGTCTTGCAGCTCTTCAGCTCGTCTACTGTCCTCTTCATCAGCTCAATCCTGTTTATTGCAGCCTAATTGGAAAAAAAGGACCGATAATTAAATTATGGTAACTCTTTTCACAAAAAAAATAAAAAAAACCCCCGAAAAATGCTTAAAACTCGCACGTACCCTAAATTTGTCTTGGCTGATGCCTTGCTTTGAGGTGAGTGCTGGTCTGAGATCAGACACGTCGTTTTCCATGATCCTGACCTCAGACTCCATGGCATCCACTTCCTGTGATGGAAGTACAGCAGCAAAGTGTCACATCCGACATAGTAAACAAATTAAAGAAACTTTCAGACATGGATGTGAACTGTACAGTAGTCACATCGATCTGTTTAGTGCACAGCAGGAGAGGGAAGCTTGGAATACAGTTTAGCATTAACGATTTATGACAGTTTATGTATTTATTTTGAATAAAATAAGGATAAATAGTTTTAATATATCGACACTCACAGCTGCAGCATGCTCTAACGTTTTTAGAGGCTCCAGCAGGCTGCTCTGCATGTCCGCTACACGCCGGTCTGCTTCAAGCAGCTCTTTCTGAAGTCCGCCCACATCACACACACTAGCCATCTCCTTTAACACACACTCAAATCCCTGTAAAGTCTGGCGAATCTGCGCCGAGTCGTCAAGGACCATCTGCAAAGGTATATTTGGCTAATGAACAGAAAATAAAATGGAAACCTATCTTACTATAGTAAGTGTGTGCTTGTGCTCTACTTGGAAATGTTATTGTACAGTATAGTTATGTAGCACTGACAAGTTCACAAAAAGGCAAGTTCAAAAGCTGTGTCAGTATTTATGCTGTGAAAGTTACATGTATTCAGTATTGGATAACGTGAGATAGAAAAAGTTTTATATATACACTATATTGCCAAAAGTTTGCAGACACCTATAAGTATGGTATGTGTTTTTGAGCATTGCTTTCAACATTTAGTCCCATTTGCTTTTATAATTTACTCTGCTCTTCTGGGAAGATGTTCCACTAGAGTTTGGAGTGTGCTTTTGGAAATTTGTGGTTATCAGCCACAAGGGTGTAAGTAAAGTCAGGTGGGTGAGGTAAGGTGAGGAGGCCTGGGGTGCAGTCAGCGTTCCAATTCATCCCAAAGGTGTTCAGTGGGGTTGAGATCAGAGCTCTATAGCAGACCACTCAAGATCTTTCTCTTCAAACCATATCTTCATGGAGCTCGCTTTTTGTACACAGGGGCATTGCCATACTGGAACAGGTTTGGGCTTCCAAGTGCAAGTAAACACAAGATTTTATTATGCCGCATCCTAAGATGTCCTATACAATTGTGTGCCTCCAGATTTGTGGTAACAGTTGGGTGAAGAACCACATGAAAGGAAAGGTCAGGTGTCCCAATAATTTTGTCCATATAGTGTATATATATATATATATATATATATATATATATATATATATATATATATATATATATATATATATATATATATATAAAATTTTTTGGCTTTATGAACAGTCCTAGTTGTAATCATCGCTTAAATCACTTGGTTTTCAACAGAACACATTTGTTATTTGACAGCCTATAGCACTTGATCCAGCACAACCTATTATTTATCAATAAAAGTTTAGTAACCGTTATTGATAAATTGTGCTTGATCAAGTGCTATAGGCTGTTTACACTGCTGGACACTGGAATCACAAGTGTGCATTATAGGACACTGTACATGGTAAAATTGTAATGTGGGATAAGAGTGATCTTCCAGTAATTAATAATAATAATTATTATAATTCCAAAGAATGAATAAAACCCACAAAAATTTGGTGAAAAAGTATAAAAGTGTACAGCAGTGTAAACTATGCCTCACCTGTAGAGCATTAACATGGCTGTCCAGACATTTCGCTGTAGTATACATATATGGCAAAGTCAACCATGACTGAGATTCAGTAATCCAGCTCTGAGATCCTTTCACCATCTCATCCTGCTCCTGCAGCCAACCACGTATCTGCACATACACAGGCGCAGGAAAACACAACAGACTCAAATTATAAACCTGTATGGAATATTATTTTTTCTGCCTGATTAAATTATTGCGTTTTAAGCTTAAATAATTATTAAATACGTTTCACTTTTAATTAAGCAAGGAAGTTAAAAAAAAAATAAAAATCATATATATATATATATATATATATATATATACAGTGAGGAAAATAAGTATTTGAACACCCTGCTATTTTGCAAGTTCTCCCACTTAGAAATCATGGAGGGGTCTGAAATTGTCATCGTAGGTGCATGTCCACTGTGAGAGACATAATCTAAAAATAAAATATCCAGAAATCACAATGTATGATTTTTTAAATATTTATTTGTATGATACAGCTGCAAATAAGTATTTGAAAACCTGAGAAAGTCAATGTTAATATTTGGTACAGTAGCCTTTGTTTGCAATTACAGAGGTCAAACGTTTCCTGTAGTTTTTCACCAGGTTTGCACACACTGCAGGGGGGATTTTGGCCCACTCCTCCACACAGATCTTCTCTAGATCAGTCAGGTTTCTGGCCTGTCGCTGAGAAACATGGAGTTTGAGCTCCCTCCAAAGTTTCTCTATTGGGTTAATGTCTGGAGACTGGCTAGGCCATGCCAGAACCTTGATATGCTTCTTACAGAGCCACGCCTTGGTTATCCTGGCTGTGTGCTTTGGGTCATTGTCATGTTGGAAGACCCAACCTCGACCCATCTTCAATGCTCTAACTGAGGGAAGGAGGTTGTTCCCCAAAATCTCGCAATAAATGGCCCCGGTCATCCTCTCCTTAATACAGTGCAGTCGCCCTGTGCCATGTGCAGAAAAACACCCCCAAAGCATGATGCAACCACCCCCATGCTTCACAGTAGGGATGGTGTTCTTGGGATGGTACTCATCATTCTTCTTCCTCCAAACACGTTTAGTGAAATTATGACCCAAAAGTTCTATTTTGGTCTCATCTGACCACATGACTTTCTCCCATGACTCCTCTGGATCATCCAAATGGTAATTGGCAAACTTAAGACATGCCTGGACATGTGCTGGTTTAAGCAGGGGAACCTTCCGTGCCATGCATGATTTCAAACCATGACGTCTTAGTGTATTACCAACAGTAACCTTGGAAACGGTGGTCCCAGCTCTTTTCAGGTCATTGACCAGCTCCTCCCGTGTAGTTCTGGACTGATTTCTCACCTTCCTTAGGATCATTGAGACCCCACGAGGTGAGTTCTTGCATGGAGCCCCAGTCCGAGGGAGATTGACAGTCATGTTTAGCTTCTTCCATTTTCTAATGATTGCTCCAAAAGTGGACCTTTTTTCACCAAGCTGCTTGGCAATTTCCCCGTAGCCCTTTCCAGCCTTGTGGAGGTGTACAATTTTGTCTCTAGTGTCTTTTGACAGCTCTTTGGTCTTGGCCATGTTAGTAGTTGGATTCTTACAGATTGTATCGGGTGGACAGGTGTCTTTATGCAGCTAACGACCTCAAACAGGTGCATCTAATTAAGAATAATAAATGTAGTGGAGGTGGACATTTTAAAGGCAGACTAACAGGTCTTTGAGGGTCAGAATTCTAGCTGATAGACAGGTGTTCAAATACTTATTTGCAGCTGTATCATATAAATAAATAGTTTAAAAATCATACATTGTGATTTCTGGATTTTTTTTTTTTAGATTATGTCTCTCACAGTGGACATGCACCTACGATGACAATTTCAGACCCCTCCATGATTTCTAAGTGGGAGAACTTGCAAAATAGCAGGGTGTTCAAATACTTATTTTCCTCACTGTATATATATATATATATATATATATATATATATATATATATATATATATATATATATATATATATATATACACAGTATATATTTTTAGGTACATGTCTTATTACTTTAGATTATTATCTGGTTTTATTTTTTGTCTTCATTTCTGTTATAGGGGCCTTTAATTAAATTAATTGTTACATCCTTTTTTTTATTATTCTTGATAATTTTTTTTTATTATACTTTAATAATAACACACTGTGCACTTCTGTAAATCAGGCTGAACAAAAGATTTACTTCTTTCAGTTGATAAAAACAGATATATATATAAGTCGTGCCTTGTTGAGAAAGCCCGTCCTGTCCTCAGCTTGTTTGGAAAGGTGTGTATGCAGTTCCTGGGTCCGAGAGATTTTTTCCTTCAGGGCCTGCACCTCTTCCGGTTTCTCTTCACTGAGATCCTGGAGTTCCACTTCGACCGCTTGAAGACGTGAGTGTAAGCCATTCAACTCGTCCCACACACGCTACAAAAGAAGACTCTCATATTTAACCAGAGCTGATTATAATTGCCCTTGTAGTTTAAACTGTTTAATTGTACTTTGGCTGCTTTTGCCTGTGAATACTACTGATGTGTTGTTCGCAATGTACCAGTGACCACTTGAAGCTCAAGGTCAAGAGAACCCACTCAAGAGGCAAAGCTTAACTACATTCATGTTCAACTCTATAAAACATTTTAAAAGGGTACCAAGAGCAGAGTGCAGAATCCCCTCTGTATGATCTTGATAGATTTAGAATTACAATATGAGTTCAGTTCACTTTACACTAAGACTGTGTGATCATGATGAAAACAATAACAGTATAATTTTTGCATAGAATCATTTATTTAGATAATTCTGGTAATTTTGGAAGACTATTTCATATTGCGCTTTTCGTTTCTTTTAAATAATATCCACACACATCTATAGCTAGTAATTGTGTGATTTATTGAGTCTATAAACACTGACAATCTTCACAGTGATAATATTTCATTCACAGTCAGATGAAGTGTTTAGATATAGGTATAGATCGTGCTCTGTATGAATAAACTGTGAGAAAAACCTTCTGTGTGCTCTCAGCTTCATCAACATTAGGACATTTCTTCATCAGTCTGCTCTGCACAGCATCCAGACCCCAATTGATCTCTGATAGTTTAGCGTCTAGCCTGTGTAAAGGGCCACTCTTCTGGACGGCCACATCCACCTGAAAGTGAGTGAGAGACTGTTTTATTTATAAGCATCATAAAGCAGGTTGTTCATAACTATATAGGCAGCTATAAAACTGTATAAGTATAGATAATTTCGTACAGTGACATTTTAAGGCTTTACATAGTTAATGAATGTCATATTTAAGAATAAGAAATTGGGTTTAGGCAATGGCATTGGGTTTGACACCCATTTTCTACAAATGATTATATGGGAACAACTCAAGACAGCAGGTGGTTGCAATGCAGTGACAAGTAACTACTTTAAATTGGTACTAGTAGCAGGAACCACAGGAGATCCAAGCCATAATGACCAGAACAAGCGAGAGAACAAGCAGCAGGTGGCTAATCTAACACATCTTTTGTGTGTGTGTGCGTGCGTGTGTGTGTGTGTGTGTGTGTGTGTGTGTGTGTGTTCTCGCGCCGTGTGTGTCAGGGAGAGAAACACACAGCAGGCAGAAGTACCTGTCTGTTAATGAGTGAGAAGCCACTAAATTAGAGATCATGAAAAACTACATTTAGAGACCTTCTCTATCATTTGAAAATTTTAATGCTTATTTATTTACTCAGATTCGTGTCTTATCTGATTAGATATTTTAATAACGTAAAGTAAAAAATGTTTTAGAATAATACTAAATAATAATGTAAATGAACTGTAATTAAGCTTACAGCATTGGCGCGGGTTGGATTTTGACAAATAAAAAAAATTAAAACCCACTGGATGAACATTTAAAAATACTCTGTACCTTCTTTACCACTTCCTGTAGGGAGTGAGAGACTTCCTGTAATGGGCCGTCTATCTCCACAGGAACCAGAGTGTACATATGTGAATATTTCATCCTAAGACCCTCCATGATGCGCTGCAGAACAGCCTTCTGGGTACACAGTTCAGAATATAGCTCCTACAAAATGAACAGGTGGTGTTTATGGCCATTTCATTATTAATCCATGAGATGACATGAATTTAAAAAGTTTAATCTTTAGAGGATGATAAGAGCTAAACAATAATGGTACTGCTGTATCAATCTAGTCAGGCTAAAATCATCACAATCTGCATTTTTTATTTATTTATTTGTATACAGCTCCATTTCCCCGCATTTAATTTCACCTTTATTTGTACTTGGCTCTGTATCAAATGATAGAGTGACAACTTCTTCCTCTGATTCACGCAATTATACTGAATGTATATGAATTGTTGATTATGTGAAGTCACAGAACAATATAACACACTCAGAGAAAAGAGCTATCTACATTGTTCCACAAACATGAGTTCACAAAATGCCCACAACTGGTTTGTGTCACTAGCATATGCCTCTACCACCCCAAAAGCACAGTCAATTTTGCTCTCTTGGGCAATTAGAATGGTCATGGTCAAAATTCCAAAAATCTTTACAAAACTCCTGATGTATATAAGATTTTGTATAGTAGTATAGCAGTGAGCCTAATAATAATAATAAAAAAAAACACACACCAAGAAATACCCATTTTATTATTGCTTAAATTTGACAAAAAAATGTTTTTATTTAATTTAAAAAAAACAAACCCAAAAAAAACAGCATGAATCTTGGCCTCAGATTACACTTCTTTTTTTTTTAAATAAGTGTGGTTTAAAATGTGGTTTACAATTAAAATCATTTCTTCATTTAATCACTATCATTTCTTCGGTTTGTAGTGATGCATCTTACCGGTTTATCCGCTATGATTTACAGGTTTCTGCCAGACCCCTCAGCTTCATATTAATGAATCCCATGCAGCGTACTAAACCACTCTATGCTTCTCTTTCTCTGTGCTGCTAAGCATCAAGCGTCTTTACCTTTCAGCCCCTGGGCTGCAGATAATACTCTGCTCCCTCTATTCATATTGTAATTAGTTATTTGAGACCGGGAAAGAAATAAAGGATACTGAAACAGTTATAACCCTGTATTCCCATGTTGGTGTTTTTTAAACCATGAAAGAAGAGAAACAAAAAGTGTACATTAAGTCTGTGTATGAATGATGACATCACACTCAGCCTTAGTCGGCCTTGAAAATTAATGTGTGTAAAAATACCCATCTCTAATATTCGGAACTAGCTCATGCTTACTGCACGTGAAAGATACGGTGAGAACATAATGACCAAGCTGTTTGGCCCGCGGGGCTTTACACAATAGGAAGAAACTGTGAGCGGGTCAGAGATTGGAAATGAAATGAAGAGAACTAAGGAATGAGTTTGAATAAGAAACAGTTGAAATGCAAAGTTTGCGTATTTCTGTTGCATGTAAGGATTTTCCTGACTGGCGATGGCACACAGCCTAAGAGTCAAAATGACTTTTACTCAAAAGCAAGCCCCATTCAGACCAAACAACGCCTCGGTCAAGTAGGTGCATTATTTAAACCATGAAACATAAAACCAACTGCCTTCCGGAGGCATTTCTACACAGAAACCAAATGTCGGCAGTGGTATCAATGTACATTTAATATCTCTGCTTTGCTTTTAACAACATTATTTGTTACAAAACTGCTTTTCAGAAATCCAGATATAGATCTGGATCCTTAATAAGCAAGCCAGAGTTGACCATGGTGAGGAAAATCTTCTGAGACTAGAAAGCAGAGACCAGATTTAAAACAGTAAAGATTATGAATGAGTCCTGGGATGAGCACAGGGCAGGCTCTATGATTACAGCAGCACAAATCTACAGCAGACAGGTCAGGTAAAGGTAAGATTCTACTTCCCAAACAAATGTGGGAATTCTCTGGGAATTAAATGTGTGCATTTACTCACATTTGGTTCATTTACTTTTAGATGAAGATTAACACACCTGCAGACGTTCAGTCTTGGGCGCTTTATCCAGCTCTGACAGCACGAATGCTGCAGTGACGAGCCATTCCCTGATCCCCTGCAACTCCTCACATACCTTCTTCCTCTCTTTTATCTCCGCCTGCACAGCCTTACAGCCCTGAGCACTCCGGGACTTTAGACTGCAAGACATAAAGAAAATAAATCCTGTAAAAATGCAAGTAAAGTAAATAAACATGAAGTAAATCAAATAAACATTTATATAAAATTTCCTCATGATATCTCATACAGTCAATCGCATTTTTTTATCGCAATAAATAAATAAATAAATCTTAAGGGTTATGACAGATATTAGGTATCTTTGTCTTTTATAGGAGGTAGAGAAGAATGGCATAGAGAAAGATAAATAGTATCACCATTATTTAATGAATTTACTTTAAAAAGTAAGAAACAAAAAGAAAGCTAAGATGCAAGCCTGTACTATGACAGCCAAACTGCAATCATGTCCTTGTTTGTTCCCTCTGGAATTAAAATTGCTTTACTCCCAGGAGATATCAAAATATTTCTCGCGCTTTACATCCACTGAACCAACTTGAGTAAATATTAATTATAAAATATAATTTTATTAGTAAAATATAAATTGGTGACTTCGGACCTGTGATAACGCTCTTGCATGGTTTGCAGCTCCTGACACAGCGGAATGGGCGGGGCTTGTTCCAAGTGGGAGGGGACTCTCAGTAGCCTTGCGACTCGTAGTTCCAGTGCGGAAAGTGCTCGATGCTCGCAGTCCAGTCTGTCCTGGTACGGTGACCAGAACTGCAGCAGATCCTGAAGCTCCACAGCAGTAGCCTTTTCTATGATGGAGTCTGGCAACTCAGTTTCCATCTGTTCCAGAACAGCTGATGCTTTTTCAATCTGTGAAACATAAAGCATACAAGCTCATATGCAAATACAGTAGAGTCCATTTGGACATAAAAAAATTTTTTGCGCAGCAAATTAACTTGCGGACCTTGCGAAGTAGTTAAGCACACTCAGCTGACAAAACACTAAAATAACTTGTCTGGAGTTCAGAAATCTGTTTACTGGTGATGGTGTGTAATCTTCCATACTGTAGCCACATCATGTAGGGTTTTTTCTTTTCAGAGAACTCAATGGAGAAAAGAGAATGCTGTCTAGTTTGCTAAATAGGAATTCTGACATCAGTAACAGCTGCAGAATGGTCAAAGTTTAGTCTTTTCCATGTCGATGGTGGATGAAATACACAAAGCTTAAAGTAGATCCACTCGGTAAAATATTACTCCAATAAAAGAGCTCCCTTTAAACTCTCATTTGAGTAAAAACTACAAAGGTTTTTGCCTTCAAATTAACTTAAGTATCCAAAGTACTATGATTTATTATGGCTATAATGTTCCTTTTGATAATTTTTGTCACAAGACTCTTCGCTTAATCAACTCAGTTTCTGTGAAAAGACAATTACTCTTAGCACACCAATCTATTAATAGAATGATATTAGTCAAACACTGATATCTAATAAATTATCATCATTATTTTCAGCTGCTTTAAAAAAAAAAATATATAAAACTACTTTCACAAAAAAACGCCATGGGTGTTATGGCAAGTTAGAGTCAGGAGTTTCTTCCTTCATTATCCCTTTTAAAATGTCCTGCATGCTGTTGAACTCATGCTGAACTGTATGTTGTTGATGAGTAGATACCACCAAGTGCCAATCAAAACATGTTTAAATCAAAACACGTGCTCGACCCTGATTGGTGGCTTGCTGCATGTTTGACCAGTTACATTTTTATCCACACATAAATAAAAAAAGGAACGACTGATTTAACAAAATCAAACGATATTTAACTTTGAAATGTAGTGAAGTTAAAGTAATTGTCTCCCGAAATAGAAATACTGCAGTAAAGTATAGATACGTGAAAAAGCTACTTAAGTACAGTGACTAATTGCATTTACTTCATTACTGTGTACTGTTGTTACATATAGAATGGATGTCAGCATAATGTGCTGAAACATTACTGAGGTAACTAACTTATCAAATTGGAGACTAACTACACAGTTCAAAACAAGAAATACAAGCTTTCATCTGATCAAATGGATGCACTAAGGGAAAAACTTAGGGACAACAGCTGTTGTCAATTTTTCATTTTACGTAACAATACACAGAAACTGAAGTGAAGTTTAAATCTTAGTGGAGGAGTACTATTTCATGGGTTTACAATTGTACCTTTCCTTACAATGCCATTGTATCAAACAAAGTAAATCCCATTATCACACCATCCTGGAAGCTTAAAAAATTTGCCTTATGTACACCTTGAAAAGTGACATTTTTGTAAGAAAAAAGCTGTTGGTCAAAGCAGGTTATTTTAACTATTTTTAAACCTCTAGCGGTTCATCCTGTTCTGAAACCCTAGAGCTTGTATTAAACCTTTGGTTACATCATGTGATGTGACTCACACTCGTTCCGATGCGTATCCATTCCTCTCCCCTGCACTCCGAGTGTACGAGCAGATCTCTTGCGCAATGTCGCAGCCTGGCCACCTGACCCCACAGGGAGTTTACAGCATTGTCCCTGTTGCTATGGCAACCCTGCACTGGACACCACTCTCTCAGCTCATCCAGTTTGCCAGGCAGTGTGCCGATCTCCTTAACCAGCGTCTGAACAACCAAGAGGAGGAAACGCAATTTAATTTTTTTTTTTACATCAAATCAATCCCATGCCTTCAGTTTGCATGCCATTAACAATTCCCTTACTTTAATTTTCTCTTGCTGGTTATAGCACTCTGTCTGAGATGTGATATTTTTAGAGGCGCACTCCGCTAGGGTAGTTTCTGCGTCCCGGATACGTCGGCACATCTCTTCGTAGCCCACACGTGTGCTTTTTTGCTTATTAACACACCTTTCAAAATAAAACAATTCCAGTGTTAAATGTTTTCATACAGGATGGGAAAAGAAAAAAATAAATTACATTTCATATTACCTCTCTAAAGCTTCTAGTCTCAGCTGCGCCTGGGCTTTAAGTGCAGACATTTGGACCAAGAGGCGACTGAAAACCTCAATTTGTAATTGTTCTATATTCTGCACAGAAAATAAAGGACTGGAGAAAGCATGAATCTGAATTTTTGCAATATGGGACTGGAATTCTTTGTCTAAAGTTAATAGAGCCTGTTGGACATCTTTCAGCCTTTCTGAACAGCTGCTTGGTGAACAGACAGAGGGGAGAAGAACAGATTCAGTCCTCAGGAGGAACTGGTTGGCATTTCTGACTTCCCTAGAATAGCTCTTTAATGATTCCTTTGCTTTGGACAAGTCCACCTAGGAGGAGTATGTGAAAGTTAATTCGCAAAGCATATTTCAAAATCGTACAGTTTGGATTTTATACTGTTCATACTTACCAGTCTTTGCTCACACTTGTCTAAAACTCTTTTTGCAAATTCAGCAATGTCTTTAGCGTTTTGAGAGCCTTGCTGGTATCCATTTTTTATTTCCAAAACCACCAGAACCCGCAATCTAGCTTCAACTTTCTTCTTAAGTTTAAGAAACTTTCTGAGTTCGTCTTCAATGGCTTCCTGGTTCGACTCCACCTCGTAAGTCATTTCCAGCACCTGCTGAACCTCTCTGAGGAAACCTTGTACCGCTTTTTGCTCTGAAATATAATGTATGTCTTTTAGAATGTGCCATTCCACATTCTGAAGGTTATTTTCGATAGCCAGTTCCCAAGCATTAAGACTCTCAAAGTTTTGTTTTAGCCTCTCCTGTTCTGTAATTAGCTGAGATGGATAAAGGTCTGATGAGATGTTTGCAAGTTCATTGAATGCTTCCTTGTACATAAGTTTGAGTAGTGGAATCTGGGTAAGAAGAGTCTGACAGATTTTATAGCGCTCCTCTTTGGCAATGCTTTCATTTTTAGCCTTTGGGACATAAAGCGCTACATTATCCTGAAGATCCTCCACTCGCTGCTTGAGGCTGAGGAACCTTTCATGGATTTGAGCTTTAATATGAAAAGCCTTCAGTTTATGATGGAGCTCAGAGATCACAGACAGAAGCTCTCTCCTCTTGCTTTCTGCTGATGTTTTTATTTGTTCAGCCTGAAATTTGTGCTCCATAAGCACTCGTTTAAAAGGCTCAATGGCAGACAGAGTCTCCTTAGTGATGGGAAAGGTGTGTTCTTTCATATCTTTCATTATCTGCCTCAATTTCTGCTCTAAAGAAGCTATTTTCTGTTCTGATGACTCCTGGTTCTGTAATATTTCTGTTATCTCCAGAATGAATAATTTCTCATAATTGATTATGCCCTTTATGTCTTCCTGGAGATTGGTAAGTTTCTCATACAGCCATGCATTCTCAGAGATGCTAAGTTCAGATGCGATATCTTTACTCTTAATGAGTAAAGCCTCTGTAATTCCGGAGTGGTTTTCTGCCTCACGGAGTGTGTCCTGACTCTGCTGCAACCTTCGATCAAGATCCGATGTGCTCAAGCATTGAAAATCCTCTCTACTCAGAGATTCCTTATGGAGGTGGCACAAGATCCAGGACTCCACATGAGCTATCTGCTCTGAAATCTTTTCCCGAGTCTGAAGACTTAACTGTATTTCTTCCATAGCTGCGGTTAGTTTTTCTGCTAACGATTTTGACAAACTTGCCAGTAGTTTCAAGAAGGAGGTGACCATAGAAACGTCAGGTTTGTCAAGATCTGGGATCAACTTTGTAACCTCCTCAGTCAAATTTGTTAACTCTGTCTGCTTTGACGTCATCTCCGAATACAGCTTCTTCCAGTCTTTGATTTGCCGATGGACACCCTCTGGAAGCAGAGAAATCTTCTTTTGCCTACTCTGAATGACGTACTCTGTCTTCTTGGCCCAAGCTAGGGCTTCTGTGGTTTTTGTGATGATTCTGACCATGGTTGGGTTGTTGCTGGTGGGGAATGAAGAATCCAACTCCTCACCAATCAGATCCATGTGATCTTTGATACTCCATAAGCCTTGCTGTATGTTAAATACCTCGACATTTAAACTACATCCTTGGGAGAGAGCTTCAAAGCTTTGATGGAGATCAAAATATCTTTGTTTGGCAGCTGTGAGCTCAGCGCGGAGTTCAATCCTTTCTTGTGCTCTCTTGCTATTCCAAGCAGCAGATGAAATCCATGGCGATCCTAAGATCTTGTTAAAATTCTCCACATGATCCTTTAGGGTATGGACATCCTCTAGAAGGTCAAAACTCTCTTTAGTGTAAGCGCTTACATTATACAAGGTTTTCTCAGTGGCTCTCTCTAGCGAATTCCATTCGCACTGCAAGATGCTCTGTTGCAACTGTGATGCTGCTCTCTCATGCTGGCTGAGGTGGGGTGATAGCTTACAATGCGTCTGAATCAGCTCTCCCAGAATTGTCCTCTCCTGTTCCATAGTCCTCAGGAAGGAGCGCAGTCTCTGCTCCTCGACAAAGCTGCTTTCGACTGGATACCTTTAAATGCATACATATTAAAGTGAGAACTATAGATCGACCAGGCATACCATTATGACCACAGATCAGGCATACCATTATGACCATGGTTCATGCATAACATGATGACCGCCTGCCTAATATTGTCAAGCATTAACAGCATTAACTTCTTTTGATAGATACTGACCACTGCAGAACAGGAACAGCCCACAAGAGCTGCAGTTTTGTAGACTCTCTGACCCAATCGTCTAGCTATCACAATTTAGCCCTCATCAAACTTGTGTAAATCCTTAGACTTGCCTGTTTTTCCTGCTTCTAACACATCAACTTTGAGGACAAAATGTGCACTCGTTGTGTAATATATTCCACCCAATAACTGGTGTCATCATTAGTGGGCAGATAATCAGTTTTCACTTCACCGTTCATAATGTTATGTCATAATGTTATGCCTGATCGGTGTAAGTTCAGCAATTAGTTCAAACTCACTAGTGGGAAGGATAAATAAGGCTGTAAATAACAACTAAAGCTCTTCTCTAATACTTACATTTTCAAGGACTCCAGTTCACCTGCCAGTTTCTCAAGAGTGGCCTTCGCTTTCTGCATTTGTCTGTCATAGTCAATCACCAGCTGCAATTGTGCCTCTTTGGTGTGTACAGTGCCAGATACATCCCACAATGCCTCTGTCCACTGGCAACTCAGTCGCTGCATAGCCTCAGGGTCACTGGCTGAACCAGTGGCAAGACTGCCAACGTCACCATTAACGTGATCTTGCTTTGAGATCGAGGAAACCTGCTTCTGAGCACTCTGCCGGCAGAACTGTATGAACAATACATTAAAAAAAGACCATTGAGCAAGTATTTGAATGTACACATTTTCAGTAAAAAAAGAAAAATAATAATAAAAAAAATAAGTGTTAACGCACTTCTGCCTCTTCTACTTGTTTGGCCATGTCTGTAGGGTTGAGCACCGCAGGCCTGTTACGGCAACTCAGTATGCATAATACTAATCTGTGCAACTGGGTCTCAAGGTCAACATCAGAGGTGTTGAGAACATCCAGAGGATCATCATAAGGCCTGCTCTGTTGTCACACAAAATATTGTACAGGGTTAAGCTGCAAAATCTAAAAAAAAAAAATGACTGTGTACATCTAATATTAGTTGTGTGGTCTTGTGAAATCTCCAAACACAAAAATATAGCAGCTCTGATTGATACCTCAATAAGCAGGCTATTTGGTCTCGTCTTAGACATCTTTTCAATCTCAGCAAAAATAATATTCATCGTAGCACCAAGTGGTTCTTCTTCCTTCTCTTTCAACACCTCTGACACATCAATACTTTTTGCAAATGAGGCATCCTCACTAGAGATTTCTGATTGGTCTCTATTTTGGACTTGTGCCTATAATTTGAAGACACAAATGAGATAATAAAATGCAAAAATGCAAAATTGGGGGGGGGGGGGGGGACGACGACAACAGCATAGCTTAAGCTTGGTTAGTCAATAAACAGAAATTATTCAAGACTTTTAAATGTCAGATATTGCGGTTAGAAAAAAAAGAGAAAAAAATGGAATTAATGGAAGGAAAGATATTCTCTCTCTCAAATTTTCCTATGTGCACAAATATCTTCATCTATCCCTGACTTCTGCCAATTTCCAGCATCTCACATATCCTTTTTTTTATCCTGGTAAAGTCTTATGTCTTATGCTATCTTAATGCCATAATATCCATTGTAATCCTCATGCAGACGAAGTGCACCGTGCAACAAAGACCAAACTCATACGCAATTCTTTCAAATACACACAACATGCAATTTTCTGTTACCTCAACCAAATTCAGGCTTTCAGGTTCAGTGAAGTCCTCTGTAGACACCATTCCCAAAGCAGAGGAGAGCTTTTTCTCAGGCTGTTCATCGTCTTGTTTAATCACTGGTTGAACTTCAAGTGTTTTTTCTACATCACTAATCGGTATGGTTGGTTCGACTGGTGACTCTTCTACTTGAACAGAAATTTTATCTAGATTGGTTATGGTTGTGTCCTTCTTTTGGTCTGTTGGTGTAGTTTGTTTGGGTAGAGATTCTTTAGGCTCTGTGCTAACAGATGTTACTTTGATACTTTCATGCTCTACTTCATTATCACGGTCACTTGGTGAGGGTTCAATTAGACCCTCATGGACATCAGATTTAGAAACTTCATCACTCTTAATTTCGCTTTCTGTTCTTGTCAAAGGTGTGGATTGTTTCAGAGTTGCCTGATATTTCTCCTGAGAATTAAAAACTACTGAAGAAAGGCCACTTTCAGGTTGGCTTGCTACTTGTTCCACTTGAAGAATTGGTTTTTCAAGGTCCTCCATATCAGCATTCTCTTGCATCTCTTGTTTCCTCAGTGTTTCCTCTATACCTTGGGTTTCATCAAGAATGGAAATGCCAATTTCAGCTTGACTTGCTTTGCATTCCACCAGAGGAGCAGTCTTGTCCAGATAAGTGTTACCTGAGAATTCATCCTTTGTTTGATTAGGTTCTATTTCATCTATGTTTCTGAAATCTCTTGTGCATGTCAGAGGTGTGGGCAGTGTTTCCTCTACTTCTTGGGGTTTATCAACAAAAGAGGAGTCACTTTCAGCTTGGTTTAATTCTTGGCCCACCGAAATAGTCGGTTTAACAAGAATCTCCAGGTTCTTTTGTGTCCTGGTTGTGTCCAGATCAGTGTTACACTCTATTTCTTTAGGGACTATATCAGCAACATTTTGGGTAACATCTTGGGTTTTATCAACGTTGGAAATGCCACCTTCAGCTTGACTTGCTTTGGGGCCCATTAAAGGAGCTGATTTTAGAATATCCACATCAGCACGATCTTGTGTTGCAGTGTTGGCCAAATCAGTGTTACTTGACAATTCAACTTCTGTCTGCTCAGGTAATATTACATGCATGTTTCTGCTGTCTCTTCTGTATGTCGGAGATGTGGGCTTTTCCAGAGTTTCCTCTGTTTCTTGAAGTTTATCAACCAAAGTGGTGATACTTTCAGCATGGTTTATTTCTTGTCCCAATGAAGTAGTTGATTTAACAAGAACCTCCATATCAGGATTCTCTTGTGTCCTGGTCATATCTAAAACGCCATTATCCTCTTTTTCTCTAGGTACAATTTCAGCAACATTTCTGCTAGCTCTCCTGCGTGTCGGAGGTGTGAGTTTCACTGGTGTATCCTCTGCCAGAGCTGGTTTTATGAGAGCTTCTTCAGCATCTCTGGCTTGTGTTTCCAAATCACTGGTGACAGAAATATTTTTAGCCATGGAGTCATTCATAGTTCTGCTATCTCTCCTTCTCGTTGGGGGTGTGGGTTTTTCCAATGTCTCATCTATATCTTGGGGTTTGAAAAACAATGAAATAACATTACTTTCATTTTCAATTTGTTTCCCTTTAATTGGTTTAATATGTGTCTCTTCAGGAACTTTCTCCAAATTGCTGCTGCTAGATGTTTTGCTGACCATGTCAATCAAATTTCTGTTCTCTTGCCTTCTTGTTGGAGGTGTGGGTTTCACCAAAGTCTCCTTCATTCCTTGTGTTTTAGAAACCAGTAAATAGTCACTTTCAGCTGAGCTTGTTTTTCGTCTCACTGGTGGAGTTGGTTTAATAAGGAGCTCCTCAAGGGATTTCTCTTGTGTCATTGAATTCTCCAAGTCAGTGCTGCTTGAAATTTTGATGGCTCCTGTATCACTCACATTTCTGCTGTCTCTCTTTCTTGTTGGAGGTGAGGGTTTCACTAAAGTTTTCTCTGTGTCTTTAATGAAAACAAACGAGAAGTCACTTTCAGCTCGACTTGTTTTTCTTCTTACTGGTGGAGTTGGTTTAACGAGAGTATCTTCAACAGCTCTTTCTGGTGTCACCAAAGTCAGATTCTCCAAACTACAAAAAGAAATTCTACTGGCTTTTATATCTCCACTATTTCTCCTTCTTATTGGTGGTGTGGGCTTCAACAGTGTAGCCTCCATTTCTTGAGCTTTTGACTTATCTGAAATTAAAGTACTTTCAAAGTGACTTGCTTTCCATCTTACTGGTGGAGATGGTGTTGGAAGAGGCTCTGTATGATCTTTCTCCTGTGCTCCTGTCTTCTCCAAATCAGTGCTGCTGGAAAGCTTGCTGGATAAATTGTCACTCACATTTCTGCTACTTCTCCTACTTGCTAGAGGTGTGGGTTTGACTACATTCTCCACCACCTCTTGGATTTTGGAAAGAAGAGAAATGGAGTCGTTTTCAGTTTGACTTGACACTTTTCGTCTCACTGGTGGAGTCGGTTTAATAAGTGTCTCCTCAGGAGCTTTCTCTTGAGTCACTATCATTCCCATATCAGTGCTGCCAGACATTTTCCTGGCTAGTTCTTCATAGGCCACATCACTAAAATTTGTACTCTCTCTCCTTCTTGTTGGAGGTGTGGGTTTCACCAATGTCTCCTCCATTTCTAGGATTTGACTTGCTCGACTTCCTTTTCTTCTTACTGGTGGGGTTGGTTTTACAAAAAGTTCCTCAACAGCTCTTCCTTGCCTAAATTTGCTCTCGAATTCAGTGCTCTTAGAAATCCGACTGTCCATTTCTTTACATTCTATGTCTCTTTTACTGCTGACATCTTTTTTCTGTGTTAGAGGTGTGGGTTCCAAATGTATATCTTTTGCACCTTCGGGTTTAGAAAGCAGTGGGGAGATGAAAGCACTTTCATCTAGGCTTGATTTGCGCCTCACTGGTGGAGTTGGCTTTTCAAGAGACTCCTCAACATCCATCTCTTTTGTCCTTGTTTTGTCCAAATCACTGCTTCCTGACACTGATTCAGTCTCAGTCCTGCTATCTCTCTTTCTTGTAGGAGGTGTGGGTTTCGCCAAAGTCTCCTGAACCTCCTGGATTTTTGAGACCACTGTTGTGCTATCACTTTCAGCTTGTCTTACCTTTAGCCTCAATGGTGGAGTTGGGTTTACAAGATTCTCAACAGCTGTTGTGTTGCCCGTCTCCTCCAGATAAAATTGTTGATCCTCTATCTTCTCTTTTTGTTTTCTCTCAGGTGGGGTTGGGAAATCAAGATCCAGAGACACTGTTTCATCTGTTAACCTTTCCTTATATCTTCTGTTGGGTGGAGTTGGAATAACCTCTGGATGGGTTTCTTCAGATAGGCATTGTTGACTATGTGAAACAGGAATAATTTCTTCTTCAAACTGGGCCTCTGAACTTTGACTTTCCTTAGATTGCCTGCTTAGTTTTGTTGGTTTAGTCTCACCTTTCTCTGTTGTCTTTTGGATGCTCTCAACTTCCAGAATCACCTTATCCACAATTTTCTCTACTTCATTTTTGGCACTGAAGGATAAATTCTCTGGTTTCCTTCTACTTGGCGGAACTGGCAACGTTTCTATGATCTCTAAAGTTTTAGACTCGTTCAGAGCATTCGATTCTATTCTCTTGCCGTCTCCTTGTGCAACAGGTTCTGTAATTTCAAGCTTGTAAACATCTGTTACTACTTCGCAAGGTTTACTTGTGGCAGCATTCAGTCCTGGCATGTATGCCTCAGCAGCTGGCTCTTGGCATATTTCTAGTCCTTCTCGTCTTTCCAGTATGACGTATCTTCGTTGGGTCTCTCGAGGGCCATTATTCAAAGTGCAGTGTTCAAGAGGATCCATCGCTCTCTGAACCTCCGTTGGACCATTGGTTGTTGTCCAGGTTCCTTCTCTCTCAGCATGCGTGGTATTTAGTTCAGTGCTTCTGGTTAAGATGTGGATTTCAGATGTTTGCCCAGAAAGTACTTCAGTTTGTAAATCAACATTTTCATCAGAGAGTTGACTTGATTTAGTGTCAACAGCATTTCCAGAATCATCCAGCTCTTGTTGATCCAGAGAGCTCGGACTGTCAGATTCTTTTCTCATTTTATCAAATGTAGCCAACCGTTCCACTTGTTGAGAAAACACGGTATCAAATCCAGTGTCTGCAGCTGAAACAACGCTCCCTACGTTACGGTTAGTTAAGTCAGGGACCTCGGTGGTATGAATATGTACCGTGTCTCTATCAAGAATTAATGCAGCTATTTTCTTTTTTGCCATTTTTTCATCCTCACAGCTATCAGAAGCTATCTTATGTGCTTTTTCAACTGCATCCGATTCTTTGTAAAGACTTTGTGCAAATATTGCCCTCTTGTTGCTTTCAATTGATTCCTGAGATTTTACTTCCACAGATGTCCCGTCATCATGGAGTTCTCCACAGAAGGCAGATTGTATCTTCTCTATTCCCTTCATCGCCATTTCAAATTTTCCTTCATCTTTTGTTAGACCAATGCCAGATTCATCAACTTCAGCTACTATGTCAGACTGCACAGCAAAAGCTGTGGTAGACAAACCATCTGTATTAAGTTTACTTTGGTCAAAATGTAGTGCTGTCAGTGACCAGTCTACTGTGGTAAAATCGATCTCCTCTGAAAATATACTTAGTTTTGTAGAAAGACTGTCTGTGCAAACAGGGGCGTTCAGTGGAAGTGCTCTTTCCTCTAACTCTTCAGATGGTTTTGCTTTTTCTGTGGCAGATTCCAAATCCTGAATGTCAGCATAAATTGACTGAGTGTCTGCTCTGAGACTTTCAGATTTAGCAACATCAATGGGTTCATCAAGTTGAGAGGTCAGAGTCACTGTTGTGTTTGGAAAATCGTCTGTTCTGATTTCAGACCTGTATTCATCTACTGCAGACACCAGCAGGGGTTCTGCAGTGGGAGATTCTGTCAACAAGTATTCATTAGATGTCTCCTTACTGACTCCTGATTTACGTTTAGGAGTAGTCAGAGTGTCATCTGCCTGATTATCAGATATAAGAACAAATGGCATGATAGTTTTGAGTGGCAGGAACCTTTTTAATGGGGTATCTTCGATAACTGACATTGCATCTCTGTCCATTTTCATTTCAATGGGCTGAACCACTGAGCCACTGGTCAGTGGAGCAGAGGAAATATCTTGAGGCTCTGACCAATCATGCACAACCTTTGTTGTAGTGTTGAGTGTGCTGGGCCATTCACAGGAAACCTGCTATGATGCCATGACAAAGACAATTCCTTAAAACACAAACTAAAATGACCCTGAACTAGGCAAGTCTAGAACTAAGAATTAATGACTAGAACCCAAAATGTCATAACATTCTACAATAGGTTTGGTAAAATAAGATTTTAAATGTGTTTTAATGTTAAAATTCCAGTTTTACCTCTGAGAATGAATGACTGGTTTGTGTTTCCAGTGACAACATATGGGCTTTAGTTTCCATCCGCTCTTCCTCAAGATCCTGAGTCAAAAAAAGTCAAATTGGTAAATTACACACACACAATGATAAAGTTGCTATTATGAATTAGTCGAAAAAGACTGATAAAATACATGTTTAATTCATTATCCATGATACCTTGTGTCTAATCTATCTATCTATCTATCTATCTATCTATCTATCTATCTATCTATCTATCTATCTATCTATCTATCTAAAAGTAGATACAGATCTGTGCATAAATTTTGGATTTATTTCTTCTTATTTCTACAATGTCCACTGTAATATGTCTATTTACACAATTGTATACACACTGATGTCATACATCAATTAATAATTTCTATACACATATTGTAATGCAGTACCATAACATGCACATTTACAGTATCTTTGACTGTGCAATATGTGCAATAAGCTGGGAGAATACACTTTCTGTGATTTAAAATTGTTTACAATGTAATGTACTAATTAACGTTACAATGTATTACATTACTGATCACAGATTATATATATGACATTATAAAGTCATCAAATTATTTGTAATAAATTGTCTGCAACTATAAGTACAGATGAGCATTTATACAAGTTAATACGATATTATGAATGACATAACACATTATGGCAATCTGTGGTGCAGTACTGTTATATTTACAGAATATGAATAGATATTTTAATGTTTACAAACCAAACATTGTGAAATTACATACATCCATATCTACACATGGTGTAAAGTATGCTATGCAAGACATTCTAATGAATTTAAACCTGTTATGCAGACACTATAGTGCATGCAACTGCAAATACATATGAGCATTTTTATACAAGTGTATTCAAGGAATTCTAATGTATACTACTCATAATTCATTTCATACAGCCGATTCTTAATTCAAACTTAATTCAAATGTTCACCTGCAGCCTCTGCCGAAGTTGAACAATGAGTGTATCTGCATCCTTTAATGCATTTGAGCCGTCCCTCTCCAGCTTGTCGTTAAGTTCGTGACCCAGACAATCCATTAGCAGCTGCTTATGTGAGAGTGCCTCCTGGAGGTTCTTATGCAGCACTGCACCATTCTCTATCATCTCCTAAGGAAAAAAAATACAGCAATGTGGTATTGTTTTTTTTAAATCTGGGACATATGCAGAAGTGTAGTATAGAGCACACACTGCATACACAAACCTGAATGGTATAAGCCGAGTCAATAAGAGGTTGTGTGTGGGTTGAGTGAGTCCAGGAACGCAAGGCCTGCAGAGTCTCTCTCATACACTGAACTGTGCAATTAGCACACTCGTTCTGTCTGTCAGATAGCTTGGACTGCAATCTAAAAGTGTGTAAAAAAAAAATCATTTACGTTTCTTTACTACATTTAAAAAAGATTTAATAAGACGACTGAAAAATTGATTCTGGTACCTGCAGTACTGCTGGGCGACAGTGTCAATAAGAGAAACTATATTAGAAGGAAGAACCTCCTCAGAGGGAACCATATGCATAGCCTGGCTTAGATCACGAACTCGTCCCTCTATTTCATCAAGCTCCTTCTTGCAGGACTACGAAAAAGCAATAGAGGTGAGACTGCTGGCAAAAGGTTTAATTTTAATATTAAAAAAATATATATTTTCTTCACCTTCAGGATATTCCAGTTTTCCTGTAGTTGGCTGTGATTCTTGTATTCTTCACCAAATCCTTGACATTCCTGTGCTCGGAGATCATTCAGAATGCACTCAGCCTGGGCTCTGAGATGATCTGCTCTTTCGCTGATCTTCAATTCAATGCTAGCCAATCTAGTCTCACACACAATGAGCCTCTCCTTTATTTCCATCTTGGAGGCGGCACAAAGGTCATGGAGGTGGCTGGTTTCTAAAGTCAGGGCATCACGACCCCCTGGAGTGCACAAGTTAATCAGAGCATCTTTAGCCCTGTCTAGCTCTTTCATCTCTCTCTCCTCCCTCTCCACTGTCTGAAGAAGAGCCTGAAGACAAAGAATCATTACAGAAAATCCTTTATTACCCACAATGCCATTTGGCTACAAGTTGTCAATTATGGTTAACACATATTAACTGACAATGATAACAGAAGCTACATATATATGATTGATATGATATGAGGTGCTTGAGGAACAGCAGCATGCAACTGACAGATACAACATTGTTAGGGGAAAACTCAAGTATATTTAAAGATTTGTGGCATAACGTAAATTTTTCACAAACCTTTAAAGTGCTAATAGACTCCTGTAACCCATGACGATCATTAGGCAGAGTTACAAAACCTTTGACTTGCTCCCTCAGCCAGTCCTGAGCAGCACTGTGCTGCTCCACCAGCTGAATGCAGTTTCTTTCAGTGTCAATGCCCTCCTCTAGGTTCTTACAGAATTCCTGTACATACAAACACAACAGCCGAGTGTTTTCAGTGAGGGATTAGTTTAGCATCTTATTGGCTCTCTATGATCTTTCATAAATATTACCATTAAGTCTTTAATTAACCCAGAGATACACTCCTCCATGGCTGCCCAAGACGGATCTGTCCAGCTTGGGTCCCGTGTGAGCTGGCTCATCTCACGGCCCAGGGCTCTGAGAGCAGACAGGGTGGGACTCAGAGACCTTGCCTTGTCCAGAAAAGCCATAGCCTGTTCTACTGCATGTCTGCGGTCCCCTAACCCTGGCCAGGGAAAGTGGCGGGGCAGTGCAGCCGCCTGCTCCTTCAGCTGCTCCACACGACACTGGGTTTGCTGTCTTTGGCACTGACACGAAACCAGGCGTTCCACCACGTTCTTCAAGAGACTGCAAAGGGGAAAGTGTTATTGTTAATATCTAAAATTCATCTTTTTTTCCTAAAGATCATTTCAAGAAGCACATTAAGGTTTTTTTTATTTACTCAGATTTCTATTTGAAACAAGTATTATGAAGGTTTGAATACGATTTTACTGTGCTTTGATGTAAAAAATATTTGTAATAATATATGTATTTAATACTATTAATTCTTTATGCTTGGAGACCTGTATAGCTCTTGAGCATTCTGGAGAACTACTTTCCATTCTTCCTCTAACAACTTGAGGTCTTGCACCAACGCGCGTCTGGCTTGTACATCAAGATCTTCCCGGCCACACAGGCTCTCCGTTTTTCTTTTAAGGGAGGACATCTTGCCGTTTCCTTCAACTCGAAGGGTCAGAACAGCCTAAGAGTTATTAGAAATATAACATTTAACATCATAAAAATAACTGAGACACAGGTGACAGGTTTGTTCATCATTTAGAGTGTTTTCTCTATGAGCAGTTTGATTGAGACATATCCAGTGTTTTGGGAACTCACTTGAGTTTTTTTGAGCCTTTCCTCTATTTGCTCTTGGGTCCCATGAGTGCTTTTGCCCACTGAAACCAAGTCTTGCTTTAACTCTTCAACCCAGGATTTTATATTTTTTTCCTCAACATGGAAATTTTGAAGGTCTCTGGAGAGAGAATCCTGGACCTGAGCCTGATTTTGGCACTCATGGGCAATTTCCATCAGCATTCTCAGTCTCTCCTGAACATCTTTAAGGGTCTGCTGGATGAATTCCCTCCTGCTTTCATCCAGCTTTTTGCACAGATTCTCTCCATTATCTTTCAGAGCAGATATTTTCAGCTCTGCTTCTGGTTGTAAGTTCAGAATGGTCTAAAGAATTAAATAAAAGCAATTAGTGCAATACTTCCTAAAATATCAGGGTTAGGGTTGTATCAATAATTAATCAATTGTACATTACCTGTGATATAACAAGTATTTCATGTGGAGGAGCATTTCTGTCCAGTGATTCAAGTTTCTCCTGCAGCTCTTTGAGCCAGGTTTGAAATATTTCTTCTTGTGAATTAAAATCCCGAAGCTCCTTGTCAAGAGCGACCCGGGTTTCTGCTTCGTTCCTCAGAATTTGTGCAAGATCAAGCACTTCTCTCCACTCTTGCTCTAAGGCTCTCTGTGTTTGCTGGATGGACCGCCTACTGTCTTCTTTAAACCCCTCACGAATACACAAAGTCTCAACTGTGTGCTTAACAGCAGATAGTTTTGCATCACCCTCTGGACCATGGACCAATACAATCTGCATTTCAGAAAAATAAAATAAAGAAAGAAATATTTATAAGCATCTTTTTTATCTCTTTCAAGATTTTTTTTTTCCTGTACAATTTTGTTTCATGCACAGATCATGAATATAAATATATTTTAGAATAAACACAATACACAAAAGGCAGAATTAAAAAAATTAACACTTTTTTTGTACCTGAGCTTGGGTAACTATCTCCTCTGCTGGACATTCTTTATCTATGGACTGCAGGATCACTTTTAGCTTTTCAATCCAGGCTTGTGTGTTTTCTAGCTGATCTTGAAAGCTCTCTAATTCTTTGGAGAGAGATTCTTCACGGTTGATCTCGTTGGTCATCTCCTGCGCAGTTTGCAGAACTCTTAACCACTCCACCTCTAACTCTTTATGGCTTTGTTCAATGCTCCGTTTCTTCCTCTCATCGTGAGTGTATATGCTCTCTCCCTTTTTTCTGAGAGTTATCAATTTTGAATCGCCTTCATCTTTCAGACTCAGGACTTCCTGAATAAAATGTAGACAAGATCAATTTGAAATCTTCAAATCTTCAGTCACCCTATGACCTCACACTATGTACCTGTACCTACCTGTAGCTTGTTATGTCTTTCCTGTATTGAAGAGTCTTCATCCAGAAAGTCAAGCGTTCTCATTTGTTCATCTATCCATGACCGGGTATTTTTCTCTTCCTCTTGGAGAGCTTCTAGTTCCTTTAAGAGTTTTTGTTGGAAATCAGACTGAGCCTTAAGCTGCTGTGCCAAATCCACAACTCGTCTCCACTCGTCATCTATATTTTTCAGGATCCAGATAAGATCCTGCCGTACGCTTTCCTCCATCTCTTCATGAGAACACAAGCTCTCACCATCCATTGCCAAAGCTGCCATCTTGGACTCACCCTCAACACGTAGATCTAAAACAGCCTAACACAACACAACATGAAACTATCTACATGCTCAGAGATTTTAAACAGATGCTGGACCTCAGATATCTATTATAATATTTATGTTTATACCTGAATCTTTAGGAGATTTTCCTCTGTTAGACTGTCTTTGTCTAACGATTCCAGACTCTGTTTTAGGGTTTTCAACCACGCCTTGGTCTTTTCCTCCTTAACATGGAATATTTCTACCTCCTTCTCCAAGGATTTATAGATTTGAGATTGATTCTCCAAACGGATTCCAAGACTGTGGTACTGGTCCACCAGGGATTCTCCGTCTCTTAAAACAGGGTCTCTTCGTAAACCTTTTAGTCTCACCGAAGCTAGCAAATCACTGAATGCTTCAAAGCGTCCGCTAGACAGTAAAGAAATATGGTATAAAGTAACAAGAATTTCATTAATACCATTTATCTAATCAAGAACATTTCAGAAATATTATGTTGCTGTGTTGATGTAACAGTTGTAAATGTGCAGATATACAGAAAGGTCAATTCATGTGAATTGGCTTGAAAAAGCCAATGTTTATGTTCATAAGTTTTTTGTTGCTTTCTTTTTTTTACATGCTGTAGAACATCTTCCTGATATTTTTTAGACAACAGTTTGCTATAAATAGTTTGCTTGCATGTGTAAAGATTCATATAGACAATTTATTTTGTAGTCATAAATATGAGTATAACTAGACATAAATAAATTTGGAAAGCACTTGCCTTTCCTTAAGAAAATTCTCATAGACTTGTCTCAGCTCTTCCCTTTGCCCTGGTAGTGTCTCTCTCTGCCACAACCATTCTTGAAAAAATTCATGTTCTAGTTGCAAGCTATAAAAAAAAAAAAAAAAGGAACTTTATAGCATTTTTAGTTTATGGAATGATTAAATGACTGACAAAAATGGTACGAATTTGACCTGTTGAGCTTGATAAGCATGTCCTCCAGCTGTTTATGTCGACCTTGGCAGTGAGCTCGAAGTGTGGTGAGCTCACCCTCTTGTTCCTGTTGCCAGACACAAAGTTCAGCCTGGGTTTCAGCAGGGACTTCCTCCTGACCTTTCTTCTCTAACGCCTTCTTGACCTGGACAAGTCGCTGTTCACCTTCTTCAGAAGCAAGAAAATCCTACACGTAACACAAGTGAAATAATATTTTTTACATTTCACAGTACCGATCTTGAACCTGGATGTGTTAGACAATGCGAATTCATTTTCTAAAACAGCACATCTGACCAAAGTTCCAGCTGTAAAATAAATCATAGCTTTGCTTACTTGAAGTCTCTGCATGGAAGCCTCCACATCCTCCCTCGTTTCTGGGTTCTCAAAACACTCATTGACAGCAAGCTGGGCATCCTGTAGCCAGTCCTCAAACTTCTGGCACTCAGCTGATAAAAAAAGACAGTTAAAATAAGGGAAAAAAAAAGAAAAATACCAGGCACTCAAAAAAAATAAAAAAATAAAAAAATAATAATAATAATAATGATAAAAATTTTTATTAATAATAATAATAATAATAATAACAACAACATACACCTTTAATTGACTGGACAAGAAAGTTTTTCTCTCCCAGTTCTTTTTTCTGATTAATGAGCTCCCAAGTCACTGCAATGTTGTCTTTGAGGCGCTTGCTCTTATTGGATGGTTCCTCCAGAGCATGTGGTACAGTGACACTGGACATGAGCTCGACTTCCTTCATCAAAGAGTCAGCCTCTTCCTCTTGATCTAGCAACTGATCAGAAAGATCCTACAGAGAGTTTCACACAGTAACTGTCATTGGTTAGGGCTTCTAATTTTCCATCCAAATAAATTGATCTTTGAAAACGAAAAGACATTTGGCGACAATTTAAATTCTCAAAAACGTGTCACGTGAATGTTTTCAAAGTTGTCACTGATTTAAAGGATATAGAGAGCACATGAATGTAACACCACCAAAATGGCGTTTGGACTGGTAACCTAAACCAGCACGCATAGAAAAGACAGCTGGCATGTGAATATGTTAATTATACAAACCCACATAAGTATTGCTGGTCTATTTGTATATAATTATTTATTCATATATTTAAAGTAATACCTGCAGATGTTGCTGCAGCAGATCTTTGTTGTCAGCACTGAGAATTCTAACTGAGGAGTGTATTCGCTGGATGGCTGTTTGACAGGCGTCAATCCTCTGAAGAAGGTGTGCTCGGACGCTCAGCAGCTCTTGGAAGACTTCAGTGCAGCTGTCAAAGAGCTCCTTTACCTGCTCCAACTTTTTCTTAAGGGCAGTCTCCATAACCTGAATCAGGAAAGAAAATTGATAGGTGGTGAGAAAAGACCTTGGAGGACCCAAAGCAAAGGGGGAAAAAAAAAAAAAAAACATTAGGAAGCCTTTGGAAGGATGAATAACCTGTAGCTCCAGTGGAGCCTCCTTTCCCTGCAGGAGCGCCTGGATTTCCAACGACTTCCTGTGAAACTGTTCGATGCTCTGTTCATGCGTCTGGATCTCATCCTAATGCAAATGATACCCGCAATTACAATACAAACATAAGCAAATGCATTATTGTATACAATTTCTGTTGTAGCACAAACGAAAGCAGATTTTCAAACCTTCATATTGAAGACCTCTTTCTCGCTGCTGAAGGGGTGAGACTCGGAAAAAAGAACGAGTTTAACAGAAGCCCAAACCTCCACCTCTTCACCGAGCATAAGCTGCTTCTCCCAAACTTCCAGCCCCATGCATAGGCTGTCTGAATAGGTGTCTGTCTTCTCTGAGAGCTTTGTGAGTATGGGACACAAAATACAATAAGGAAAACTTGCTATGTAAACTTTAATGTCAACGATGACAGACAAGACCATCTTACATCCAGCCAGGAGTCGACCAATGCATCTGCCTCAGTTTCAAATGGAGCTTCTGAGAATTCTGGGAGTTTCATTAGTTGAGACTGCAGCTGCCTGCACACAGCCCTGAACTCCTCGATCTTTGGCCCAAGACCACTCAGGTCTTTTTTTATCCCATCAACCTGATATAAGCACAAACATATTCCATTATTGGGGTTATATAAATGTTCACACAGCCAGTTATAAATCTGGACCCACATATTTATGAATGTTAAACAAATTTATTATAGAATATAGATTGTATAATCATGATATCAGTTGGGGTCATGTTTAGCATTACCGTAATCAGTGTCACAACAGCCCAAGTGCTTAATATGCCTCACTTTGTTTTCATATTTACTCTGTACATACTGTATTGTACAGTACATTCATATATTTATATCATGTCATCTTGACATGTCTTATCCATTGCACAGTTATATTGTAATTAATATATATACCATATCTTATTACCTACTGCACCTTCTGTACATTAAATCACTCTCACTATCCTAATTGTTTAAATGTCTAAATTAGTTTTTGCAGTTTTACTGTAATGTGAATGCAGCCTGACCCACCCTGGATATGAGTCGCTGGAGGTTGTCTTTACTAATGTATGATGCTTGCTCGCTGGTAGTTTGCTCCGCCCTCTGAAGGATGTTGCCCAGGAAGGCACGACAGCTCTGAAACTTCTTTAGCAGTTCCATTAAAGTGCTGCACTGCTCTTGCCTGTCTCACACACATATCAACATTTGCCAGTTGTCAGTGAAGCTTTAATGTCACATCTCAGTAGCAATAAACCTGTCCCTATTTCCCTCCTCTTTTCACCGAAGGGTTTAAGGAGTATTTGTTAACACTCAAAAAGACCTGTTCTATGTAAGGAAGAAAATGTTTTTACCTGTTTTATGTAAGGAGGTTATTGTCACTACCTCAAATATTATTAGTGACCTACAAAAACTTTTTCCCTTGTGTTTTATTTCCTTACACCACAGCAACAACCTATCATGCTATTTATGGAAGGAGGCTCCAGTGTCGGGACTTTGTAATTGTCAGATCTAAGCAGTAACATGACAATGTGCATATTTGTGTTTATAGCTGCTACAAATGGAAATGAATATACAAGTAAATTTTTTGATTAGAAAAGTGAAACCACTGGAAAAATCCTGGAGAAATAAAACACTGCAGGATATTCTGTAGCAGTAAACACAACTCTGCTTTATCTCAAAACCAAAAAAAAAAATGCATTGATTATTTTCCAGAAACAACATGACACAGAGTGTTTCAAAGGATGTCTGTTAGCTGGTTGTTGGTATTTAAATCCCTAAATTGCAGGTAATTGCCATCCAAACAATAAACAGATTTTATGCTAGCTGTTAACTGTGCAAGTAATTGTCATACCTTTCTGCAATAGCTCGCTCTGTTGCATCCCAAACAGTCTTCAGCTCATCATGCTGCTCTGTGCTTGGAGAAAGCATTGGAGCAATTTCTCTGAAACTTTCGTACTCTGGACGCAACAAGTTCATCTGCATCTCCAGATCTGACAAGGCACGAATCCTTACAAATACACAAAACACACATGAGGCACATGCATTGTCTAATAAAACAATAAACATTGTCAGGAAGAGTCTACATACACACACACACACACACACACACACACACACACACACACACACACACACACACACACACATATATATATATATAAAAATAAATAAAACATTTGATAATACACAAACCTGTGCTGAACAGCAGGGATGGTGGGCTCCTTTAAACCCTGCTTTTCTGCAAGCCCCTGTACCTTCCTTAACTCCACCAGTAAAGTCTTCCTCCTCATCCCAAGTCCTTTACTCTGCTGTACTGTATGAAGCTCTTCTTGACAAACAATGAGCTTATCGTCAGCATCCTCTAACTTTCGCACCAGAACCACCACCATATCCAGACAGGTCACAGAGCTTCCCTCTTGCGTCACTTTCATCTGGGCTCCGCCAAGAAGCTGGTCCAACTGTGGCGCTTTATCACTCAGGCTTGCTGCTCCCTTTCTGATTAGAGCTAATTTGGACCTGCTGTCTTGCAGCACTGTCACGTCAGCACAGGGCATGGACTGCACAAACAAAACATCCTGGTCCAAAGTGCGCAGTGATACCAGAAATCGGTCTAACGCACGAGCTGCTGCTTCGCTCTTGCGCACTTGATGTCGGAGACGATCCAGGCTGGACCGGAGCTTCAGCACCAACTGGGTGAGGGGAGAGCGGTCACGTAGGTCTAGATGGCTGGGTTCCGAGTCGAACCTAGCCAGGCGGTCCATCTGCGTTTCGATACTCTCATCCAAGTCCTGCAAAGAACAAAGTTGCACAACATTCTCAGCAGATCATCAACTAAAATCCACCAGCAAGGAAAAAAGCTTTTCTTAAATCCAAGGCTTCTTCTCATTTACTACCTTAACATCTTTCAGTAGGTTTGCATTGATCAGTGTGTATCCTTTAACATCTTTGGGTTCCTTGATGAACTTGTCAAGACGTTCAGAAATCTCTGCAATGTTGTGCTCAATGGAATCCATTAACTCCAGAGCCGAGGCAAGAGAATCGACTCTGAAAGAGAAACAAAGCACAGATTGAACACTCACAGTTAAGCATCGCCTACGTAGATGATGCATGCTGCAATACTCTGATTCTAAGACTGAAATAATTTGGAATGTTGAATTTGACAGGGTTACATAAACTTTAAAGAATAGAACAGAGTTGATAGCTGTTGGAGACAATAAACACTACTGTCCACCAAAATGCAGAAGTCAGTCATTAATACTAGCGATCAGTATGTGTGTTACATACCTACCCTGCACATTAAATCCATGGATACAATAGCACTAAAGTTTATTCACTAGCCTTTATAGGAGCGTTTCTGTTACTACAAGCTGATGATGTAATGTAATGCACTAAAATATATGAAGTGCACCTCCTCTGTAGCTGTGCTCTTTGCTCCCTCCACTTGATTGTGAGCTCAGCTCGGTCCTGCTCCACCGCTCTCTCGTTGATTTGAGAACATTGCGAGCACTGCGTCTCATACTCTGACCACAAAGACTCTGTCTCATCCTGCAAGGCCTGGAGGAAGAGGTATTGCTTTTGACTCATCATAAATTGCCATATTGAGATATGAGAGTTATGCGCATTGCTACCCCCATTGCTACTGTATGAACATGTTTTCTCTAATACTATGTGAAAGTCTGTACTATTTTCATAAAAAACTTGTAGTAATTTTCAGAGAACGATTTATTTAAAAAGATTATGTAACATAATTATGTAACATTTTACTCAGATACTTTAATAGGTAAATATGTCATCCAGCTGCAAATTTCTTTTGTTTGTCAAAGCTTTGTTTTTCCAATGGTCATTTTGAAAACTGACAGGACACATGTAGATTCTAACATGTAAGCATCAACGAATTGACCAAATTAGACTGCCGTTCCTATAAAATGATAAAAATGTCATTAATACTTATAAAGCATGCTTTCTATTTCTTTTAAAGATTAAATTTTGTTGTGATGAACACCAGTCTACTCATGCCCGATTAGCTAAACGAATGTATGCGATTGGTTACATGTGTAAGCTCATGTATTAAAAAAGGCACTGGACGTGGGCTTGCCTTTTGACAACCGCTGATATATGCCAACTCTACCTTTAACTCTCTGAGCCACTTTTGCAGGTCTGTAGCCGTGGCTGATCCTGAGGGGCGATCACCTAGCATGTTCTGCTCATTCCTATTCAGCTGAGCTTGTAAGGCAAACCTGGAACTTCTGTACCTGTGTGAAAACCCCCCAGAAATGAACAAAAGACAGCGATGTGTCAATTTGATGCTCTCGTTGCAAAGATGTGTCCATAACAAATCACCCGACAGAGGTAAATTTTTCATGCCATATATTCAAAGTGACACACAGATATATAATATATAGTATGCATAATCCACCAATATTAAACAAATGTAATTGATTCACAAAAGTGTACAAATGACAACCAGAAAAAAAATCATAGGCTTCTCTTAGATTTACCTGTCCTCCTCCGTGCTTATCTGCTTTAGTATTTCTTTTTTCTCCACGGTTTTTGGCCTTTGAGCTGTGACAGGTAAAGTCTACAACACAAACACATTAAAAACTTTATATTGTACTCTGCAATATACATACTAAACACTAAAACAAACAAATATATTAGCTATACAAAGTATACATATGCATCATCAGACATTATCTGTTCACACACACCTCAGTGGTGATTTCCAGGGGTTTCTCAGAAAGGGAAGTTTTTTGCGATGATGCCTCTTTCTTCTGCTCTATAAGCACACTAAAATATAATTGAAGAGGACATTGTCACTAAAGGACCATGCAAAGTGGGAAAAAAAATCTGTAGTGTATTTTTATACATGGTTACTTGGTATGTCCTTTTCTCACCCAGAGTTTGTCAAGGTCACATCATGATCTATGCTGGACTGAGGTGGGATGGCAGCGAGTGCTGTTTCACATTCCTGGAGCTTAGCCTGTGCCTGCCTGTTGCCATCTTCTGGATTGAATGTCTCACACAGTTGCTTTAGGGCCTCCAGCTGCTGTTCAGCTGAAACTAAATTGCTCTCATAAGAGAAGCAGGCCTAGAAGTGTGGTGGCACAAACAAAGAACTTCAACAAAAGTGTCATCTGAGCTAGATTTTATTCAGTGGAGCTTAAGGTGGTAAAAATAAATAAATAAAGGCAGTCCAGGCCCCAAACTGGAATATAACAATTTGAAATTTAATTGGAAGCAAGTTTTTTAAAAATATTCAAATCTTGTTGTAGCAACAGGAACCAATCACAGCATGCCAAAGTTATTACTTTCCGATATTTAACTCAAACTCCTAGGTATTTTATTACTTTTAGAATTCTCAGCAAGCCATCCAGTTAATTAGAGTAAAAATTCTGGTTTATTTTTCATTAAAATATGCTGCTCCTTTTCTGTGAAATATTGTAAGAAGAGTTTATAGTATGTTTAAAAGCTTATATAATTATGAGTAATAATTTAGAATTTGGGCATTAAAATGAAAATGCATATTTTAGGCATAAAATGATTTGCACTATACATTTTATAAATGTAATGCTAAACTGCATACAGAACTGAAACACACAGCCTACCTCCCACTGAGTTCTGACAGACTGAGCAAATAGTTTAATGTCTCGCAACTCAGATGGGGTGCAGAAAGCCTCCATCGCTTGTACAGCTCCCAGGAATTCATTGAGAAGCTTAACATCCAATGATTCCTGAAAACATTTAGAAATTTTAAATATAGATATAAATTAGATCTTGTCCACACGTTCCAAAGTTTCACTTGTCATTTAAAGATGGCCAGTAAAAGATATGTCTTTGAAAATTACCTTAGTTATCTTGCCCTTGAAAATGTTGATAGTCTCTAGAATTTGCTGTTGAAGGCTGTGCTTAGCATCCTCAAACTTGTTCCTTGCCAGTACCTGTGCTTTTGTGTAGCCTTCTGAATAGACCTGAGGAGGAGCCTGGTCCTGAGCTGAAGATTTGACCTGAGCAACTAAATGCTGTTGGGGTTGCTCCTGGACTGGTGACTGAGGCTCTTCTAAAACTTTTACCTGAGACTGTGTCTGAGAAGTTTGGCTCTGAATCTGAACATGAACTAGACCATCAAACCTGTTTTGTGGCCAATGCACATTTTGAGTTGGTGGTTGAGCTGGTTCTTGGGGTTTTTTTGGAACCAGGGCTGAAGGTTTGACCTGAGCAACTAAATGCTTTTGGGGTTGCTCCTGCACTGGTGACTGAGGTTTTTTTAAAACTTTTACCTGAGACTGTGTCTGAGAAGTTTGGCTCTGAATCTGAACTAGACCCTCAAACCTCTTTTGTGGCCACTGCAGATTTTGAGTTGGGGGTTGTAGTGGGGGTTGAGCAGGTTCTTGGGGTTTTGTTGGAGCCAGGGCTGGAGGTTGGAACTGACCAACTGACTGATGTTGGGGTTGCTCCTGCTCTCTTGACTGTGGCTTTTGCAAAACCTGGAGCTGAGGCTGTGGAAAAGTTTGGTTTTGAAACTGAACTTGAAATGGAACCTCAGGTTTAAATTGTGGCCACTGCTGCTGTTGAGTTTGGGGTTGCTGTGAAGCAAGACTGATTAATGGTGCTTGGGATGGTGGTTGGACCCAAGGTGGGTGGGATATTTGTTGAGGTGCCATTTCCAGAAACTGAATTTGGGATTGTGATTCTGGTGGTTTAGGCCATTCTTGAGAAAGGCTCTGTGGTCTTAGAGTGACTTGATGCTGTACTTGTTGGTATTCAGACAACTGAACCCTTGGGTAACTGTGGCTGGCCACGTTAGACTGTCTGACTGGTTGACAGTGCTGTGATGAAACAAATGACTGAAATGGACTTTGAGGGCTTGTTTGTGAATAAGACTGCACTGGTAGTTCACATCTAAACTGACCCCAATGCTGACTTTGTTGCTGGGGACTGGAGTAACCTTGAGACTGAGGATAAGCCACATGGCCTAAACCCTGGATATTGGGATAATTCTGTGTTAAAAGACCTCCTTTTAATGGTGTCCATTGCTGAGACTGGGTTGCTGTGACATCATGGGCCTGTGGGTGACTCTGAAATTGTGCCTGGGGTGGCACATGGGATGGATTAAAACCCTGGTGAAGTGGCTGATAATAACTTTGTGTCACTATGTCAGCTGTGACTGCTCTCCACTGGGGTTGCTGGATGTTGTCATGAGTTTGACCCATGCCCATGCCCATAACTTGAGGTTGGGACTGAGGTGGCTTATAAAATTGTGGTTGACTCTGAAGCATACTGATTATTCGTGGTTGAATAGGAGCTTTACTTTTGGACTGGGTTGCTAATATACTAACAACTTGAGATTGATTGTGAGGTACTGTTTGCAGGGGTGAAGACTGGGGTGCAGAATAGGGTGGAGACTGGGCTGCAACTGGGTGTGTCTGCCTTTGATTTATTGCATAAGGTTGAACTGGTGTTATGGGATAGTGTCTCGATGTTTGACTTTCTTCTCTCTTATCTGGTAGATACTGGTAAGTGTGAGAGACAATTGGGGTTTGAGTCTGAGCCAAGACTGGCCTTTGTATTTGAGTCATAAATTGTGGTTGCGTCTCTGATCGCTTTGTTTCTGGCTGAGAAAATATGGTGGCTGTGAAGAGATGGGGATGTTGCTGGATCGTCGAAGACTGAGGCTGTTTTTGTGAAATCACAGGAGCTGGCATTTGTTCTTTTGCTAGCATTTGGGAGACAGGGGGTTGTTGGTCTACATAACTCAGTTTAACTTGTGTTACAGGCTGCTGTTTCTGGACCTGATCCATTTTGGTTTGTGTCACTTGCATAGCAGACTGCTGTTGCTGTGCTTGAGTCACTTGCAATTGTGTGTGTATAACACTTTTGGATTCAGACTGAACTGGGTCTGTTGTAGATACTGCAGAACTAGCAATGATCCTCAAAGGCTTTTGTTGCTGGACATTAACCTCTTTGTCTTGTGTCTGTGCTTGAGATGAAGTGCTAGTAGAAACTGTGATAGACTGCTGTTGCTGGATTAAAGTCACTTCGGCCTGTGCCTGGACCGGGTCTGTTGCAGATACTGGCGGTTGAGACACAACAGTGGCAATAGACTTTGACTGTGGCGGTACTTGTTCAGAGTCTAAAACCTCTGTCTGGCCCTTCTTCTGTAGCCAAGGCCTATTCGCTGCATGTTTCTGAGACTTTTTTACCTTCGCTGATTGGAATGAAGTCTGCTTTTGGCTTGTACATTGTTTCTGTATTTGCACGATTTGCTGCTGCCCCTGAGTCTGTTGCTGAGTGTCCACTTGCATATGTGATTGTGTTGGGTCCTGTTGCACTGTCAGAGGTTGTTCTGTTGTGGATAATTCCTGACTTTTATCTGTTGTTTCTTTCATATCAAAATGATGGGGCTGAGTTTCCATGGTCTCTTTGGTATCATTCGTATACTGTCTTCTTGGTAACCCTAGTGCAACAACATCTACCAGATTACCCCGTGACTTATCTTCAGGAGAAACATGTGGTTCATGTTTACTCAGAAGTGGAGAGTCTTCCACTAATGCTTTCCTTATCTGGGGGTCTGCATCTGCCTTTATGTGACTCCGCTCCTCTTGGTATTCCTGCACAACAATCATAGGCACTGGTTGTGGTTGTACTTGACCTTTTGAAACCTCCTGTTCTTGGACAAAGAGCTTCTGTGGAGGCTGACATCCTGTAGGGCTTCTCTCTCTTCGAGCGCCCAAGGAGCTGAGCATCCCCACAGCTTCCTACAAAAAACATACATGAACAAGAGTGTATTTTATCTTTTGCAATCAGGTACGAGTAGACATTTTAGAAGTGACATAAATTGGATGGCTTAAAGTAAAACCTCAAAGTAATAAACACAAAATATCGCAACATGCTAAAATACCTGTGATTGAGCGACAGTGGCACGAACCCTGTCCTGCATATTTAAGACAATGAGGTACTGCAGAGGTGAGTTTTTCTGACGTGACATAACCATCTCCTGCAAATCCTGTTCCTCCATTACCACCTGACCTTCTAGCTGCAGAGCTCTAGAAATCAGTGCCTACAAAGACAGAACAGAGAAGAAAGACATATGCAGTTTATTCAGTTCACAAATAAAACAGAGATGATGTAAAAGAAAATATAAACATTTGAAATAAAAGTACCCGGGTCTTAGAGTCCTGCTCCTTTTGGTATCTGTTTGATTTTTCTTTTAGAAGGTCATAAAACTCTCTGACATCAACCTCCCAGTGTATAAGCTCGGCCAGACGTCCATCCAGACTTGTTACGCTTTGTTGCAACTCTTCACACACTTGCGTTGCCTCACAGAGAGTCTGCAGGACCTGTCATGTAAACGCGATCATACTTAAAAACGTGTACTTAACATACTTAACATACGTGTATCAAAGTACATTAGAAATGAAAAGAGCTCTCTTGTTGGTATTCAATGATATGTTTGAAAGATAACATTTTGGTGTCACCTCTGGAGTGGCTTGCTTGAGTTTGTTTACTGTTTCAGCTGAGCACTCAAGTGACATAGAGAGAGAATCCAGATCGATATTCTGTATTTTCTTCATCACAAACTAAAATAAGAAACAGATGTGTTGGATCAATATTTCAATAGCAAACAGCAAACGCTAAGAGACGACAAATATACAATGATTGTATGATAAAAGAAAAATGATGGAAATACTATGAACACCTGTAGTCTCTTTATGTATGTTTGAAGTGATACTGATAGAACCTCCACTGGTTCTTTCAGAAGTTGCGTGGCCTCTCTTATCAAACCCTGAAGAGTCTGAGGATTAGGTGGAGCAACAGTTTGCTCTTCGACAAGTTCCTGGGACAGTGATCAGGATGTTTAACATCTTCATTAACATCGCTGTAACCTAGCCTGGCTAGTTTTTGACGAGTGATTGAACGAAAAGCAACTTACAAACTGGGTACTTCTTACAAAGTCAGCCCACATCAGGTTAATTCTGCAGAGGTCATCAGAAACTGAGCGGCTGGTCTGTGGATCTGTGACATCCATCAGGTAGTTCCCGACTTCGTTTAGGCACTCCCTGCGCGAGCTCCACTCGGACATCATCTCTATAGTCACCTAGAATGAGAGACCATGCACCTAATTAATAATCTGAAAACCAGCAGTATTATTTAGACATGCAAAAATGATGCTTTAGATGCGTACTTCAGCTCGCTGTCCATGTCTGTTTGTTTGAGTCCCCTGCTCCAACCAGGCGTGCAGCGAGCTGTAAGTGTCGAAGTATGACTCCCATGCTGCCAAAGTGCGTGCTAAAGTACCTTTCACCATCTTTACCTCCTCGAGTACTGCTGCAGTCTTGGCCTCTATATCCTTCATCTGAATACTTATGCGGTTTGAGTCACCCGCTGACAAAGAAGAGAGATAAGAAATTAACAAACGCTTTGATATTTAGCTGTTTTATGCTGCAAATCAATATAAATTACACATTATTACTGCTTTCATTCTGAAGTACTCAAGCTTTTAGGGTTTTTATTTTATTTTTTGCTTTTTCTTCATTTGGCAACAAAACACTCACTCACCCAAAGCAGACTTGCTGGTGTATTTGTTAGCAATGTGTCTGAGCTTGAATAGAGTCCCTTCCAGCTTTGAAGGCAGTCCCTGCTTGTTGATGGTCTCCTACAAGACCAAATATACCCTTTTATTCAATCTAAGCAAACACATTAATTCTGGAGGCTACAATCGAATATACTGGTACACATTAGAGACTGAATGACATTTGTTAAAAAAATTTACCACAATTCCACTTACATTCCAGTCCTTCATCAGGACTCGCACAGCCTCCCGGGAAATGTAGCCTCTTTTCCAAGTGCGTAGCTTGAGGGTAAGCTGATCCAGCAGATCTAGCACTGTGTGTCTGTGTTCCTGGTAGTCCATTCTAATGCCATGATACTTAGCACTGACACGCACACTAGTGAACCTAATATACACACATACACAAACACACACAAACACACACACCAATATATAACATTATAACTTTAATGACAAAACCAATTCTCGTTGACATTTATTTTGTAGTGGCTATAAGCAGTTGTTCCCTTAACAGCCTTACATCTTTTGAAGTTAATAAGGCAGAAAAAATGCAGCTTGTCTTGAGACCAAAAAACAAACATCATTTGAATGTACTGTTACTATGGAAATAATAATGTATTACAGCAAGTGTATTATTATAAAACTGTGACTTGCAGCTGCACTACTGTCAGAACTGAAGTTATAGAGAAATAGCACCTTCTGACTAATCTGAATCCAGAAAAACTGCAGTAGAGGCCTGCGTAAGACTTTTTTCTTAATTCCACTTTCGCTGAATTTCTGACAATTAAAGCCCGCTCCCACAACATATGTACCCCGCTCCCGCAAACATTCTGTCACAGCTTATAAAGATTGAGTAAATATGTACACAAACATTAGGGCTACTATTAACCTACAGAATAATAACAGACATAAACCATAAAACCTTTTGTAAAACAAAGCAATGCTAAAGTAAAACATGGGACCCACGGCATCCCAATACAAATGCAGCTCTCTAAACTGCAGTAATGCCAAGTATTCTAATATCAACAACCTAGTGAATAAAATCTAATGCTAGAAATATTAAACCCTGTCCAAGACTTGTTTGTGCCAAAAAGTAAACCCAAGCTTTTCACAAGAAATATACATTTTGGTTCACTGACCTTCTCTTTATCTCATCCAGTTTGTCTGTAGGAACCACCACTTCTCCATATTCATCCATATTCTGAAATATCTGGAAAGTCTTCATGTGCCGAGGCATCTCCTCAAGACATAACTGAACACAAACACAAGTTTAAAAAAATGCTGCCAAAAAAAAAGTATTTAACTCCACAGACTGAATGTAATTGCTATATTGTATTTACTGCAGCTTCTCTGAGTTATTAGATGCACCTTAAACAGTTCATATTTCTCATGAGCCTCCTGGGCAGCTTGTGTATGGTCCTGACGATCATCACCACTGTCTGCCAAGGCCTCCTCAACCCTCAGTAACCAGCGGCCCACCGTGTCCAGCGGAGTTGGCAGACTCAGGTCAAGCTCTGTCTTATACTCACGAAGCTAAAACCAAGAAATGATAGTAATTTTTTATTTTAAGTTAAATATTAGCAGTCGACCTGACTGTACCTTTTTAAATAAAAAATAAATAAAACAACAGTAATAAATCACAAAAATGTGCTATACAAATTATATATATTATTGAGGAAAATATAAGACAGGCATTCAAACTTAAACAAAAACACAACAAATAATTTAAAACATTTCAACAAACAGCACGTAGTGTCAGTGAATCGCCTCTAGAGGCTGCTCTGGTATTGTATAATGACAGCGGACCGACACAGTCACTCCAACCACAGACGCAACATAGAAAAACTATTGGCATGGACAGCAAAATTGGTTAACCTCTATTAAATACATCGTTCGTTAATATATAATTTCATGCTTCTTAAGTGAACACAAAGATGATGTCACATCTGACCCTCTCAGCTAGGGAATCCCAGGCATGTCTAAGAGCACGCTGCTCCTCGCTCAGCTTTACAGTCCTCTTCATCGCTGTCAGCAACGGCATCACAGGCCGACGCTGCTCATTAAAGGACACCACAAAAGTCTGAAAAACCTAAAACCATTACAGATGGGTTACCTAAAATGTAAATAAAAAAATCTAAACAATTCAATCATGTAAATATCAGCTGATTGGTAGCCAGGAAAAAGATAAACATCAGAAATATCATGAAACATTTTTAGAGCATATGTCAAATTGGTTTCAATTCATTTTTACATGATATCTCTCAGCGTAGCTCTCGCCCTCAGTGGACTCCCATCCTTCCAGTAGCTCTTGATAGGCCTGCTCCAGCCAACATGTCACCTCCTGGGCTTTCTGTGTAGCTGAGCTCTATTAACATCGTTAAAATTACATAAATAAACATAGATTTGAAAGTCAATCGAATGGATTGTTTTTCATGCCACAGCTCTTTAGAATTTTTGATAATGATGCTCAATTTTGTTTTTTGTCTATTTTCAATTATATTCATGTGACTGCTGTAATAAATAATTGTCCACTATTACTAAACTATTATAGTAACAGCTTACACCTTAAATAGTGTGTCTTATAAACAAATGGTCAAGGAAAAAAGAAAAAACTGTCCAAATCAATTACAAACCACAATTAAGATTTCTAACAAAGTAATGGTGACAGAGCAGCAATACGGTTTTATGCATAAATTTGAGGAAAGTTAAGTAGTGTGAAAGTGTTGGCTCTCTGGCTTTGATTCATTCGGTCCTTGCCAAGGTTTAATGGAAAGAATTAATGGAATTAATGGCACGACTACAGAGGTCACCTCTTTGCATCAAGCTCCATGCATTCCACACAGTCAAAAAGCAAAACAAAAATAAACAGCCACTGTAGTGATATATAATCGTGAACTGCTACTACTGTGAGAATTTAATTGAGATGTCGCTAAACACAATAATTTGGATACAGTATTTCGAGACTTTATAGCACAGTGCTGCTGAATGCTTGTTATAGATTGGTTAAAAAGTTGTTTATTAGGTTTCTATAAGATAGGCGTGTCCTAAAAAGCTAAAAGTGGTGAACGTACCTGTCGAAGTGGAGATGCTGCAACAGCGGGAGTGAAGTTACAGGGCAGATTCACAGAAGAGATGCATGTCGTAGGAGTGAGATACTGAACCTTAGAAAAAAAAGCTTCAAATTAAAAATTAACACTAACAATTTGGCCAAAAATGGCATTTATACAATTTCTTATTTTTTTTCCTTCTGGAAATGTATTGAGGAATCAGAGACATTTTTCGGATTCTATAACAATTGTGTACCTGCATGTCCTCTTCGGAAGAAGGTGTGTCTTTGGAATACTGTAGAAACTGAGCCACATACGTCATTATGGACTTCTCATCTGGGTCTCTTACATCAACATCTAACACACACACAATCAGAATATTTAAAAATATATGCTGCATTTACCTTGTGCATTTATAAATGAAGACATTTTTATTTGCCAAAATAATAATGACAAGAATAATAGTTTCACACACATAGGCAGGCAGGCAGGCAGGCAGACACACACACACACACACACACACACACACACACACACACACACACACACACACACACACACACACACACACACACACACACACACACACACACACACACACACACACACACACACACCTGTTGGATGCAGTAATCGTGGTATATGTAATTCTCTCTCTGCAATCCGGAACGCCTCCTCCAGGTTCTGTCTGTTGCTTCTGGTTTTGGCTGCAGATAAGCTCACCACATCAGGCCTCAGAGCGGAGAGGATGGCCAAAAACACCACGCCGCTTCTCCAACTCGCCTTAAAGTCCTTCACATTCAGAGTACAGCCAGCCCTAAAAGTGACAGAGACAAAAAGACATGTGGCTTAGTCTCTAAAATATACCTAAATAATAAATGCTCTTTTGTTTCTCTTCGATTTTGTCATGCTCATAAGAAATCACAAAGCGTAAAACTTTCTTCTGAAAATTGTCCTGTGTTTACATGATTGCTAAATAAACATCTTTATAAAAACTTCAGCATATCAAAATGACACACATTTTGTAGGTGGAGCTTCTGTGTAGTCCCTATACTGTTGTGTATATAATTATAGAAATAAAAATGACTAAATTTTCAAACCAGAGGATATCACATCGCCTAGCTGTTGTTAAGTGTGGTCTCTCACTTGTGGCACTGCTCTCTGACCCAGAGCAGGAGGGCTTTTTTAGCGGAGATCCTGAAGCGTGTGTGTAGCGGCGAGCCGTGTGGTGGAACCGGGCTGCTGCGTGCACTGCTGCTCGTAGAACGTGTGTCCAGACTGGCCAGTGACTCCAGAGACGACTGGCGAGAGCTGAAGGACAGCGTGCTCGCCAACTCCTCAATCTGGATAAAGACGATTTTAGAAATCGCATAAAATTAAATCATGAGTAGAATTGACATTGTTTTTAAGCGACTCTTTAACGTCTTGTCAATACCTTAAAAAGATTTTGCTATTGTAGCCTAGTAAAGACCATTTATTAATAAATTCATTTGAATTATTTTGATAAATGTGATGTCATTAATTGTAAATAAAATTGTCTTAGCTTAAGACAATATTAAACCTACATGAAAGTGCATGATGATGGTCCAGATCAGCCCCAGGATAATCGAGGGTTTCCCGTCCATGATATCAGGAACATTTATGTTGACCAGTTTGATCTAAAAGCACAAAGAAGCAAGACTAGCACATTTCTAACTCTCAAATTGGATACAGGGAGCCAATGAGCATTAAAGTCTTACTGATTTCGCTCTGAGGAAGGCCAGGGCTTTCTCTATGTTTGCCCTGTGCTGGAACACCCCTTTGACTTTCTCTCGACTCTAAAAACAAAATAGACAATAAAAGACATAGACAAAACCATTAAAATGAAAGTTAGCTGTGTAGAGTCAAACATCTGCTACTTTCACTCTCAGTGGTAATTCAAGCTTTCTTTCCACACACACATCCTAGATGCATAACAAAGCTTTTGCACACTAGTAAAAAACTTTATTCTTGTCTTCTGCAAATACAGAATGGACAAAAGGTCAAGAATTAGCACATGTTAGATTAGTTTTTGAGCAAATACACTCACCATACTCTGGCTGCACATCACCTCCAGCAGATCCAGCAGTCTGGATCCATCTCTGAAATCGCTAAACAGGTCCTGCACGGCCACAGGAGGCCTCCTCTGAGGGGGAAAAAATTAAGTATGCCCAGGTAAATCTACCATAGAGATGCATTTAGAGAAATAGCAAATATAAGCATAATGATTATATTCAGACATAATATATATATAATTTGCATTATGTCTGAATATAAGCATAATGATTATATTCAGACATAATGCAAATTATATATATATTTTTTAACACTGAAACCATTCCTTTATAAACACATTATACATTTTTTTGCAGTTCAGAGATTCAGAGTTCAGGAAAGTTTGACTAAGTACTTCAGTGTTTCACCATAAAATAAAGAAATGGTAAAATTTACACTGTAATACAAGTTAATATTTTTGTGCTTAAGAAACCATGACATTACCAATATCATATGTTCATTTATACCTCAAGAAGGCATTATTCTGCTCAAGAATCAAGGTTCTATTGGGAGTGCAGTTATCTCCAGAATAATTGCTACCCACACTCGCAATGGTTGATATAAAGGCAATTTCATTGCTATGATCATTGTTAGGATTTTCTCAAGTATAGTTTGCATTTATTCTAGAGAGTGAATCGCTACCAACAAATAATTATCTCGAGTGCCAATAATTCAGGAGTTGCATATATATATATATGTGTGTGTGTGTGTGTGTGTGTGTGTGTGTGTGTGTGTGTGTGTGTGTGTGTGTGTGTGTGTGTGTGTGTGTGTGTGTGTAAAACTCCTGTTGCTGTCTGTCTCTGTATTTCAGAAGGTTATATTTACCCTTCACCCTCCCCCCATTGAAGAAATGACCTTTACTTCAGAAAGCAGGAAACAAAACTTCACAGTAACTAGTGTTATAAAGGAAAACATTAAATTACTGTCCTTAGAATATTTGGGAAGTATTAAAAGTTTATGGACTTAATTAAATAAAAAATTTAAAAAATACCACTTAAGAATATAAAACAGAGCACTCCAAACCTTAATTTTAACTTCAACCATTACCTCACCTTTGATAACTGTGCATTTACCCAGTTGGTAAAGGTTCTCTTCTGAATCTGTTCCTGCTCCACTGAAGAAAGAAAATCAAAGTTTACTCTTTTAAAACTCCAACAACTGTAACACAAAAACATTTAGTTGGTATGCTGTTATTTGCATGATCTCTAACAAATTTATGAACTGACTAAACATAAATAATTTAACTGAATTGTAAAATTGCACAAAAAAAAAAGAAAACAATAATTAAGATTCGATTATGCACATTAAGATATTTTTTTAAAGCTAGAAGTATGCATTTAGGGAATGACAAAAAATTACTTTTTATACTACCACATAGTACATTGTAGTTGTGGAGCCACAAAGATAAATGAGCTCATTTCTACACTTATCCATGAATACGAGAGAGTGGTTGTTTTCTCTTTGCACTATTACGCTCAGATAAATGATTTTGCAAAGGAGCAAGAAAACACTCATAGGAAAACACTAAACTAGGATTACAACCTGGATGGAACACCAAAACACATCACAAGAACCATGCAGACTCATACACAGTGCAAATTTGACCATGCAGAGCAATTATTATCTGTCTCTTCAATCCGTCCCCTTTTTATCCCGCACAGTATGATACCACAATGTTGAACTCATGTTTTTTGTTTCCTAATTCACTTTACTCTCATAAATCTTTGCAAAATCAGTCAAGTCCTGAGCCAGGTACAGCTTCTCCACCACATGTTTATTGGCTATAATCCTAGAGGTGTAAACCTGTCTGAAGCCAGCTTTCCAGACTCCTACTATAGACTGCAGCTACACCAATGGGGTTTCTCAAGGCCTCTGGTAAAGAAACATACAAAGTGATCCAATGCTCTGATCACTTAAGAATTCTGAGCACTTCATGACTGATCTTTTTTATTCTCTCCATCACACTGAAGGAACTCCGAAAGAAATTCTACACTTCAGTGCTAAAATACATGATCATCCTCACTCTAAATAAAACTCTCCTTATATGTTATACTAGAAGGGTACATTTATTACACTGAAGAACCACATCAGAGATTTAGCCACACTAATTTAGCGTTCAATTCGCATTTAAACAGAAGATCTATCTGGTCAAGCAAGCGTCAAACCATATCCTCCTGTTTGCTTTTTTTTTTAAAGCTCTGGCTCGAGTGATGCTGTCTCATGTTAGCAAGCGGGCCGTGATTCAAATTACTCGAGCATGAGTGATGAGATAAGGCAGAGATGCATGAATGTCTCCAGCAATTATAGTGATCATTGCAATGAATTTACTAGTGATTTTCTTTTTATCTAAACAAATTTATTTAAGGTGAATAACCTGGAACATGCTCAAAACAATATAATGTGTGGATTAAAGTTGCCTGTTTGAAAAATGTACCAGGAATGCAGTGGTCTCAAGGAGTAAAAAGAAATGTAAATAAAAAAAAGATAAATATGATCAAATGTCTACTCCATCTACAATTTTAAATATCAAAGTAAATCACAAAAAATACAGGAAATAATTCACATCTTAAAAACACAAAAGATTTACACAAAAAGCATATTCCATTGCAAATATAACACATATAACTAATTCAAATTATTAATATAATTTTAAAATACATTCAACAGATATGGTACATTTCCAGGGTTAAAATCGTTCACTGAAGATGAATGAATCATTTATCCCTCATTATTGTAGTTTATATGGAAAGGTATATTGGCCTTCTCTGGGTGTTAAGTGTAACCACTACTGGTTATTTATAAAGCCATTATCTATAAATTGCCTCCACATATGATCACTATGTCAAAGTAGAAAGACAGCAGCCATAAAGCCTGAAGGATGCAGCCACTTGTGTCTGATGTAGGTCGGGTTGATCCATTGGAAATTCAATTCGCACTCTGTTCCTCTTTAAATAGTGAATTGTAAAACTGCACACAAGAAAACAATAATTATAACAGAAATATATTAACTGACCTTGAAGCAGTATATGGACGTCATCTATGTCCAGTGGGATGGAACCACGCTCCACGCACGGGTCTTCCGAGGTCCTCTCTGATGCCATGGTGACCTCAAAAGGCCAGACCAAATCAGATCTCCACTAACACATGAAGTTAATCTGAGAAAATTATATAGAAACTAAATTCAATACTGGACTTATTTATTATACAAATATTATTATTTATAATATTATTAAATAATGTTAATAATATATATTATTTAATATTGTTTATATCATTATTTTAATCCTTTACCACAAGCCATTAATCAGCAGTGGAGCATGTAAGGAATAAAACACCTCAGGGGGGAGCTTTTATCGGAAAACAATGCATGACAGGTTGTTGTGATGCAGCCTGACACAAAATGGACATACTGTTGCCCCAGTGAATAAAAGCACAGCCTGAACTGTTATTACTTTTTTTTTTTTTTTTTTTTTTTTTTTACAAAAGTAACAAACAATCTCATGATGCTTTATTTATCCATTTACCATCTAAAGTTGATGACGTATGTTCCTGTGATTACCATTGTTACAGCAGATATATACTCAGGGCAAAAGACTTGTACACAAGGGTCGTATCATCATGTATGTTTTATCCCTAAAGAGTGGCCCAAAGCTGTAAAGTACAGAGTGTTGTAGTCCTTGTATAATCTTTCTCTTCACCCGTTTCAGCATGGCAATGTCCCTTTTAACTAACCTACACAGAGACCTGACCTCATCATCAACACTATAGTTCCTACAATATATGTTCCTACAATTTATGTGACTAGTACACTTGGCAAAATTCTAATAAAGCCTACCACACACAGGGCTGTTGGCTGTACATTTCAACTACCAATGAAACTTCAACTGGAATGACTGCCCAATTAACATGAACATAAGAGATTCCTAGAACATGCATGAGCAAATCAGATTAAGGTTATTATCCTTTAGACCATTTCTGACACTCTTAAATGGTTCTCTGTAGATAAGATACAGGTTACAAAGTAGTGAAGGCATATAGTTCAAGAGAGCTTTCTGTGAGGCAGATAAGAGGGGCAAATATAGAAGTCACTAGCAATCACACAGGTGTGTGTGTGTGTGTATGTGTGTGTGTGTGTGTGGGGGGGGTCATTGTAACAAGATTTTAGCAGCTACAGTGTTAATTTAGGCACGCTGCACAAAATGAAAGCAGTCTGTAGAGAAACACACAGTTTACCCTCTACAGAAAAATAATTTAGACAATTTTAGATTAGACAAAAATTTGGTTTGCAGAAGTTATAAAATTCAGCTTGCGAAATTCACTTCAGGATCAGGACAAGTTAAAGTTCATCTTTCCTTCATACTTCCTTTAATACAAAATATTGTACTGCATTCTTTTTATTCTGTTATATTTTTGTAGACATTCATATAAATGTAATATCAAAATCAACCGTTCTGTCAGCAGCCTGTTGACAAAACTACATATAATAATACATATGTGAGCCTGGATTACAATGAAACTAGGGCTGTAATGATTCCTCGAGTAACTTGAGTAATTTGATTACGAAAATTCTTTGTTTAGTAAATTTAACTAAACACACAGCACTGTGTTTCCCACGGACCATTATTACTGACGCACCACCTGATAAACTCTGAAGCGCTCTGGACAGGGAACACAGTAGATGCTGCAGAATGAAAGATGGAGGAATGGGGAGAAAACAGTGAGGGGAAAGGAGAAGATTCAGGCCAAAGAAAACGCCAGAAAGTTTCCAAAGTTTGGAATAATTTCAAACTAAAACATAAACAAAACACAGTACAGTGCGATTTCCATTTTTAAAGTCATTTGAAATGAATTTTTATATTTTTATTTATATAAAGCGCAGTCAAAAAGCCCCTCTGCTGTGGACACGTAGAGCGGGTTGTGGAGCGCGTTTTTTAAAGCTGGCGATAAATACACGGATTTAGTCCGTGGACGATTTCAAGCAGCTTTCCAGAGACATGAAAAGCACATAGCCATACTGTGTGAGAGTCAATCATAAATACATCAGTGAGAATAATTGAACATTTCATTAAAAGAATAGTTTCCCATAACAGTCTACATGGGCACTACGGAGGGACTTTTGATGTAATATCGCTATTCAATGGGTTTAAAAAAGGTTTTAGTTTTCACCGACATTCTTGTATTGCAATTTCAGAGATGTAAATTTTTCTGAAAAAAAAGAAACACAAACTACTTGTTCATTTTAAGAGGTCTGTCTTATTTTCTCTCATTTAGTAAGGCTCTTTAATAAAGAAAAATTACTTCTTGTTCGATTACTCGATTAATCGATGGAATAATCATTAGAATACTCGATTACTAAAATAATCGATAGCAGCAGCCCTAAATGAAACCATATGTAGCCGAACGGTGTTCAGCCACCAGCTAGACATTATTAAGGAATAAAGAGATGAGTGATGAACATGCAAGACTAAAACAGTCACCTCTGTTAAACGAACATGGAGGAAGAAAAGGTCAGAAATATATTTATCTGTGTTGGAAGTCAAACAAGAGAGGTGACCACATTAGCAGCTGTGGCATTTAGAACATCAAGCACAGTGCACAATAATCTAGCACGCACACACACACACACACACACACACACACACACACACACACACACACACACACACACACACACACACACACACACACACACACACACACACACACACACACACAATGCAGTTATATGGTTACATACTGAAACAAACAAACAAACATAAAAGTATCTACAAATTGTATAGGCAGTGGACAAAATAAGTAAATAAATAATATATATTTTCTTTTCTTTGTTTATTTTACCTGTCATTTTGTGGCTTATATATGGCAAACATCAGAGTGGGTTTTTTTTTGGAAGGGTTTGTTTGTTAGTTTTCTCTAAGAAACCTGTTTAGTTTAGGCAAATAGTTAAAAAAATAAAATGTAATAAAAAGCAAAGTAAGGCATTTTATGGTTTTATGGCATATTTCAATAATTATTTGTTATTTTTGCCTTGTATTGTGCCCAATTTCCACCACAACGGATAGGCGATAGTTTCATAATATAAAATCAGGCTTCTTAAATTAATATCTATTCAGGTATATGTGTATGTACAAAACAGTCACCATTAATGAGTCTACATTTTTTTTGTAAAAAAAAAAAATATATATAAACATTTTTTTATATATATATATATATATATATATATATATATATATATATATATATATATATATATATATATATATATATATATATATATATATACATTATAAAATGATATTGTTTTATACATGCTCTATCTGAAAAGCGTATTTTTCATAGTTCATCACAGTATCAATACTTTTTTTTAGTCCTATTAATATATTATACTACAAATAACAAACATTACACTCTTAATCTCTACACACTTGAATTAAAAATGCTTCTGTAAACTATTTTTAAATGCTTTAAACGTTTACATTTGATTCTACTTGAACTCTACTACAAGAAGGTTTTTTTCCCTTAAGGTAGTGACACTGGGGAATAAAACAATTATGACAACAATAATGTTACTATACGGCATACGTTATCGGCTTTATTACATCAAATTCATCTGTAGCAAATAGGTCCTTTGAAACGACAACACCAGTGGTGAAATGTAGGATGGGAAACACCTGACGCATAGCAGCGGGCCAAAAAAAGCCACGTGACCTCTCACCCTACAGAATGCCAGGAGAGTGAAGGCCCAAAATAGAAGTAACAGCAGCAGCAAGAAAAGTACAAGAGTCACAACATAGCAAACAGTATCCACAGAAATAAATATCTTACATGATAAATACTATCTGGGAGGATATAATAAATACACAAACAAACACCATGAGGATGATTATTATCATTTATATTTACACTATATTTACATATTTAATGTTAAAATGCACTGCATTGTATGAAAGGTGAAATATATACTAGACTGTATACTAGACTGTACAGTATATATGTATGTATATATATATATATATATATATATATATATATATATATATATATATATATATATATATATATATATATATATGTTTGTTATATTATTAAATATTGATTGAGGATTCGTTTCCCTGGGGTCATGTGAATTAATGTTAAAGCAAATGTATGATAAAAAATATTAGATTTAGAGCTGAAATGGAAAGTACATATTTAAATATTCACAAAATTCTGCATTAAAACCTAACTCAGTAAACCCCAGTTTCTTGACAAATTAATTGGGAAAAATGTTTTCTAACTTTTAAACCCAACTTAGTTAAACAGGTTTATTTACTAATTAAAAAAACTTATATATATACTTACATATCGCAAAATAAGTCCAAGGAAAGTTAAAATGTCCAATAAAAGATCAACTGCAAATGCTGCTGTGAATGAGCGCAGCTCTGTGCGCGTGACACGCGCCGCCCCCCCTTTCCTCTTTCACCCCCTCAATAATGCGCGTTCACAGCCACTGATCCACTACTGAAAGAATCGACTCGTCGTTCAGTGAGTCATTTATGAGAGTCGATTCTAAAACTCTCTAACAGATTTACGCAAATTTTTACACGGTTTTTTGGGTTGGGAAAATAATTTCGATATCAACGAGTGTCTAAAATTATAAAAACCATGTCTGTTTAAGTAAATTAATAAAATGTCTCGAAATTGCTGACTCAAAATTTCTTAAATTCTTCAATAATCTCAATAATAGCGAATTTAATTATTTATAATCATTCGGGAGAACATAATTAATTATTAACAGAACAGAAAATAATAATTTAATATTCTAATAAGACACAGTCCACCATACCCTTGACACTTTACACCACTTTATATTTTCTTTATATTTTTTCATAGTTTATATTTTATAGTTTTTTTAGCAATTATTATTGTTTTGTCTGAAAGTGTTGTTATGAATTTCGGGTTGTAAGTTTATTTTAGGTTTCCACAAAAAACTAACCCAAATTCCTTGAAAAAATGTACTTCTTATTTTGTTATACTTATAAAACAAAACTTTTTTACTTTCGTAAAAGCCAAACCATCAGGTGAAGCAGGTTTCGTGCGCTGAGTTTATGCTAAGCTAACTCTCTCTCAGTTGGTTATATATTATAAAGCTCTTACTTACATGAGATAAATGGGTACAATGAAGAAACATCTCCCGGGTTTTATCACCTTCAACATAGCGTGGATCTTGTTAAAATTCGTTATTTATTTCTGCATTTGTTATTTTATTACAAACAAACGCACACACAGACACACACTAGCAGGCAGCCAGGAGGAGGGCAGGTGGATAAGGATGGGCGGATTGATCCTAAAGTATCGATATTTTCGATACTGGCATTGTATCAAAAGGATCGATTCTCAAATAGAAGTATAGATCCTATCCGTTTTTGTTGTTTTATTAATAATTGAGTTTTGAATATTTAAATAATATTAATACGCCATATAGTATATAAATATTTATAATACTTCAATAGGAATGTGAGTGGGAACTATATCTTCTTCCACTGTATCACCGCTTATCATGACAGCGTTCGCTCACTCATTTGAGTTTCAAATGCATGGCTGAGATCATGACTAAAAGAAAAATAAACAAAATCCGGAGTTATTTCACTCCAGTTAATGATGAAGCTTCATGTGACATGTCAAAAAACTGTGGCAATACTACGAATATGACAAAGCATCTATAACGCCCTATTAAGCACGACTGAGAACAGCTGAGGATGCAGAAGAGGTTACACAAACACGACCCTCATCTTCTGGCTGGATTTAGAGTTCTTTAGCAGAATCGTTCCAGAGAGCGATACTTTATACCATACAGATCGTTTCGGATATGAAGATATTACAGTATTTCATGTGGAGCAGAATATTACACTGGATATGAGTATAAATATTTCAACTGGACATTTTTTTAACAGTAAGATTTTTATCAAAACATTTTATACATATTTTGTTTATAAGTATCGGTATAAGTTTCAAAATTGATTTTGACTCTTGGAAAAAAAAAATTTTTGGAAAACTATTGGTATCACAAAAGTTTAGACACCCCTGTGGGTTTAAGGGACAAAAAGAAAACTCTATAAACTCTATTTGTTTTATTGAAAGAGTATGAATTAAATAAAAGATTTTAAGAAGTTGAGATACAACAAAAAATACCATGTTATATAAACCCAAAGGGGGGGGGGGGGTTGTTTATGTTAATATATATATATATATATATATATATATATATATATATATATATATATATATATATATATATATATATATATTCTTTTATTTTATTCATAACAAGAAACACAAACACCTATGAAATTAAATTATGAAATTAGACACACCTTTAGTGGTTTTGCTTTCTTTTATTCCCTTCAACATTGTAAATGAAGATCCAAACTATGAAAGAACATGAATGGAATTATGTAGTTAAAACAGGTGAATTATATATTTTTTATATTTTCGATTTTTCAAAGTCACTACCTTGATGACAGCTTTGCAGCTTTGAGGTGTTGAGTGTTTGTTGGCGGCTTTTCTTTCACTCTATGGTCAAACTAATTCCAAACAATCTCAACTGGATTTAGCTTGGGCGATTGTGGAGGCCAGGTCATCTGATGCAGCGCTCCATCACTCTTCTTCTTGAACAAATAGATCTTACATAACCTAGAGGTCCAACAATTCTAATTTTGACTATTTAGGCCTTAATTATGTAGTCAACTTTACACCTCAACATGCAGCTACTTTGGACAATCTTAAATATAAAACATATTCTGGATTATTTATCACGTCTTTGTTTACCACATGATTCCATACTTCTTTTTTGTTGTTGTTTTTTCTCTAATTCTAGTAAAAATTATTCTAATAATAATAAAAACAACAGATAGATAGATAGATTTAAAGAAAATCCTGTGATTACTTGTGCAGTTAGGTGGGACTATAATAATAATAATAATAATAATAATAATAATAATAATAATAATAATAATAATAATAATAATAATTATTATTATTATTATTATTATAATTAACGTAATTAAAGTAATTAAAGTAATTAAAGTAATTAAAGTAATTGAATACAAGGTTCAGCACTAACGTTTGGGGTTTAAATAATGAATATAATGACAAATCAAACCAATAATACAATGAAAGCTTGATTAATTCAACAGATTTGGTTTGGTTGAAAGAATCAAATCAGTAAAGTGAATCTTTCGTCACTTCCGCTTTAAGGGGGATTCGTGTCATTGAGAATGAAACTCGAACCGCTCTAAATATAACCTCAAACTAGTTACACATGCTTGCCTGGGAAGGGGGTTTTTCAGTGTGGTCTAATATAAAAAATAAAAATACAATAAAATAAAATAAAAATATAATAATAATAATAATAATAATAATAATAATAATATTAATAATAATAATAATAATAAAAGTGAAGTAGTAAAATCTTGTGAAATAGTAATTGTAAAGAAGTCAAGTCAAGTCAAGTCAAGTTTATTTGTATAGCGCTTTTCACAACAGACATTGTCTCAAAGCAGCTTTACAGAAAACAACAGTGAAGGTGAATGGTGTGCGTTTGTCTCTGATGAGCAAGCCGTGGCGACAGTGGCAAGGAAAAACTCCCTTAGATGATATGAGGAAGAAACCTTGAGAGGAACCCATCCTCATATGGGTGACATCAAAAGTTTGGTCATAAATCTTTCAACAATACAGAACAATTTGTGATCATCATAGATCCAGCATCAGCTTCTCCATGCCAGGGCCTTTAAACACTCGGCATCTACTTCTCCATGATCATCCATAGGTCCATAATCTTCACGAGGTGGGACGTGACTGGAGCTGGCCAAACCTCAGGATGCCTCGGGATGGGGAGAGAAAGAGAAGCAGTGGAGAGAAATTAGCGTAGCTGCTGTTCATGATATTAACAGCACAAGTTGATAATGTGCATGTGATCATATAAATCATATAAAGAACCATGACATGTATGAAAATACTGTAATAAAAATATTTAAATTTTATTTCTTTTTCATTCTTCTATAATGAAAAAATATATGTTACAAATATATAGAGAAATACATCAAATGTTTAAGCTTTTGTGTTTGCTTGTTCTTATCCATTACCGTGGCTTTATATTTTAAAGTTTCATGCAGTTATGTGAAGAAAGTGATGTACATCAGAAGTTTTCAAGTGAATTGATGTGTCTGAACAAGTCCTGGTTCGAGATTCATGTTTTTTATCCAGTGCACTGCTAATTCACTCTGACTTTAATAAAGACTCTGGGCAATTCTAAGACTGACACGGATATTCATTTGACTGGATATGATTCAGCCCATCTGAGTCCTGAGGTGGGAAAATAAACCTGGTACCAATATCTCTGGCTCTAAGTGTGTCTTACTTTGTGTGGATGGATGACTAACTAACAAGTTCACTAGCCAGTAATACTCAGTATGCCTAAGGTGAGGATTAATCCACAATCCCACACTCACACATACATCTCACTCTTTGGAAAAGGCCTTACACCATGATGTAATATCATTAATTAGTCTGAGTCTAATCAAGGATGTGGTGTAATGTTTTATCTTGCAGTGTTTTATTTCTCTTATACAACAGCATTTTGATATTTTTAACACATCTTTACAGTTATGCCTTTATAGTTATGTGGAATATTAATAAACAGGACAGTTTATTTTCTTCTTCCATTGCAACCAGCCTTTTCCCTTAGCAGTGTCTCCTTCTCGGTAAAAATAAATAAATAATGAAACCTGTCCTTCCAAACCTTATTTCATATTACTGAATTAAAAATGGGACATTGAAATAAAATTCTTTCAATATATTATATTATCACTGGAACTTTATATTGATTATCGCAATGGTGTTTTTTGTTGGAAAATATTTTTGGAAAGAATAAAAAAAAAACCACAAATATATATATATATATATATATATATATATATATATATATATATATATATATATATATATATATATATATATATATATATGTATAAAAGTATAAAATGTTTGTGTAGCATGTTTTATGCAGTGAAATTACCCGAGTTAAGAGTCTGGGGTAAGTCTCCAGCATTTTATCAAGGCCCAGAAGCCTGGCTGTGGAAGACTGCAAATCACAACCAATGCCTGCTGGGGGCGCTGTAAGACGTGGGAGATAAGAAATGCACATATGCTTACATGTACACACACACACACACACACACACACACACACACACACATACACACACACACACACACACTGAGTTATTAGATACAGTACAGGATAGTTAATGGATAATGAATTTGTCCTCCTGCCCCAACATTTAAGCATCTTATTATCCCAAACGCACCATTAGTTTGCCACAGTTTGGCAGAAAACCATTAAGGATGTCTACAATCAGACCCTCATCACCTCATTACCTGTTAAACTATTAGAAACATTTATATGATTTAATTAACAAAATGATTGTGATACATAAATCAGGTCTTTCAATCAATCTCTGAACATTTATACCTACATATACAGTAACAGATACTGTGCATGTAAAACAATACTGTATGCAAAGATATCCTAAAAAACTATTTAAAAAAAATACACATCATAATATGCCTCAGATTCTTTATAGAGTTTAGAAACATTGTATAGTGTTTTATGAGGAAGTACATCTTGGAGAGTCGTCCACAAGTAATTATTTTGTCTGCACATAAAACTAGACAGACCTCATTATGAATATTGTCTGAAAATGTGTGTAATATATTGCTTTCTATTTGGTCATAGAAGCCTTTTTTCACTGTAACATTTCATTTTTTGGTTGGAATTTATATTGACTCAGTAATGCAGGTCATAAAATAGAGATAAATATTAGGATAAATGGATTGTCTGTACAGTTTTGTATATCATTGCTGATTTGACTAAAGCTCCATTTAAATTCTTTAATGCCACAAAAAAGCTCTGTCTTCATCTTTTTAGTGTTTCTGAGTTATCAACTGTGATTGTGATTTTACCAGACAGCAGTTAAAGGCTTTTTTTTTTTTGACCCAAATAATCATTCAACAGAAAAAGGTTTGAGCTTGCAGTAGAGCTATTTTGGTTTACATACATTTCCTAAAATAAGAAGTAAATTTAATAAAACATGAACATTTGATAAAAGCTTTATTTCTGGTATTATTCAGACCTACTAAAACGTAATATTCTCACATCTCACACAGTATAGTTATTAGATTTAAATGACTGTATTACATGAAGAGATTACTTGATGCCACTCATCCATACCATGATTAGTTTCGCAACGTGACTGGAATAGAAGAGAGAACACAGTGTGCATAATGGCAGTACTGGATGTTTATAAGACAAAAAGCCATTGTAAAATACAGTCTGGTGCACATGTTTGTGTTCTCATGCTTTACATGAACTGAAGAGTCTCCCATTTCTCGAATATGAAAAACAAACACTTTAGCCCTATTCAGGCCGGATTAGTTTCACTATAGAATGTTATGCGATGTAATCATTATTATCATCATCATCATCATCATCATCATCATCATCATCATCATCGGGGTATCACTAGAAATAGTTTCATCCAAATGCATGTCTGTAGTTTTAAGTTATAATTTGAAAAGATTGCATCATCTTTTACTTTCTATAAAACAAACTGTAGAATTATATCGATAGAACTCATTTTCATTTACATTCTGTGTTGAGGTTTTAACCTTTACTTATGTTGCTTAACCAAAATCAAGTGCTGTGGACAAATATTACATTTAAATGGCAACATACTTTATAATTAATATTGAAAAAAATATATGAGCAAATAATTGCTACAAAAAAAACCCCCAAGTATTTACAATATGGACAAAAGTCTTATGTGGTTCTCCTCCAAATTGTTCCCACAAAGTCTTTGGATGCTGTAGTATGAAATTTTCCCTTCACTTGAACTAGGAGACCCAAACCTGTTTCAGCATGATAATGTCCCTATGTAGAAAGCAAACTTCTTGAAAATATGATTTGCATTGGTTATTAACCCTATTGAACACATCTGGGGTGAATTGGAACACTGACTGTATTGGCTTCCTCACCTGTTCAAAAAGATTCAGTTTTCTCACATCAGGCAGTAATGAGTAAAATCTGAGAAGAAAGAAATTAATAATGCACATTATACAGAAGCTGGTATTTAATAGCATTTCTTTAATAATACACAAGAGATGATGATTTTACACAGTGACAAAGAAACAGCCAGCGCTTCATCACTTCATGCTTTAGGTGAATAATCTAACTGATCCAATCCTGTTTTTTGCATGCATGCTTGTGCAAACACACACACACACACACACACACACACACACACACACACACACACACACACACACACACAAACATAAGAAAATTGTTAAAAAAAATATTAAAGAAGAGGAAGGAAAAGAATCAACTGAAATATATATGGTCCTTTTAAATCACTAGTTTTCATTGACAAAGTCTCACTCACTCACTCACTCACTCACTCACTCACTCACTCACTCACTCACTCACTCACTCACTCATCCACCCACTTACTTCTCCACACACACACTCACTCATCCACACACTCTTCCACACACACTCACTCATCCATGCACTCATTCATCCACCTTCTCACTCGCACGCTAACTACTCCACACACACTCAATCATCTACCCACTCTGTCACTCACTTATCTAATCACACACTTACTCATCCACCCACTCATTCACACACTCACTCCTCCGCATACACACTCACTCATCCATGCACTCACTAATCCACTCACTCACTATTCCACACTCACACTTACTCAATCACCTAGTCATCCGCTCACTCATTTATTGTAAATTGAGTTCTGAGATCCGAAATCAGCTATTGAGTTCTGCTCCGTTTTGCTTGAAAGCGTTCCAAATGCCGTTTCTCCATTTCTTGCATTGCTAAACCTTAACTCTGGCCGCAACTCAGCCCTGCAGTCAGGCATGGAGTAATTGACAAAATTACCCCCTGCCTATTGGATCAGTTCCATGCAATTAAGCATTAAATGAAAAACTCATCAAGTTCAGAATGATACGTGGAGAAAAAGATGGATTAGAAAAAAAAAGATCTGATTATTGCAGAAAGACCAGCTGGGCGATAATGATTCACAAAGAGAGAAAGAGAAAGAGAAAGAGAAAGAGAGAGAGAGAGAGAGAGAGAGAGAGAGAGAGAGAGAGAGAGAGAGAGAGAGAGAGAGAGAGAGAGAGAGAGAGAGAGCAGCTAAATGTCCTAGATCTCTTCCACTCTGAACAATTTATCAATGACTCTGCACTTATATTAATATTAAAGTAACACTGCCGCTGGCTTACAGAAAAAATCCTCAAATAAAATATATACTTATAAAGCAACTAACAATGATCCAACTTTGTTGATTAATTTCTGAATTCTTCATTCAGCACTGTAGCCAGACGTCTCCAGCAGTTTCCAAACTAATTTATATCTTGTGTCTGTTATGAGCCAGGAGGGACGATGTCTGCTGCAGGAGAAAGGAGATGCTGCTGAATTAAACAGCTAATTAGACAGAGTCGAGCTTCAGCAGATGATTAACTTTATGTATCTGCTTGTTTTTCATACAAGTAATAAACATCAGTGGAAAAACAATAAGACAAAAAAAAATCATAGTGTTACACAAAAAATACTTTAGTGGAAGATAAAAGGCAATAATTGTTTTCATTGTTTTTGTTACTAAAGCAGTAAAAAATTACTCCATCCATTTATATAGAAAAACAAAGTAAAATGTGGTACATAACAGATTAACATTCTTGAGGTTTCTCAGCAGATCATCACCTCAGAGCATCACACTGCCACTGCTGGCTCACTTTCTTTCCATAGTGTACCCTGGTGTCATCTTTTTCCTAGAAAAAGAGTTGTGCATGCATTCAGCCTCCACAAAATGTAAAAAAAAAAGAACGGGGAATGTTCTTCCACTGCACCATGAATCAGTTCTGATTCTTACATGTTGATTGTAGGAGCTTTGGGTGGTATATAGGATCAGAATGGACTCTCTGAGCGCTCTGCAGCTGCTCAGCTCCAAACGCAGCAAGCCGTGATGCACTGTGTGTTTTCACTTTTTAACCGATTTGTGCTACAAGAGCTCTTCTATGGGATTGGACCAGACGGCTAGCCTTCGCTCCACAAATGCATCAACTGGTTATCTCTTCCTTGGAGCACTTTTTGGTAGATACTGACCACTGCATACCATGAACACCCCACAAGACCTGCTGTTTTGGAGATGCTCTGACCCAGTCATCTAGACATCACTATATATATATATATATATATATATATATATATATATATATATATATATATATATATATATATATATATATACAGTGAGGAAAATAAGTATTTGAACACCCTGCTATTTTGCAAGTTCTCCCACTTAGAAATCATGGAGGGGTCTGAAATTGTCATCGTAGGTGCATGTCCACTGTGAGAGACATAATCTAAAAAAAAAAATCCAGAAATCACAATATATGATTTTTTAACTATTTATTTGTCTGATACAGCTGCAAATAAGTATTTGAACACCTGTCTATCAGCTAGAATTCTGACCCTCAAAGACCTGTTAGTCTGCCTTTAAAATGTCCACCTCCACTACATTTATTATTCTAAATTAGATGCACCTGTTTGAGGTCGTTAGCTGCATAAAGACACGTGTCCACCCCATACAATCAGTAAGAATCCAACTACTAACATGGCCAAGACCAAAGAGCTGTCCAAAGACACTAGAGACAAAATTGTACACCTCCACAAGGCTGGAAAGGGCTAGGGGGAAATTGCAAAGCAGCTTGGTGAAAAAAAGGTCCACTGTTGGAGCAATCATTAGAAAATGGAAGAAGCTAAACATGACTGTCAATCTCCCTCGGACTGGGCCTCCATGCAAGATCTCACCTCGTGGGGTCTCAATGATCCTAAGGAAGGTGAGAAATCAGCCCATAACTACACGGGAGGAGCTGGTCAATGACCTGAAAAGAGCTGGGACCACCGTTTCCAAGGTTACTGTTGGTAATACACTAAGACGTCATGGTTTGAAATCATGCATGGCACGGAAGGTTCCCCTGCTTAAACCAGCACATGTCCAGGCACGTCTTAAGTTTGCCAATGACCATTTGGATGATCCAGAAGAGTCATGGGAGAAAGTCATGTGGTCAGATGAGACCAAAATAGAACTTTTGGGTCATAATTCCACTAAACGTGTTTGGGGGAAGAAGAATGATGAAGAACACCATCCCTACTGTGAAGCATGGGGGTGGTAGCATCATGCTTTGGGGGTGTTTTTCTGCACATGGGACAGGGTGACTGCACTGTATTAAGGAGAGGATGACCGGGGCCATGTATTGCGAGATTTTGGGGAACAACCTCCTTCCCTCAGTTAGAGCATTGAAGATGGGTCAAGGCTGGGTCTTCCAACATGACAATGACCCGAAGCACACAGCCAGGATAACCAAGGAGTGGCTCTGTAAGAAGCATATCAAGATTCTGGCATGGCCTAGCCAGTCTCCAGACCTAAACTTAATAAAGAATCTTTGGAGGGAGCTCAAACTCCGTGTTTCTCAGCGACAGGACAGAAACCTGACTGATCTAGAGAAGATCTGTGTGGAGGAGTGGGCCAAAATCCCTCCTGCAGTGTGTGCAAACCTGGTGAAAAACTACAGGAAACGTTTGACCTCTGTAATTGCAAACAAAGACTCCTGTACCAAATATTAACATTGACTTTCTCAGGTGTTCAAATACTTATTTGCAGCTGTATCATACAAATAAATAGTTAAAAAATCATATATTGTGATTTCTGGATATTTTTTTTTAGATTATGTCTCTCACAGTGGACATGCACCTATGATGACAATTTCAGACCCCTCCATGATTTCTAAGTGGGAGAACTTGCAAAATAGCAGGGTGTTCAAATACTTATTTTCCTCACTGTATATATATATATGACGGTGAAGTGAATAACACTGATTATCTCTTCATCATTGAACCTGTTAGTGGATGGTATTAAGCAGCAAGTAAACATTTTCCTCAAAGTTGATGTGTTAGAAGCAGGAAAAATGGGCAAGCGTAAAGATTTGAGCCAAAAGATATATATTATTTAGATTTATATTATTTATATAGTAATTTAAAGAATTGGTAAAAAGTAAAGTTTTAAATTACGTACATCGACACGGAACTGATGTTTTGATATGTTTTTAGACGGATGGTTTTAATTTCCGGATGTGTGCATCATGAGGGATTTTGGTGCTTGATTTAGGACCTTTTTTATATTCGTGTTAAGAAAGGGCATCGTGAATATATGTGTTTTGCGTTTTAGGGTTTTTTTTCCTCTCTTTTTTATTTATTTATTCATATTTTTAACAAAAATGGTCAAACAGAAATGCATTAATCGCACGTTAATAAAATTAGTGCCATCAAAATGATTTTGCATTAAGGTGTTACAGATAAAGTTGTTTTCGTGAAAAATTAGCTGACAGTGATTCTTTCTGTCTGGCTGAGACTGTCTGAGAGAGGACAAGCATCCAGCTGACAGGTTCACTAAAAGAGACTGACATTTACAGAAAAGTGAGAGCATCGAAATATAAATGTAAAGAGACAGATAGCAGAGAGATTGAGGATTCACTGGGCTGCTGTCAGATATGGGAAAAGAAAGTGTAAAGGACTGAAGAGGGAGGAGAGATCAGGAGGAAAAGAAGAGATGGAGGTGAGCATGCAATAAGGACAGAAAGAGAAGGATGACAGTCCTTGTGTCAAATAGAGTGGGAGGAGGGAGAAATAGCAACAAAAAAAGAAGAAGAAAAAAACAGAGAAAGTGCAGGAGAAAAGATTATGCAGGGGGCAGAGAGAGAGAGAGAGAGAGAGAGAGAGAGAGAGAGAGAGAGAGAGAGAGAGAGAGAGAGAGAGAGAGAGAGAGAGAGAGAGAGAGAGAGAGAACATGATGAAAAGAGACTGAGAGAAAGAGTGTAATAGGGGGATGTACAAATTGCAAAGGATATAAGAATACATTTGATTGCTGAACCAGACACAGAGGGACATGAAGTGAGAGAGAAGATATGAGAGATAGGAGAAGAGGAGAAGAAAAAGAGATGTAATAAGGGGGAGAAGATAAAGTGAAGAAGGATGGACAAAAAAAGGACAGGCAAAGGAGTGGAAAAAAATTGGGAGATGAGGAGGAGAAAAAAGAAAGAAGAAATCGGATAACAAGAGGAACGACAGACAAAAAGAGCAAAAAGCTTGAAAAAGCTGCGCAATGTGAGGAAATACGCTGATGGGGTTAAAATGATGCCCAATGAGAAGAAAATATATTGATCGTGTCACCAAATAGATAATGTAACAAACCTGGTTTGAAAATGTAAGAAGTAGAAATTACAGATATTGAACAAATTTAATAAGTGAAAGTAAAAAAACAAAAAACAAATAGTGAAGTAAAGTACTGACACCAGAAAAATCTACCTAAGTACAGTAACAAAGTATTTGTACTTCATTACTTCCCACCTCTGGCCCGTATCTCCTAACTACTCAGTTTTATATAACATGAGTTAGAGGATAAAGGCATCTGCTAAAAATACACTGTAATCATTTGCAACACACACACACAAACACACACACTATATATATATATATATATATATATATATATATATATATATATATATATATAGATATATATATATATATATATATATATAGATATATAGATAGATAGATAAATAGATAGAGAGAGACAGACAGACAGACAGACAGACAGACAGACAGACAGACAGACAGACAGACAGACAGACAGACAGACAGACAGATAGATAGATAGATAGATAGATAGATAGATAGATAGATAGATAGATAGATAGATAGATAGCATGAATTTACTAAAAATAAATCAACTTTAGAAGGATTATTTTCCTATAAAAATAACAGTATGCAAAACCTTTTTCTTTGCTCTTCATCTAATTCTGTCTCCTTCACTGATCCCAAGCGTCCTTGTGTCTCTACTTATTCAGTCTTGGATATAGAATATTTCTGTTCCTACATTGACATTATTTGGCAGGTGACCCTTATCCAGGAAGACTTACAGTTATCTCACTTCTACAACTGAGCAGTTGAAGGTTAGGGGGCTTGTTCAAAGTGCTTGGCTCAGCAGTGCTGGTGCTGGGATTTGCAGTTGTGCAGAATACTCACAACAACTGCAAAACTGGGATGAGAAGTCCATCCTGAATGAGTTTAGAGAAATGGATCAACCCCTGACCAGGCTTCACTGTGGGTTAGCAATGAATAGATTACAATCCATTCATGTATTAGAATAAAACAATTAATGGCTGCTGATGTGGAAGTTAACGTGAGCAATATTGCATTGAAAGAACTCTTTTCGCTCAGTTCTTGTACAAGTGGAGAAAGACTTTTCACTCTTTCCTGAAGTAGGACTGTTTCAGAAGGCATCCGATTGCTTGTATGTTAAAATTGGTAGCTTGATGTAACATGAGCTCACTCCTTCATGCTCTCACACTTCAGGTTCTCATCTCTGAATTGAATCAGACCCGGTGCTGAATCTTTCCAAGCCAGATCACTTGTAATAATTACACCTTCTGTTGGTCCAATGGGAAAAATCTAACTTGTGCAATTGTGGCAGAAAGTTTCCTCATTGACAGCTAAGAGGTATCCCTACGTCACAGTATTACATAAATAGTAGAGATTTCCGGTCTACAGAAACCAAACACTGATTTGTATACACTCAAGTGTATAACTTGTGGTCTAATTTTGTTCTCTTTCTACTGTTATCAGTCTCTAACTAAACATACAGAAGATGCATTGTTGAGGACGCCACCCATTAACTGGTACATTTTATTGAGCATTTAAATTCTATTCGAACTAAATCCTGGTGTGTTCTTTGAATCTGTGAGCTTCTTTATTCAGGTGAGATCAAAGCAATAGCACTTGGTCTCAATCTGAGGAAACTCAGTTAAACATCGGTACTCTAAATCGACTTGACTGCAGGAAGTGAAGCCTTGTGTTTTTGCTTGTAGTATTGCACATCATTTTGTAAATGCAAACTGCTAAAACACTGCACTGCAAAACATTTAGCTGTTGGAATAAACCAATATCTGTATCACTTTATGCAACAAAAACTACTGTAGTTTTAAATATATTTGTCATATTTTATATTATATTCGTTATTTATATATTTATTTCATATTTTTCTTGGTGCCAAGCCAACTCTCTGCTCTTCATGATTTTTGCCTCATTATGATTTCTTCATTGTCTGAGATCATATTTTTGAAAATCAAATGTATCAGCAAAGAGAGCACAGCAAACGACCGAATCCTGGCAATGCTACAAACCACTTTGGCAGTTCATGACCTTAAAATGAGCAGTTACCTCTTTAGGAGGGAGGGGCATAATTTCTTACCCTGTCAATCCCATTAGTTTCTAACCAATCAGCAGAAGTCTGGAAGCTCATGTACATGTAATTAGGCAGGTAGCAGCTTTCTCAGGCCTGTGACACAGAAAAGTTGTGCATGGTGGGTGTCACTTGTCTCGGGAATGTCACAGCACGTATCAGCATTCATGTGAGCAATTTTGGGAGCAATTCAGAATTTGTTGACTGATTTCTTCTAAACTAGACTTATTAGGTTGAGTTATTCTTACCTTTGTTTTATGTTGTGTGCTCATCTTGAATTCATGTTATTTACATGCACTAAATGGATCTACCTCTGCCTTCACTTTCACATCTTCATCCTAAAAACAAACAAAAATTCCTTAGCCACTCTTTTATAGATATCGAATAAAGCATTTGTTCGTTTTTTTTTTTCAGGCATCTCATGCCACTTTTAATCCAAACTCTCCATATTCTGAATAAATATCATTCAGATAATCAGAGTGTATAAGCAAACGCCACCTGCATGCAGTCATCTGCATAATGTACAAGCGTGTAATGTAGAACATCGTACAAATATTATCATATTTGATACGCTTTATATCTTTGGCAAAACAGAACCCAGCTGAACATGCAAAGTTTAAAAAGAAAATCATAAAATAGCTTCTGAGCAGTTTCTCAGTCTTCATCTTGAATAGTACATGTTGTGCAAAGTTGGCTAACAAAGTTCCCAAGTTCCCAGCAATAAAGATAGAAGTACGCAATGGTTCTTCTGTGCAACCTACCACTACCACTGGTCAAGCTCTCACATTCAAAACTGCTAAGAACCTCCAAACAATCCTGGTCATATTCCCTTACAGACCTGAGCTTTAAGAATTTTGTTTTTAGGATTTATTTTTGCTTTTGCTCAGATCAGCACTTCATTCTTGTCTGAATCAGGACTACCCGGTGTCGAAATGGAGAACAGTTCTTCTGTCCTGGATCTGGGTCTTTGTAACTGAGGCGTACAAGCCTGACCCGGTGAATCGTTCTGTTCCAAGAGCAATCGGAGTATCTGGCCTACTTGTTCCTCTAAAACGGCCATCTTTGAACCCAAAGCTTGGATCTCTCCCCGAAGCTCCAGCCTTGCCTCCTGAAGTGTGGTCTGAAATGACAGTTCGTGGTTTGAGAACATATCCCTTGCAAGTCCTTCTCCTCCACCACAGATGATGTCTCCTGGAACGGGACTCTGCACTTCCTCTACGTTATCTAACCTCTGATCGCTTTGGGTTAACCCGCTATCCCATGAGTCTGTTTTACGGAGGGAGTTCTTTCTGGACGTGGTGACGTCCACAACACCTTCGATCTGCACTTTGACCTCGGGAGAGAGCCGTTCTATAGAAGCCGCTTTTGTCACATTGTTCAGCCCATCTTTCCTGCTCTCCTGTGGTAGAAAGTCTGGAGCTGCCATGTTGTTTTTTAACCGCGTCCACCCACGACCCGGTTTTGCTTGTGAGGTGTTGCTCATCTTCAGACGGGTCATGCTCGGGGTTTGATCTCCAGCCGCTTTTAGTTCCATGACATCGCAGTTGTTTTGTTTGAGCGGGTCACCAGATTTTGAGAAGGAGTTCTGAATCGGTGTGATCTGCGAAATGGTGACCACACTGCTACAGGAACCCATGCTAGATCTCCCATTCTGCACCGCATGCAGTGTGCTCTGGGGGATGGACGCATGTGTGTGCTGTAGCTGAGTGTGTGAGCGTAGCTGCATGTGAAGCTGCTGCCGGTTCTTTTCCACGTCAATTTGGACCGAGGCCTCCTGGATGCGAAGCTCCTTCTGCTGTTTGAATTTCTGCAACAGTTTTCGGACAGGGTGGTCTACCGGGATGGTCAGCGGAACCTCGTTCTTTGAGCGCTGACGTTCTTCTTCCTCCTTTTTCACATCAATGATCTTACGGAAGACAATCTAAAACAAAACAAAACAAAAAAACATTTATGCACAAGACTTTAATCATAACCTTAAAAGTTCTTTGGAATGGTAAGGGTTCATAGTATCCTAAGGCAGATCTACTTAGAACTCACAGGGCTATAGACACAAACTCAAACTCTCATAGTATTTTGCTAGAGGTAGAAAACTACACCAAACTGTTTTCCTGACGACTAGCATTTAAATAATTTGTCGAAGCCAAGTTATTTATATAGCACATTAAAGTTCGCTGAAGAATGTAATGTCCAACTGACCTGAAGCATGCAGGGGTGTGTGTGGATTATCGTTTGTCCAATTAGTTGTAATAAATATAAAATAGATCTTATCAGACTGAACAGCCTGAAGGACTGTATTGAGTTTGGTGAATGTATCTTGTGAGGTTTAGGAGCTATAACAGTCAGAATCTTTTAATGCAATTCAATGGGAATTTCGACAATTTTCATCTTTCAAAGAACAGCAGTAACATCAATAATAATAATGTTTGGTACAAAGATTAAATAAGAACTCAATCCAATTCAATTTATTTTTATTGGTTGAGCACTTTTAACAATAGACATTATCACAAAACAGCTTTACAGAGATAAAGCTGTTATAAAAGGATGGTATCCGTTTGTTCCTTACAATTTTAAATTGATCCCTAATGAATAAGCCAGTGGTAACTGTGGCAAGAAACAACTCCCTGAGATGGCATTAGAAAGAAACCTTGCGAGAAACCAGACTAATAAGAGAACCCATGTCTATTCATTACTGTTCTACCATTGTTCTATCATTATCACTGTGGTCCTGAGCTTATTAACACCTATGAACCTGTCAGGAGTTTTAATTGACCTGTTCTGGTGTTTGGTATACACTTTGGTGGAAAATGAAAGGTTCTTAGCCTCCTAAAATGATTCTAATCATGTTCCCCCCAGAGGAACAACCAAAGAACCCTAAAGGAGTGTAGATATTTTTCCCAAACAAATATACACATTGTATGAGCAAACTATTTGTTATGGACAGACAGCTTTATGGGCATCCCTCATGAAATCTAGATGACAAGAGAAAAAAAGTGACCTCCATTTCCCACTGTATTTAAAAGTTTAGGTGGGAAGAAAAACGTTTTCCCACAAGCCTCCAAGTCTCCAGGTTGATTTGAAGTAGGCGAAGAAGGCAGCTTATGACATCCGGCACAGATTTAACAGAAATGTCAAGACTGGTGTGAAAAGATTCGCTAAACAATCTGGCAGAGTTGGAACAGATGTCAGGGAGAATGTGCTGAGTGATGCGAACAAGAAATCCCAATATTACACTTATCAGAGACTCGAAAATCTGGCCTGAGCATACAAAACAGGTCAAAGCATAATTATACCTAATATATTATATCAGAAATAAAGCACTTGACGACATTCTGTTAATGGAAAACTATCAATGAAATCATTGTGTGATTAAACACTACACTATATTTCCAAAAGTATTGGGTCACCTAATCTTTCCTGGGATATGTGGTACTTTTTCAAACTGTTACCACAAAGCTGGAGGCACTCAATTATATAATACGTCTTTGGATGCGCTCTAATAACATTTTCCATTCATTTAAACTTGGAAACCAAAACCTGTTCCAGCTTGGCACAAAGTGAGCTCCTTGAAGATCTGGTTGACATGCTTTGGAGAGGAAGATCTTGAGTAGCCTGCAATAGAGCTCTGATCCTATGCCTTACTCTCACCAGTGGTTGACAGAGTTCAGTTGTCTCGGTGTTAGAGTGTATATTTTTTTTGTGTTTTTGGTGTGTCAAAGCCCAGTTTTAACCATTCTTTTTATCTGCATCACAGGACACTGAAACAGAGCTCACAGGCACTCGTCTACATACCTGCTGCCACATACATATACACACTATAAAGTTTATGCAGTACAGTAGTATAAGTTATTTACCGTAATTTATTCAATTCTTAACAAATTACAGTATACTACCCTATAATGATCACCATTCTGTAAGACTCCTGTATAGCCTGAGTCACATCTCAACAATAGTTTAAAGTAATGATGGTGTGTGTGTGTGTGAGTGTGTGTGTGTGTGTGTATATATATCCAGCTGTAATATGTTCATCAAAATTATTTAAACTGCTCTCTCCATATCTCTCTCTCTCTCTCTCTCTCTCTCTCTCTCTCTCTCTCTCTCTCTCTCTCTCTCTCTTCTCTCTCATGTTCTGGCATTAATGAAGCAGTAAGCGATTGCTGTTAATAAACATTTCCCTGTGGGTTTTTGAAAGCACCAAGCATCAAGCACCGTTTTGTATGAGACAGAAATACACAGCGCTGTCACCGCATCTAAAAAATAACTAATATATTTAAACAACCCACTCCCATCTTCAGCGCACAGGCAGGTCGAGTCAAATCAAATTTTCTCCCAATTGTTCTATGGTTGAGACACGTTGTCTAAAAAGCATTGTGTGTGAAATCTTGACACTTCTGTAAATTTAGAAGACTGAACTGTGTTTAAAAAAAAGGCCATTAAATTTTAAACATGTCTTTAGATCAGTGTGTAAGAAACTATAATCATGATTTATGACCGTTTCAGACACCAAAATTCTGAAAGACACAAATTCTATTTTTTTTCTTTTTAATTCAGTGCTGCTGTCTACTCTTTCTACTGCAGGAGTCTCCGACCAATTGTTCACCATGGATCGCTTTGTGTGAGGGTGTGGTTTATATATATATATATATATATACCCAAATTCATTTCAACGGCACAAATTTTTTAATGGAGCATGCATTTCTGTTTGACCATTTTTATTAAAAATAAAAGTAAATAAATATATGAGGTGGAATTAAAACTTTCAATGCCACACACATTTTTTAATGATGTACTTTCTTTACTTGACGCGGCAAGTTTCAAATCAAGCACGAAAATTCGCCATGACGCACACATCCGGCAATTAAAACCATCCGTGTGGAAACATAGCAAAAGTTCTGTTTGGTGTCCTGATGATTTATGTAATTTAAAACACCATAATTACTTTTAAACATTAAAAAGTCAGTGTGCTCAACATGCTTCCGCAGTCAGCGTCCTCAACATGCTCAACATTCACTAATAAACATACATTTGCATAAAGCATCCACATTTGTCTATGCCCATGTTGATTAGAGTATTAAAAACTTGAAAAGTATCAATTTAAGGTACATTTAGAACAGATAAAAATGTGCGATTAAGTTGCGATTAATCACAAGTTAACTCATGACAATCATGCGTTTAATCGCAAATAAATATTTGAATCGATTGACAGCCCTAATATCCTCATCTTCTTTCGACTTCATCCCGTTAGGGGTCGCCACAGGGGATCATCCTTCTCCATACCCCCCTGTCCTCTACCTTTTTCAAACCAACTACCTGCATGTCTTCCCTCACCACAACCATAAACCTCCTCCTTGGCCTTCCTATTTCCTCCTTCCTGGTGGCTCCATCCTCAGCATTCTCCTACCGATACACTCCATGACAAAACCATCACAATCGTGCCTCTCTCACCTTGTCTCCAAAACGTCCTACATACAATTTATCCTGTTTACCCTTTTTTCACAAATCACTCCTGCCACTCTTCTCCACCCACTCCACCCTGCCTGCACTCTTTTCTTTACTTCCCTGACACACAATCCATAACTTTGCACTGTTGATCTCAGGTACCTGAACTCCTCCACCTTCACCACCTCTTCTCCCTGCAACCCCACCACTCCACTGCCCTCCCTCTCATTCACACACATGTACTCTGTCTTACTCCTACTGACTTTTATTTCCCTTGACGAAGTCAAACCTCCACCTTGAACCAGTCTGTCGTTCTTACTGCACACTGCACACTGTCCTCATACATGTCCTGCACCACCCTCACATACTTCTCCGACACACCTGACTCTTTTTTGAGAGACATATGAATGTTTCTTTTGTTTATAAGCAGAACACTAGATTCACTTTAACCAACTTTATTTTTAGTGAAAAATCCTATAAGTCTCCAAACTTCCCTCCTACAAAACAACCCCAAACCATTAAGCTTCCACCTCCATGTTTGACTGCGTGTTGTGAAAGAGTTTGTGTTTGAAAACTTGGTGCTTCCGCCCTTTGCACAGCACAGTATATACGCTTTTGATTATGAAATCTACCTCAAACTTTAACATTTTATACATTTCTACTTTCTTTTTTTGTTCTTTTATTACCCTCTCCATTCCTCTCATGCTAGCAGCTCTCCTAAGGTTTGCTGATAGGAAAAAAGACTCAGGCAAGTTGTTTCACAGTAAATTATTTATGGTGTCCTTTAGCTTCTTTACAGTGCCTCAGATAGTCTCCAGGTTTAAATTCAAATAGCAGCGAGCACATGCTGGAGAAATTTTAAACAATATGCACTAAATTAAATCAAATTGTGTATCGTTTTTCTAAAAACATAAGCTTCTTTGAACAAAATATTCTGTTGCCACTACATTTATATCTGAATCACTTTCTGCCTCATTTACTTAATCCTCAAACTTGAACTCATTATCTGTAAATTCTTTCGAACAAGAAGTTATATACATAAATTATAGTCTGCTGTGAGTCCTGTATTACATTTTTGAAATTTAAAATATATACAGACACTAGTGAACCATGATTTGCTAAATCAGTGATTATGATGTGCAGCTATGTTATTTATATAAAAGCTAAATGAGAGAGAGAGAGCGAGAGAGAGAGCGAGAGAGAGCGAGAGGAAGAAAGAGAAAAAGAAAAAAGCAAGGGAAAAAGAAAAAGACACACAGAGAGTGTCAGAAAGACTAAGACAGAGAATGTGTGAAAGAGAGCGTGACAGAAGAGACACAGAGAGAGAAAGAGAAAGATAGTTGGGTTAACTTAACTTGTTTATTTAAATTTACATTTTTTTTTAGATAAACACAAATAAATATGTATATATATATATTGAGGGTAAACTGTATTCAAACTGACATTTTTCGGTACAGGGTTTTCAGTTCACACAATCCTTTTTACATGCGGAACATAGTTAAAATCTCAGGAATGTATTAAGTGGCGGACCGCAAATTTGTTTAATTTCTGCCTCGCACTTAGCGCATTTATCATTATTATTATTAAAAAACCTGAAAAATATACACAACAATGCCAGGGGTATCAAAATTAAACTAGAGTTAGTGCAGTGTCACTGTGGCTACACACTTCCTACTGGATATAAGATATGTTTTGCGCATGCATGATAACTCTAGCGTTATGTATTCTTCAGCGTTTTATGTCCAGCTTCAACAATTTCTCTTAAAAGGTGAAGATTTTGACAATTCTACATATCATGGGAGTGAATGAATGAAGGATGGAAGGAATGAAGACATTTGTTTATGTATGCTGAAATAAGTAGAACAGTTAAGATCGTATTTTTCGAAAATTAAATATTCAATGTAAAACACACACACAAACTAATGTTTCCATTTATTTAATTTGAATGAATCAATTTAATTTGTTCCAATTCAGTTGATTACTTAATTAAATTGTATTTGTATAAAATATTATAAAATATTTTTTTTTTTTTTATTATTTATCCAAGCAGGCATTTTATAAAAAAAAAATTCTAAAAATATAAACTGTTCAAATGTTAATCACAAATGTTAATAATTATAAACTGCATTCTTAAAAAATGACAATTTTATTTTCTTTAAACATTTCTCCCCTCCAAACCATACCAAAATTTAAATGAACCGTGACTTAAAAACCGAGTTTCATACCGAACCTTGAATTTTGTGCACCCTTAAACATATATATATATATATTTACACATACACATATACTGAAGCCTATGAGGCCACTAAATGGCAAAAAAACACGCTTGGATTCCACTCTGCCACTCTGGCTGTTTGTTTCTAAAATTCTCTGTATTAGTGGCACATGTATGGAAGAAATAGACCACAGAGGCATTTGTGCGACGTCCCACGCACTGCCTGCATTTATCTTTCAGCACCAGCAGCCAGACAGCAGGACACATTGAGAATATTCTTTGTCTCTCCCTCTCAAACACTCACATCATCTCTCTCTCTCTCTCTCTCTCTCTCTCTCTCTCTCTCTCTCTCTCTCTCTCTCTCTCTCTCTCACACACACACACACACACACACACACACACACACACACACACACACACACACACACACACACACACACACACACACACACACACAGATTTAAATCTGCCTCTCTCTAGTAAGCCGTAATGAATTAACTGAGATCTTTCCATCACCAGTGGGAGACGCTGAATTTTATATTCTCCTATAATCTAATAATGTGCAGTAATGAATACTCATTATACACTTTGACACACCCGAAGGCTTTCCTTTTGTGATTCATTGCTTATTTATACCCAGAAACAAATCTCACTGACATGCTATACTCTACTTATACTTTTCCACCAACGGCCGTGGTGACAAATTTAACTCCTTCCAGTTTTTTTCCCGTTGCATCATTTGTCTTTCCCCACTACCTTCAAAGAAGTCATGTTTCACTATGAGAAATGAATCATAAAGTGTTTTTGGTCACAGAAGATGCCACGTTTCCCCTCACGCCCCTCCTCACATATGGTGTACGATCTTAAAATATAAAAAAAACATTTGATTTCAGAAATGGTGGACAAATTATAATCAGTTCACACACACTGATCAATTAGAGAAGAATTTGCGTAAGTGGGTTTTCCAGTATTTCTTAAGGGTTCTCAAACTGACGAGGGCATCTTCATTTCTGAGGAAGCACAATTACGCACAAAGTTATTAAGGAACAAATAGAGTACTTCTAGTTTCTAAAAAAAAACAGTCCAAAAATAATCCGAAAGCTTGAAAACACAGAGTCTATTTTGGGTTTTAAAGCACACACGTGTTTCTTTTGTTTCAGAACAGGGAAAAAGATGTTAGTAGACTGCCTCACCCCCACAGTCAAACATGAAGGTGGAAGCTTAATGGTTCGGGGTTATTTTGGAGCACGGAAGGTTGGAGACTTATTCCAGGTGAAAGAAAAACTGAACCAACATGGCTACCGTTCCAACACCAGGGGCGCTGTGTCATTGCTGACCCTGCACTCAGACCCCAACTTCTGAGCAACCTGGGATATGCGAAAAATTTCACTTTGCTGTAATGTATATGTGACAAAGTCTATTCTATTCTATTCTATTCTATTCTATTCTATTCTATTCTATTCTATCATGCAATTCCGTCTAAACTGCGACTTATTGGAACCGTCTTAACCGTACAACAAGACAATGAACCGAAGCATCCGCATAAGCTCTTGGAGTGTTTTTAGAGAGCAAACAGTCATCTGGAGTGTTATCTCTCATGACATTACCAGCCAAGTCACCGTAGCAAAGGCAAAGTGTTTTAGCTGAATGTTTGAAGAAACAAACTGTCCGGATGCCAAGAGCGTGTAAAGGTCTAAATGCTAAAAAAAGATTTTTCAATCAAAATAAAGTGCAACATCTGTACAATTATGTAATTGTTCGGTCAAAGTAAATCTTCATACAGTTGCATTGAAAAGTGTGTTGCATAGAAACAAGAGAAACGTGCAACAGGTTTCTAAAAAAAACCCCATAAAAGACTGGGTGTTTCTACACTTTTGACAGACACCGTCTAGATATAACATCATTCAAAATTATTATACACTGTAATATAGATATTAGTGTCTGTTTCTGTAACTTTTTTTTTTTTTTTTGCTCATGTTTATCTAAAGTTATTGACACTCCACCTTTCCTCAGAGCCGTCCATCCCAATGCACAGACGGAGTGAATTATTGGGTCAGTGGAAATAAGGATCAGACAAATGAAACGGCATACGGAGAAGCCTGATCAACACGTCTCATGAACCATTTTCAATGCCAACTGGGTTAATATCATGCATCATTCCGTGAGTCAAGAGATGTCAAGCGTCATCTACGACAACGATAAAATCGATGATACTGTTTAGCGCACACTGAAATGAGACTGTACACTGGGAGGCATGTATGAACAAAAATCTTACTGTCTGTAAATCAAAGATGCACGATGCATTCATTATTAATTATAATTAATAGTATTATCAAGGAAATGTTTGGCATTTCTGTCAAGCGCTAAACACAGTACAGTAGTGCAGCCTTGCTGACTGTCAGAGGGTAATTAGGGGGCGTGCAGGTGCGCACACACACACACACACACACACACACACACACACACACACACACACACACAGATGCTCACTCTCCTCATTAGTTAATAATGGAAGATTCTACCTTGCAGTTATTCTAACACAGCTGGAGAAATTTCTCTACATAAATAAATTACCTGATATTACTACTGCGGCATCGACACACACACACACACACACACACACACACACACCTGACTGAATGAGCCAATTCTTTAAAACTTTATACTGCCAGAAAATTTAATATACTGCTTTCTAGGTGCATTCTCTTGCCCCCCCATACACATACACACACACAAAGACAGAAACACACATCCTGCTCCTGCTGTCCTTTCCACCTGAAGGTGCAGGACTCACATGAGTGTAAACTCTTTCTAAACACACAGAAATTCTTCCCCTCATTCTTCCACCATAACCGCAGACGAGTGTGTTTTCATCTGTGTGATGGACGGACAAGAATATTTCTTATTCTCTTTTTAAACTAAAAGGCTGCTTTGACCAAGGGGTTAAAAGTGTAATGCAGCCAGACAGCAAAATTACTGCAGCCTCCATCTGACAAGAGAATAATAGAGGAAGAGGGGAAGAGAGGGAGAAAAAGATGGAGAGAGAGAGAGGTAGAGGAGCTATAAGCATAAAACAAAATTGTTTATTCTCATTCTCAATTGATATTAGCTAGGGGCCGAGAACAAACACACAGCTTTTACAAACAAAGACTTAAACCAAAGAAAGAAAAAATAAAAGAAAAGAAAGAAAGAACCTAACACAAAAAAGAGAAGAGAAGAGATGAGAAGAGATAAGAAGAGAGGAGAAGAGAAGAGAAGAGAAGAGAGAAAGGGGATGGATGGATAGATGGATGGATGAACGGATGGATAAATGGATAAATGGGATGATGGTGAAATTTGATGGATAGATAGATGGATGGTAAATATATTTAGAGAGATACAAGGGGAAATGTATGAATGAATGGGTATTGATGGAAAAACAGATGGATTATAGCAAAAAGTAAAACAAAAGAAATAGAAATATATGGACAATGGATGGATGGATGGATAGATGGATAGTGAAAAGATTTTGGAGAATGAATAGATGAATTGGATAGATAAGACGATTGCAAAAATATGATGGATAGATGGACAGAGAGTTGGATGGATGGACAGACAAGTAGAAAGATTGATGCAGGGATTAAAGGTAGAAATATAGATAGATAGATGAGCAGATGGTGAAAATATAATAAATGATGGATGATAAATATATAATGGATTTATGGACAATGGATGAAAGGATGGATGGAAGTGAATATATTCTGGATGAATAAATGAGGGAATAGTGAAAATATGATGAATGGTGAAAAAATTATATCAAATGACATAACCAAAAAACTAAAGGAGAGAATAAGCGACAGTAGAAAATCGGAATACACGCCTTATAAACGAATAAAAAAGGGATAAATTAGATAGCTGCAAAAATCGATGCATGAAAGGATAGATCAGAGAGGCTTAGTGTACCAGTGGATAAGTAAAAAGAGAGAGAAAGGAGGAGTTTTGGTGCAGTCCTGCTGCAGCGTATCTCACTGCTGATTGTTGATTACTGCGTTCAGGTTGTATTTCAGCCTCAGGTGAACGAACTGCAGGAATAACGCTGATAAATGACGAGTGTATTTAGGGGAACTCGTGTTCCTTCTCCGACTCGGCCAGATTTATTACTCTAATTACACACACTCTGTTAGTTTTAGACTGAGGGCTTTGTAAGAACAACGTGAGACTTACAACATGATGGAAAGAAACAGAGCAGCGGAGAAGAGTAAAGAAAATAGAGAGAAATAGAGAATAATGAAGAATAGGGTCAAACAGATGAGCTGCTTTGAACCAAACAATTAGGACTGGATACTCGGACTTCCATCTTTTCCACTAGTGTCCCACATTTTTACCCATAATCCTTCTGGTGTCCCTTCATTCTAGACAGTGGACAGGAAGATTAGTGCACTGAGGTCTGGGACAAAAAGACATTCCTCGTTTTGTGATAAAAAAAACGGGTGACATGCGAGAGCTTCCGAGGCACAGTCGGGAATTTTGGGCTTGATAAAGGTTTCAATGGGAATGATAAGAATTGTGTTGGATGAGTGTACAAGGTTTAAAAGAAAACACAAGAGCTGGCTAAATACTCCAAAATTCAAGTCTGTGTGTGTGTGTGTGTGTGTGTGTGTGTGTGTGTGTGTGTGTTTGTGTGTGTGTGTGTGTGTGTGTGTGTGTGTGTGTGTGTGTTACCCTTTTGCGAAGGTTGCAGGTGAGGATAAGATTGCGGGAGAAGGAGTTGGCGAACGCCGTGTAGAAGTCGAGCACTTTTAGCAGAGCGTCTCTGTGAATGATGTGCAAATCGCAGTAGGTTAGCGCTCTGACGTTAGCGCACGAGTGAGCTAGGGTCGTCTCTTTCCAGAACACATCACCGAACACATCACCTTTACCTGAGAGAGAGAGAGAGAGAGAGAGAAAGAGAGAGAGAGAGAGAGAGAGAGAGAGAGAGAGAGAGAGAGAGAGAGAGAAAGTAATTCAAACAAGAGCAAAGGACAACAATTTCTGAACTGAAATATATACAAGTAAAATTTTTAGAAAGGAAGAAAGATACTTAGATAGGATGAATAAATGAGTAGATGGACAAATGGACGAACAGACAGACAGACAGACAGACAGACAGACAGACAGACAGACAGACAGACAGACAGACAGACAGACAGACAGACAGACAGACAGACAGATAGATAGATAGATAGATAGATAGATAGATAGATAGATAGATAGATAGATAGATAGATAGATAGAAAAAATAGATGTGTAGACTGCTGGGAAAGTAGACAGGTGAACAGATGGATGGTAGCACATAAAGGAAAGAATGGGAAGACAAATAAATATAAGAAATTTAAATGCATGAATATATGGATGGATGGATTGATGGATGGATGGATAATTGGATGAATGGATGGATATATTGTTCAGAAAAAGGATTGATGTGTAGACAGTTGGGTAAGTGGACAGGTGAATGGATAGGTGGTATCACATGAAGAAAAGACTGAAGAGAAAATTGATAAATATTAATATTAATGCTTGAAAGGTCACAAAATCAAATTCCAGCACCACCAACCTGCTGAGCCCTTGAGAAGGCCCAGTTGTAAGTCGATCTGGATATGGGAGTCTGCCAAATGCCGTAAATGTACATTTTCATAAAGCTTAGTAAATGTTTTACAGTTATATCATAAAGCACTGTGTTCATGGAATAAAGGGATCCGAAGATCTAAATCATGTCCTATTGAAGGTCACCTAAAGGTGTTTTGAGATCAGACCTTTACTGAATCCTGACAGTAGCCTCAGATTAGCCTGCAGTGTGAATCAAGCCTCAGGAAGCCTTTCACACTTCCCTACAATATCATAGTGAAGAAAAAAAAAGCAGCAGGAACCGACACGATGCCATTAACACAAGTCAGTGGCGGTGCGCTCCTCTCAGCACCGATCGTCCCACAGACGGTGAAAAGCCCGAGAAACCTGAGAAGATATTCAGCTCTCAGCAGGACACATCTGCAGCCCGGGTGACAGAGTGATGAAGAGAAAAGGATTTGTAAAGGGTTCTCTGCTCACTGATGCACACAGTAACAGGCACGTGAATACAAAGAGCTATCGGATCTTCTTTAAAAAATAAAAAAAAAAACCCTGCTCCAGTCATGCAACATGATAACACTAGACATATACATATAAACAGCGTGATGATTTGCAATGCTGACCACCGTACTGTGATTAGCATTGCGAATTTACAGATGCTGCAGTAGCCATGTAAGGAAACAAAACATTATGTGGAACAAAACAGACAACATCAGCATGCTGTCATGAACCAGAGCTCACATAAATAGACTGCTGCTTTATTCTTGTCACATGTACTTTTACAGCACAGTGACACAGTGCCACTGGAGCCTTTCTCAGAGACCTAAAAGTCAATTAAATGAATGTTTTCATTTGTATAGTGCTTTTAACAATGAACATTGTCGCAAAGCAGCTTTACACAGATAATGTGGTGATAAAAATAAATAAGATGTTATTTATAAGTCTAAGTTTGACCCTGATGAACAAGCCGGTGGCGACTGTGGCATAAGGCATAAGGAAGAAACCTTGAGAGGAACCAGACTCAAGAGGGAACCTCATCCTCATCTGGGTTGCACCAAATGTCCATTTATTACAGATAAACGATGTTGTGGGGTGCAGTGATGGTGATTAGAAGCAAATCGTAGTCCTGAGTCAGTGTAGCAGACTGTTGACATTAACTACAGTCCAAATCCAGTGACAGCTGGGTGATGCTGGGGCTTGAACCCCCCAACCTTATGATTGGTAACTCAGAGCCTTAAAGCCTAAACCACTACTGCCCAAACATATCAGTGCCATGATATGACCATGCCTGGAATAGGATCATATTCCTGTAACAGAACATCACAGAGTGTTTTATTCCTCTTTTTTTTTAATCCTTTAACAATGACACATGACACTTTTATCCCTTTTAGTTGCTTTTAATGTCCCAGAACGTCCTCAAAACACATTTGTTCGACTGGCTGTAAAACATCATCATCGTGCCGTCTTAAACAGATGTATTAAAAAACGTTAAACGGCTGTTATGTTTCTAGCAGCAGTGAATTACGTTAACTTTGTGCGGTGGTAAACAAAGTACACAAACCGTATACTTGAGTTAAAGTAAAGATACAGAAGGTAAAATAATACTCCAGTAAATGTTCTCCCTTTAAACTTTCACTTGAGTAAAAGTACAAAAGTATTTGCCTTTAAATATACTTAAGTATCCAAAGTACTATGATTTATTATGGTTATATTGTTCCTACTATCATTTTTGTCACAAGACTCTTCGCTTAATCAACTCAGTTTATGTTACTCTTAACACTTCAATCTATTGATAGAATGATATTAAAGATTCAAACACTGATTGATATCTATAAAAATTATCATGAGTCCAAAAACCTTCTTTTCAACTACCGTAATTTCCGGACTATTAAGCGCACCCAAATATAAGCCGCACCCACTGAATTTGACTTTGAGATTTTTATTTTGAACATACAGTGGGTACGGAAAGTATTCAGACCCCCTTAAATTTTTCACTCTTTTTTATTTTGCAGCCATTTGCTAAAATCATTTAAGTTCATTTCTTTTCCTCATTAATGTACACATAGCACCCCATACTGACAGAAAAACACAGAATTGTTGACACTGTTGCAGATTTATTAAAAAAGAAAAACTGAAATATCACATGGTCCTAAGTATTCAGACCCTTTGCTCAGTATTTAGTAGAAGCCCCCTTTTGATCTAATACAGCCAGGAGTCTTTTTGGGAAAGATGCAACAAGTCTTTCACACCTGGATTTGGGGAACCTCTGCCATTCCTCCTTGCAGATCCTCTCCAGTTCTGTCAGGTTGGATGGTAAACGTTGGTGGACAGCTATTTTTAGGTCTCTCCAGAGATGCTCAATTGGGTTTAAGTCAGGGCTCTGGCTGGGCCATTTAAGAACAGTCACAGAGTTGTTGTGAAGCCACTCCTTCGTTATTTTAGCTGTGTGCTTAGGGTCATTGTCTTGTTGGAAGGTAAACCTTCAGCCCAGTCTGAGGTCCAAAGCACTCTGGAGAAGGTTTTCGTCCAGGATATCCCTGTCCTTGGCCGCATTCATCTTTCCCTTGATTGCAACCAGTCGTCCTGTCCCTGAAGCTGAAAAACACCCACACAGCATGATGCTGCCACCACCATGCTTCACTGTTGAGACTGTATTGGACAAGTGATGAGCAGTGCCTGGTTTTCTCCACACATACCGCTTAGAATTAAGGCCAAAAAGTTCTATCTTGGTCTCATCAGACCAGAGAATCTTATTTCTCACCATCTTGGAGAACTCCATGCGGGTTTTCATGTGTCCTGCACTGAGGAAAGGCTTCCGTCGGGCCACTCTGCTATAAAGCCCCACTGGTGAAGGGCTGCGGTGATGGTTGACTTTCTAAAACTTTCTTCCATCTCCCGACTGCATCTCTGGAGCTCAGCCACAGTGATCTTTGGGTTCTTCTTTACCTCTCTCACCAAGGCTCTTCTCCCCCGATAGCTCAGTTTGGCCGGACGGCCAGCTCTAGGAAGGGTTCTGGTCGTCCCAAACGTCTTCCATTTAAGGATTACGGAGGCCACTGTGCTCTTAGGAACCTTTAGTGCTGCAGAATTTTTTTTGGAACCTTGGCCAGATCTGTGCCTTGCCACAATTCTGTCTCTGAGCTCTTCAGGCAGTTCCTTTGACCTTAATGATTCTCATTTGCTCTGACATGCATTGTGATCTGAAAGGTCTTATATAAACAGGTGTGTGGCTTTCCTAATCAAGTCCAATCAGTATAATCAAAAATTTCTGGACTCAAATGAAGGTGTAGAACCATCTCAAGGATGATCAGAAGAAATGGAGAGCACCTGAGTTAAATATATGAGTGTCACAGCAAAGGGTCTGAATACTTAGGACCATGTGATATTTCAGTTTTTCTTTTTTAATAAATCTGCAAAAAGGTCAACAATTCTGTGTTTTTCTGTCAGTATGGGGTGCTATGTGTACATTCATGAGGAAAAGAAATGAACTTAAATGATTTTAGCAAATGGCTGCAATATAACAAAAAGTGAAAAATTTAAGGGGGTCTGAATACTTTCCGTACCCACTGTAAATAAGCCGTGTCTACATTGAAACTAATAAACTTTACACAGGCTTTAATGAAAGACAGTGCCTGTTACACGGCTTGTATCTAAACAGTAGCCTACCAAGAAAGTCATTGTTCACTGTCTTCCTCCTTCCTTTCACAACTATTTCTTTTGAGACTTTTTCTTTTAGCATCGTCGTGCGTTTAAAAATCACCATCGGTGAAGCTTTTCTCCTGATGCCGTGCAGCTCAGAACACAGGTGAAGTGCGTTTTTTCATGCCCGGTTGTTTTCAGCGTGACGAATGATTCGCATTTCCTGTAGACAGTCCGAGTGAGCGGCAGGTCAAACGTCAGAGGAACCATATTCATCCATATTTATGATGTGGTGCGGCCCGATTCAGTGGGAGCGCATCTGATTTAATATAAAGAGTTTCATTGGTTCACCTGAACCCGTTCGGCAATTTTATTGGTCTAATGTTATGGGTCTCAGTTTTTTGGCTTGAAGTTTGTGAAACCGGGAAAAACCGCGAAAAAATCCATCAATTAGCCGCTTCGTCGTTTAAGCCGCGGGGTTCAAAGCGTGGGAAAAAGTAGCGGCTTATAGTCCGGAAAAAACGGTACTTAAAAAAAAAAAAACATGCAAATAATTTTTTGTGGCAAGAACTGTATGTTGGTGTTAAGTAGATATCAACAAGTGGCAATTAAACACACGCTTAAAGCAGATTACTAGTCTGATTGGTGGCTTGCTGCCTGATTGACCAGTTAAGTTTTTATTCACTTAAGAATAAAAAGGAACGACTGATTTCACAAAATGTAGTTATGTAGAGTGTGTAGAGTAAAATGTAGAGTAAAAAGTACAATATTTGACTTTAAAATGTAGTAAAGTTAAAATCTCCCAAAATGGAAATACTGCAGTAAAATACAGAAGTACAATAACAAATTACATTTAACCTGGTTACTATCCATCACTGATGTGTCATTTACTTCTGTTTCATAGTGTCTCACTTCTATCCCGTCTCTAATAATTTTTCTATTACAGCATGACGAGCTTTTTTTATTCCTCACACATGTGAAAATCGAGCTTGCTAAGCGTCAGATCTCCACTGATCCACCACTTTACACTTTTAAATCTGCACCCTGTCAGCAACAAATGTAGCTAAATGTCAAAAAGTAACCAGAAACAAGAAGCCAGGCTGAAAAACCGCAGGTGTTGATGAGACATAACAGAATAAAATTGACCAGAGACAAGCGAGCAGACTTTTTGCTATTTCAGCCCCTGCTGTGCCGCTCCCCGCAGAGCCGTTCTGCTGTTCTCTCCATCATCGCGGCAGGAGTTATTGTCTCTCCTGCCTCCTCCTGAGGCCCAAAGCCTCCCATGGGAAGTGATTAACGCTCTATTCGACTCCGTCCCCATGACGACTCAAGTTATCACTAACCGTTTCAATGAGTTTTCTGATTGGCCTTTTATCTGGGCAGAGAACTATCAAATGGAGACAATCAATGCAGCATTAATGGGGGACAGAAGAAAAAAAAAATCCAGAAATAAAATCCATGAAATATATTTTTTTATTGAAACCGATCAGAGTCAGACTCACCAAGTATAGCGATGACCTCGTCGTCCTGGATGACCTCGAGGGACCCGGACACTACGAAGCACAGTGTGTCCACGCTTTCTCCAGCATGGAATATGAGGTCCCCGGGAGCCGAATGAATGGTCTGGAACTCAACGGCTAACGAGCGAAGGCAGCCGTCGCTGGCCAATCGGAACGCGGGGTGCTCGTTAAACACTTTCCTGTTCAGGTGGACACAGATATCTGCACGCATGTCCTTGGGACAGATAGACAGCACCTGTGGAAATGTGGACAGGCCTGCTTACTGCCACACAAAAATTTACTCCTCACTAGCTACAAAATGATTGAACAATTTTGATCATTTAGAGAGGATATAATTGCTGGACTTTCCACAACCCAGACAGTTCTGAAGTCTTAGTTTAATGGCTTTACTTTCATCCCTCAGCCCACACGTCTAACCTTTTCAGTGTCTATGCCTTTGGTCATGGACCATGTGGAGACGATGTAGTCCATCACCCGCTCGCTCAGGCCTTTGGGCACCTGGTAGAGTTTCAGGAAATCCCTCACATTGTTCAGCATTTCATGGTAGCGGTTGGTATTGGCGTACATCTGCTGGAAGATGGTGGTCACGTTTCCGAATATTGTCGCATACAGGAGAGCTGAAGAACAGATACATTTTAAGACTTAAATAAATTATGGGGGAAAAAAATTCTCACATGAATTATACCATTCTTTATTCTAAATGACGTTAACGTTCACTCCCTTGCAAAAACATCTTCCACACGAGAGATAAGATTTAAAAAAACGTGCAACTGTTTAAAACTTCGTCTCTATGGGAAACATTACAGCCTCACAATAATCATCATTATCATGCTCCTCTTTTCCATAGCAACCACACCTGAAATAGTTCTGCAAACACTCTGGCGCCACTTGTGACAAATAAAGAGAGAAGAAAAGAAAAAAGAAAAGCTCACAAGTAGAGAAATGAGAGAAAGGAGCGATGCTTGTGATCATTATCTACACCTGATCCTCCTTAATCCTCAGTACTCATTCATTTCTATCAATGTCTACTAATTGATCGAGGTTAGTGTAATGAAGTGGAGTCAATGCCTAACATTTATACTTTAGCAGCTCTTCTGGCCCAGGGAAGGAAAACACCTCCTTAAACATCTCCTTGCAGAATGGTATGGAGTGGTGGAGCTTCCACCGTATAAGTTCCTACGATTGAAGGAGGTGTGGTTTCTGCTTTTATTGGTACAGTAAAGGAGTTATGGCCTCTATTTGTGCTGGTCCCAGTAAAGTGTTAGTTTCAAAGAAGAAGGTGTGGCCTCAGTTTCTAGTGATCCCAGTAAAACTGGTATTGTCTTAGTTTCTGTTGGTCCCAGGAAACTAGTATTTTCTCAGTCTCTTTTAGTACCAGTAGAGGATGCATGTCCTCAGTTTTGTTGCTCTCACTGAAAGAAAGTGAACTCTGTTTCTGTTGGTCCCTGAAGGTTAGGAATGTTCCTTGTGTCTGTTGATCCCAGTAAAAGAAGTATTGTCTCAGTATCTTTTGGTCCCAGTGAAAGAGCTGTTGCTTCAGTATTGCTGGTCCCAGTTCCGGGGAAAGAGGTAAAAGAGGTGCCTCTGTTTTTGTTATTCCAAGTAAAAAAACGTGTGTCTTATGTCTTTGAGTTCCAGTGATGAAGGTGTGACCTCAGTTTACGTTATTCCCAGTGAAAGTCGGAGAAGTTCCCAATCCCAGTGATGTCTGAGCAGAGCCTAAAACCATGTTATAGATTCTTAAAGAGTTCGGCTTCTGGTTAAAGGAACACGAGAGCTATTAATCCAAATCAACTTTCAGTGAGAAAATCATCCAAGCAGAGTGTGCTGTGTGTGTGTGTGTGTGTGTGTGTGTGTGTGTGTGTGTGTGTGTGTGTGTGTGTGTGTGTGTGTGTGTATTTGTGTGTGCAGGAATGTCGTTTCAGTGTTCAGGGGAGGTTTTAGTGTTAATGTTAATAGCAGACTGTGCTTGTTGAGTGGAAATGATGAGTGGGAAATATATTAGGAGGACTGAGTCACTCTGTAGGGACTTTGTGTAAACGGCAACAGCTGATAATGAGGCCTAAAAGGACCTTGCTGTCTTGAAGAAAAACAAAAAAACAAACAGCTGCAGGGGAATGATAGCGACAGCCATTTATTCTTGCTAAAAGATGCCTTAAATCTTTGTAAAGCTTTGTGCGTTGCGGAGTGTTCAGATACACAGCAGTGCACACTTCATTTATTTTATTTTTTATCTATCCTTCCACTACAGCGTCTGAAAGAAGCGTATCTAAGTGATCAAATAGACAAAGGCTCCATCCTTTCTTCTCAGTATTGGCCTTAACAGAACATAGACAGGGGAAAACGAGCATGATGAAGACATTTGATGAAATTTAGTTTACAAAGTTAATAAGTTGATAATTACATCGCACCTGCACAAATAGTTCTCCTACAGACTTCACAAGTCACGTACATCATGTGATTGTAGTGTGCATTCCTAGAACGTTCCACTTAATATGTCTGATTCCTCTCAATAACCCGCCATTATACTTTTATAACTTTTTATCTGTGATAAAGTACATAAACCATGTAGTTGAGTTAAAGTAGATATACAGTAGGTAAAATATTATTCCGGTAAAAGTAAAAGCGCTCACTTTAAACTCTCACTTGAGTAAAAGTACATAAGTGTTTGCCTTCAAAAGTATCGAAAGTACTATGATTTATTACTGCTGTTCCTATTATCATTTTTGTCACAAGACTCTCTGCTTAATCAACTCAGTTTATGTGAAAATAATCTAATGCTACTCTCAGCACACCAATCTATTAATAGAATAATATGAGTCAAACACTAATTAATATCTAATAAATTATCATGATCCCAAAAACTTCCTTTCAACTTCTTCAAAATAATCACACAAATGAGGCCACTGTTGTTGTGGCAAGTTCGAGTTAGGAGTTTCTTCCATCATTTATTCATCTCAAAATGTCCTGCTTGCTGCTGATGTTGGTGATAAGTAGATACCACCAAGCGGCAATCAAAACAAGTTTAAAACAGAGCGCGCACTCGACCCTGATTGGTGGTTTGCTGCTACCAGTTAAGTACGATATTTGACTTTGAAATGTAGTGAAGTTACAATAAAAGTCTCCTCAAACAGAAATACTTCAGTAAAATACAGATACATGAAAAAGATACTTGTGTACAGTAACGGATTACATTTACTTAGTTACTGTCCTTAATTTCATCCTTTGATATACACATTACTGCATCTGCAAAACACTTTTGCACTTATGCTACAGCAGCATTCCCTCACTGGTCTCTGTTTTTGTGTCTCTCTAGACCAGGGGTCATCAACCTTTTTGAAACTGAGAGCTACTTTTTGGGTACTGATTAATGTGAAGGGCTACCAGTTTGATACACACAGTTTTCAGTTTGATCTGAAATAACAAATTTGTTTAATTTACCTTTTATTATATGTTATTATTAATAATTAATAATATTCATCTATGTGAAAACTGATTGTTTTAATGATTTCTTATAATAATTATCAACAATGATTTAACAAAGTAGGAAAAAGCTTCTCATGTGGTCCTTGCGGTCTACCTGGTGCCCGCGGGCACCATGTTGGTGACCACTGCTCTAGAAGATAAAAAAACACAACTTGTCATAATACCAAGAAACCAAAAAAATAAAAGAGGTAACAGAGCTGAGACTGTAAGTCATCATTAGAGCCGAAGAAAGAAGAGGAAATGACATCAGGATGGTCTACTTATCAAATAACCGAAAACTCGTCCGCTGATCAACCTATAGTTGGATTTTGTTTTCAAAATCATTTAAATTATTATACCTCTGTACTGCTGAAATCTTGAATTTGTTTGGACATAATGTGTTTACAGTAATAGTAACTCAGTAATAATGATTATGTGAATAAATCCCTATGAAATATCTGTCTGGATCTGAGAGCAGGCAACGAGATCTTTTATTACAGAGTTCATCCTTAAAATCTAATACTGTGTGAAATAACTTTGCGTCATGCAGCCTGCACCTGCAGCATGTTACAAAATCAAATAAACTCCAGCTAAAAATGGCTGCAGCTCAGCGCGAGACTGTGAAAAAAAAACAAAAAAAAACGCTGGTCTATAAAAATGGCCCAGTAATGTAAGTGGATTTGCTTACTCAGCGCACCGTCCCCATTCTCTCCCATCAGCCACTGAATATATTAAACGGCCGATCGACCCGTACTGTGGAATTTGACGGATTGTGGGTGTGTCAAAGTGAAAAATAGAAAGAGACGGGTGTTAGAACGGAGTATATCGACCCGATCTGGGAATTAAAAGGCACCTTGATGGCTCATAGCCGAGGAAGTAAAAGACAAAAAGATAGAAATGTCTCGGTTTTAAATGCAATGCTGTTCGGCTGCTCGATTAGGAGCTGATTCTGGTTAGAAGGGGTTAATTCATTATTCTGGGACATGTCATCAGGTTCTATAGCAACAACCCTCTCAAAGGGGATTTGCATGGCGGACCATCCATATAAACAGATTGTAAAAATATGGAATACTTGAGATTTGCTTTGAGGAGATGCAACATTTATGTATGGAAGGAGTCTCCAGTGTCAGTCAAAGACACAGAGGTATGCTGTACAGGATTTATATGTTTTCCAGCATCTTCAGGACTAAGGATATGACAAACTGTATTTTGACATGACACATTTTTCAAATTTCAAATATTTCAATGATTTTGTCACTTTAACTCTGGACTGTCACTTTAACTCAGGACTGGTACAGCACAGTGTCACTTTATGTCACCTTATACAAGCACATGGACACTTCAAGGACAAATCACACTGGATCACTTTAATCTGTACTTTTGTCAATATCTGTGACACATATCCATCCTCTTTTCGTGCAATTTGTGTATGTATATATACTTAACAAAACTGTAAACGCAACCCTTTTATTTTGCCCCCATTTTTCATGAGCCGAACTCAAAGATCTAAGACTTTTTCTATGTACACAAAAGCCCTATTTCTCTCAAATATTGTTCACAAATCTGTCTAAATCTGTGTTAGTGAGCACATAACCTTTGCCAAGATAATCCATCCACCTCACAGGTGTGGCATATCAAGATGCTGATTAGACAGCATGATTATTGCACAGGTGTGCCTTAGTCTGGCCACAATAAAAGGCCACTCTAAAATGTGCAGTTTTACTGTATTGGGGGTCAGTATCTGGTGTGACCACCATTTGCCTTAAGCAGTGCAACACATAGCATAGAGTTGATCAGGTTATTAACTGTGGCCTGTGGAATGTTGGTCCACTCCACTTCAATGGCTGTGAAAAGTTGGCAGGAACTGGAACACGCTGTCGTATATACGCAGATAAGGATGACGAGCATGCAGATGAGCTTACCCGAGACGCTTTCTGACAGTTTGAGCAGAAATTCTTTGCTTATGCAAACCGATTGTTGCAGCAGCTGTCCGGGTGGCTGGTCTCAGACAGTCTTGGAGGTGAAGATGCTGGATGTGGAGGTCCTGGGCTGGTGTGGTTACATGTGGTCTTTTTTTTAAATAATTTTTTTTAATTATTATTATTATTTTTAGTGTGTAAATATATATATTATATTATTCTTAACCTTATTATCATACTTTTTAGTGATACTATACTTTTAATATACTTATACTTTATACTTATTTTATTTATTTCACTTTATTTTTTATCCTTATATTCTATTTCTATTTTTCATGTTTAAATAGACAGTCGTAAAAAAAAAGCATTCCACTACATGTCGTACTCTGTATGAATGTGTATGTGTAAATAAAATAGAATTTTCACACCTCGTTTATTCATTAATACATTTTCGTAAATTGCTCTGGTGTTATTGGAAACTTCTGGGTGGTAACATCATCTGTTTTCTATTGTCTAAATAGAAATATGTACAGCAGTAGGAGTAAAAAAAGAGATACACACTCACATCCTCCCATCATCATGGCCACGGAGAAGATCTTCTCTCCATCAGTGGTAGGAGCGATGTTGCCGAATCCGATGGTTGTCAGACTGGTCATGGTGAAATACAGGGAGGAAATGTAGAGCGTGTGTTTCCCAGGGCCGCCTTCCAATCGACCGGAGCCGCTGGTGTTGTAGCGGTACGGTGAGCCAGTTGTGGTGGCTAACTGGTAGAGCCAGCTGTCTTTCTTGATGGTGTTACTGTTCTTGTCGATGACCTCGTAATCCCCAATGCTGTACCAGATACAGGCCAGCCAGTGGGCCACCAACCCGAACACACACACCAACAGGACCAGAACGGCCGCACCGTATTCCAGATAGTGGTCCAGTTTTCGTGCCACGCGACCCAAACGCAGCAGACGCACCACCTTCAGAGAGCTGAACAGACTGCTGATGCCCTGAAACAGAGGATGAAGGAAAAACCCATAATCGCGCTCTACTATTTCTGATTGCATCAAAATTATAAGTGTTAGCTAATTCAGTAAGTAAAAAAATTTGGGCTTTGCAACCAATGAATTGTGAATTTTTACATTTTAATTAAAATGCAAAGTGGAAGTGCAAATGTTTGCATACACCAAGACAAAAGTATGAGCAACAACCTTATTGTAAAATATATACACAAATCATTGATATGTCATAATATATAAGATTATTAAAATAATATATTAATTAAGATTCACTATTCATAGATAATTATATTAATAAAGAATGTTATTATATTAAGTCATTATAATATATACTATTATTTAAACATCTTTTCATTATTTTGTTCTGCTCAACATTCGGTGTGTGTGTGTGTGTGTGTGTGTGTGTGTTAAATTGCAGCCTATTTTCAATTCAAAACCCTGGGTTCTTCTACAGTCATGAGGATACTGCAAAAAAATGCTGTCATTTCTCATTAAATGTTTTAAAACTTTGATGGGAGTTTGTGTATTACATTTCCTCTAAGACTTATCATCCCTCATGGGAAATAATTTTGCGGCTACTCTTTGTGACCTGTTGATTATTTGTATTAATAATCAAAGGTTATGATATGAGTGTTTCTGTACATTTTGTTAAGGCTGTATGTAGGTTGTTGTGAGCACTCACAGTAAAATTATAAAGAACCTGAAACACGCTGATGCACAGTTTTACCAAATAATAACCAGAAAAAACAGACGATGTGCGAGTGAAATAGCTGCTATTCATTCTGCTTGGTAAATTATGTCTGATTGCAATCAGCTCTTAAAAAGCACTCTAATAGCTGAGGGTTTTTTCTCTGAAAGCATTTAGTGAATTAAACAATGAAAATTAGCAGAAAAATAAAGTCCGGAGTTGCATGTTTTTAAATCGTAATGCGTTTCGTTAGGTGAATGACATTTATACAGTTTTCTGTTATGTTTATTCATTGTACTTTTTATCCAAACAGACCTGTAGATGTGTGCAAAACATTGTGTTTAAAAAAACAACAGACATTTATGGGATTGTTTAAACTTCTATTAACCCTTTACTGTATTGCAAAGGAGCATTAAAAATATGCATTATATCCTTTAATATTATGGTCAGTGTGAATACTGGAAGTTCAGGTGTGAGGGCAGAGCGTTGAACACATAGTTTGTGGTTAGATGAATCTAAATGGACGCGCTGCTTAGAAACACCAGTAACCATAGTAACATTCAGTTGCAGTTTCATCCAGAGTGAGACAGCTATTGTACACATTTTCTAATGACCTTTTTAAAACTCCATGGAGGATTTTTACATGTGGTGAATATGGTGATTTTGATAAATGGGTCAAGGTACAGAATTTGGTGAACCTGATGAACTGGAGAAGAAAAAAATATAATATTATATAGAAGTCTTCTTTCGGCTTCTCCCGTTAGGGGTCGCCATAGCGGATCCTCCGCACGTTTGATTTGGCACGTTTTTTACGCTGGATGCAACAAACAAACAGAATGTAAAATCCATTATCGCTGCTTCTTATGGAGAAGTTATTCAGCCTTAAATGATTTTAGATTCTGGTAGTTCAGAAGAGCACCTTTAACAATAGTGCAGTAATAAACCACACATTTAGATCAATGCACTTTTTACGGTATTGTTTCAATAACATATGGACAAGACAAGTTGCAATTGTTTTGTTTATATTTCAACATTTCAAGTTGACCTTAAAAACAACCTAAAACAGCATGTTGTAAAGTGTTAAATTAAGACAAGATATACAATTTTTGATTTATTAAAGAATGACACAATCATTTATTTGAACTCTTTCCGGTCTAATTGGCTTCCTTTTGAAGTTTATAGACATAACAATTGCAGCTTGTCTTGAGAAACCACAAAGTGTAAATATGGTATATTATAATAATTATAATAATAATTATTATTATTATTATTAGAATTATTATTATCATGAAATAATAAATTAGTTTCACATAACAGCATAGCGCACAGTGTTTTATATCGTAGAACGTAGAAAGCCGAAGATATTTAGCTGTAAATAAAAATGGCATGATGAAAAAAAGATATGTTTAAGAAAATAATACATTCTTTTAAAATGCTCTTAACATGATCATTTTGTGTATCCTGTTTTTTTTTTTATAATCTGCTGGAAGCCACACATTTCTTTGCACCAACAACAAGATCAGTGAGATTTATTGGTCGGTTTGTGCTGATAAAATAATTCCATTAATCAAGAAGCTGAATAGTGTCTCTGGGAGATAATATCAACAAAATATTATCTGTCACAAACAAATGCATGACAATAAACAAACATATAAAATTGCTTTAAATCAGAGGTCACCAATCACTCTCCTGGGGCGTGAAAGAGTTGTTACGGGATACAAAAGTGTTCTGGGGAAATGTATATAGATATAACACTAAATTTTTTAGAGAGAGAGAGAGAGAGAGAGAGAGAGAGAGAGAGAGAGAGAGAGAGAGAGAGAGAGAGAAAAAGAGAGAAAAAGAGAGAAAAAGAGAGAAAAAGAGAGAAAAAGAGAGAAAAAAACTGAGAGACAGAGATAGCGACTGACTGGTATTTAAAATATGGTTTTGCTCCAAACCCCATGTGTGCAATATGTGAAGATACATAATGCAGTTACTATGGAGACACAATTCGATGATCATGTAAATTATGTGTTAAATAAAGCTAATGAAAGAGTATATATATATATTTTTATTTTTTTATTTTTTTTTAAGGCAGTGGTGAAAACATGTTATAAAGTAAGAATGCTGATATAGACCAGGCCTCAGAAACCGAGAGTAAACTTAGACAGTCCTGGACAGGCCCGCACAACCTGGGACATGAGGAAGGTCGGGTGCCAGAGGAACTGGGTGGAACCCCTTTCCACTGGGCCAGGAAAGGTCTGAGGCAGAGTGACGTCACTGGCGGATGTCCGGGGCGGGGCGTTGCCCTCTGCGGAGGTCCAGGGCATGGCGGCGCCCACTGCGGATGTCTGAGGCGCAACGGCGCCCCTCTGCAGGTGTCCGCGGCGGCATCGGCGGGACTCTGGAGCGCGACGCCGCCCTTGGTGGGACTCCGGAGCCCCCAGAATAATTAAAGATAAGTGCAATATTATACAGTTGGTTATACAGTTGGGTGCCTCCCGGAGAACAGTGATGAGTACCTCAATGGATCCGTGATTGCAGCGGGTTGGTAATCCATTGAGGTAGATTATCGGTTATGGGTCGGATCTTCTGTCACGGATATAGACCAGGCGTCAGAAACCGGGCGTAAACTACAATGTCTTTGTTGAAACTTAACATGCAAACACAAAATTATCTTGAGCGCTTTATCCGAAGCGTAGCCACAAGCATGGAAGTACGGAAAACACGAGTGGTAGGAAGTCCGTGTGATCTAGTGTAGCAATGAGTAGATCTGACAGTGAGGGAGGGGGAATCGGGACCTTATAAAGGGGAAAGGTAAATAAGGAACAGGTGTAGGTGATTAGAGCAGGGAGAGGATGAGTGAGAGGTGGAGCCTTGGAGGCAGACATGGCTAGTGGTTCCCTGACAAATGCCTTTAAAAAATTGCATTAACGGTTTCTTTTTTAATCAATTAACAAAACATAAATCCAAATCAGTATTTGGTGTAACCACACTTTGGCTTTCGATTCTCACTTCTAAACACTTTATACACTTGCACAAAGTCAAGGATTTAGTAGGATCAGAAGCGTATGATTAATCAATTATACCAAGCACATGCTAATGATCATCAATTTCATATGTAGGTTGATGCACATTTATCACTTCAAACAGAAACAGCTGTGTAGGAACTTCAAACTGGGTAAGGAACAGCCAAACTCTGCTACTGAGTTGAGATTATGGAAGACAGTTTCATGCTACAGGTCCTACACCAGGAGAAGACTGAGTACTGCAACAAGTCCTAAGGAGATTCTACTACATCAGCAAGCATTTTACACGTCTGCCGTTTCTATTTAGAGCAAGAGAAGCACAACTGGAAGGTACAGCTGGGTGTAAAGTTTTGGGCCTGAAAGCGACGATGCTCTGTGGTTTGATTTTATTCTTCCAGTCATCAGCACATTAAGCTTGACTATGCTGATTTAAAAGAAATGTAGTGTTTAGCCTTAAGCCTTTGAGAAATTTCATATATTATACAGTGACACATGTTCGCTTGTCAAAGCTATGAAGAAGAAACACTACAGATTTTGGGTTGCACCTCATATGGATTTAACATGTTTCTTTTCAACTCTGTAAGGCAAGAAGCAAGAAACAAAACTAAGCTTTTAATGATATCTTGTGACCTTATGTGAGAGTGTGTGTGTTGCTTTGGAAACTGTGTGTGTGTGTGTGTGTGTGTGTGTGTGTGTGTGTGTGTGTGTGTGTGTGTGTGTGTGTGTGTGTGTGTGTGTGCTTCACTGTTGCTCCCATAGAACATATAGTACTGTATAACGGGGTTACACAGATTTTAACTGATAGAATTAAATTTTTTATACCTTTGATATAATAAAATGTTTTACTTTTAATTGTATCCTAAGGGTCTTAAAATTTTTTGCACTTCCAAATTATAGCTGATGTAAAAATAATAGAAATTTTAGAACAGCAGTTAGTATTACAGGCTTTGCTAAGAGGGTTTAAAAGCTTTTTTCCCCCTCTTTTGCAGCATTTCAAATTATTTCTGCTTTAGATATAAAGCTTGATGATGAAAACCAAACATTTTTTACTATAATTTTTTTAGTAAGATGTGTCATTTTGAACCTTATAACCATTTTGTTCCTGGTCATAATGAAGGAATAAGGAAGGAAAGGAACGAATACTTTCGCACTTTTGCACCTTCTGCAGTTAGACTTGAGCTTATGTTCATGCTGACAAGTGCTATGGCTAATGCTACACCCTGGGAGTGCTCACCTACAGCTACAGAAATGTCACAATCAGTGGAGACTGGCCTCGTTAAGGGGGAATATAGAGGCTGATAGAGCTCTGGCTTTGGCTCTGAGAGTTTGTGTGAGGATTTTCAGTAGAAATACCTCATATCAGTAAATCAAAGCAACAAGACTCGTTGTTAGATCCTTGGAGATGATTCTCTGCTCGTCTGAAGAGCCTTGAATAGCTGCTGTGCTTTGAACACTAAGATTTGAAAAATATTTAGAAAACCTTAGCGTTGCCTGCTGTTAGACACAAATTGTCAACAGTTAGGCATGTGTCCATAAAAAACATACACTCGCAAGATCAATAATCCAATCAACTAATTAAGAAGATCAAGACGTTTTAGTTAGTGTTCATATCAACAATAAGAATTGGGGAAATGGACTGAGCATTAAGTGGCAAACTGATCTCTGGATTTTTATATACAGTTTATAGACTTTAAAATATTGTGAAAAACAGTAGTTGTAGAAATAGCCTGTTGCTGAGAGACTTTTGACGAGAATAGTTGGACTGGTACATTTACCTTATTAATCACTCTTTGCAACTGTGGTAATCAGAAAAGCATTTAGTTCAATATGACACCAATGTCATCACTAAGTCTTTTTTTTACTAATTTGTTAGTTATCTATTACTAATTATGTTTGTAATACTCTTAAAATGTACTTCAAATAAAAAGCAAGCAAATTATCATGCTTTACTTGGCATCTTATTAATTCAGGGCCTCAAATGTCCTGATTGTAGGTTAATCTCAAAACTTATTGATCTCTCCCCAGTGGCCCAAATGCTGATGCTTATATTCTGTTTGAACAGCCAGTCTAAGAAGACTGGCATCCTCGCTACAGGGATGACCTTTTAGTCTTAGTGTGTTAAAGAAGATCATTTCACAGCAAGATGTCTCTTTAATGGAGTAACATGACCAAATTACTGGACCAACCAGAACGAAGGGTGGATGAGCAATAAAACATAGCTACTTATCCACCTTTCTCTATCTTGAATTTCTGTTTATGCAAGAGATCACGCTGAGGACAACCGACTAATACTGACCTCGTCCACATTTTCGAAAGCGTTGATGATGTCATATGGCAAGCAGGAGAGCAGGTCTATCACAAACCAGGTTTTGAGATAATTCATCCGGATCAGCTTGGGATCGGAAATGACCTCACCGCCGGGTCCGACAAACGTGGTGTGGAAGTTGAGCACGATGTCCACCAGGAAGATGACGTCCACCACGCTGTCCAGCACCAGCCAGGTGACGTTGTTCTGCTTGGTTTTAAAAGAGACATTGTAGGGCACCATGATGGCTGTGTAGAAGGTGAGGATAAGGATCACCCAGTCCCATGTGGTCTTGAAGGTGCAGTAGTGCAGGATGATGTGAGGCGGCGTCTTAGGCGCTTCCTGCTTGTACTGGGGCAGGATTTCCGAACCAAGCTGAAGCACCTGAGAGCAAAGACGATTCAGAAAATTTTAGCAGAGTGAACAGATGGAGAGTGGGAGAAGCATGTGTTATGGGCAGAGATGCAAGTGTGTGTATCAAACCATTGTAACTCCCCAAAATGATCGTAAGCCTACTTACCATTAATATGAGATAAAACGCTATAACAAGATAATAAGCATTAAACCTCATACACTATTAAAATCATCCTCCCACTCCTCATTAAAGGGTCTAAAATATGACACTATGAGACCACTCACCCACACATATCAAAACGGTAAATGAATAAAGCTCAGGTTTTTTTGTGACTGGGACAGAAGACAAAGTGTAAATTATTCATGACAGGACCTGCCAGTGAGGCTAAGGAGATGGATATAATGTAGGCAAACTGTGAGCTGGGGGATGTATGCGATACGGTTACAGTAATGTCCTTGCGTGTATGCGCACGTTTTTGAGTGTCTGCGGTTCTGTTACAACTTTGTCCTTTGTAGCTTTGTTTACGTGCAAGCGCTTTACTATGTCTGTAGTTCTCACTGTTTAAATATGAAAGTTTTTTTGCTTACAATAATATCACAGTATTCAGGCCAATGTTACAGGAGGAGAGCGTCATGGAATAAGTGCACAGAGTTGATCTTGATGGCTAATTTTGACAGTTTGCATAGAATTGACCATCGTGTCATGGTCATTAATGACTTACATTTATCTTTACTTATTTTAGATTAGATTCAACTAAATTGTAACTCTGCAAAATACATGTACAAAGCCAATGAAATGCAAATAGCATCTAACCAGAAGTGCATAAGGGGCCTATTTACAATAAACAGCAAAATGTTAAATGAGGGTACAGGGATGAGAGAAATTAAGGTATAAAAGGTGCAGAAGGTAATAAGATATGGGATTTACACCGATTAGGTTCTTTTGTTGGATCGGACCACACTAACCAGCCTTCACTCTTCACGTGCAACAATGTGCCTCAGCCGCCCATTACCCTGTTTTTAACTGTTCCTTCCTTGGACCACTTTTCATAGATACTGACCACAGTAGACCTGCAGTCTTGGTAATGCTCTGACCCAGTCTTCTAGCCATCACAATTTGGGCACACTCGCTCAAATGCATGCCCAAATTCGCTTGCCCATTTTGCCTGCTTCTAACACATCAGCTTTGAGAACAAAATGTTCACTTGCTGCCTAATATATCCCAACCACTAACAGGTGCTATGATGAAAAGATAGTCAGTGTTATTCACTTCACCTCTAATGTTATAATGTCATAATGTTATGCCTGATCGGTGTATATATAGTAATAGTATAACTGGGCAAAGGCTTAGCAGAAGATAAGACATGTCGAGAAAAAATTAAAATAAGTATAAGGTTATGGACCATGGTCTATTTGCTGCTAACGTGTATCTATGCGTGCACATAAACTCACCTCAGCGAGTCGGGAGGTTTTGTGGGAGCTGACTTCAGGCTTGCTCATAGGAGTCAGCTGCTGGTTGGTGCACCGGCTGTTGGTCAGAGCACGAGTGAGCCTGGCAAACTTACCCCAGCCTGCAGGAGAACACGAACCATAACATTAGTCATAACACGTGATGATTTGTGTCATTTAGATTCTAAATAGATACAAATATTGTAATTGTAAAATATAGTAGATATAGTTTTGCCTTCAACATCAATCTTTAGGAGATTTTTTTACATACTAAATCCTCAAATGTCCTTTTTACTTTAGAATTCAGACCTTTCCTACTGACCAACTTATAAAAAACAAACTTTTCCAGATTTTTGTTTTTGGCCTGGCTGAAGTGGAGGCACCTTGGCACTAAGTCAGTAATAAGATATAAAGCTACTGTATCATCCATACAAGCAGCAGACCAAAGACATTGTGCCTTTTTGATGTAACCCTCCATCACTTCAAACTTCATCAATGATTAAAGAAGTAGTTCTTCAAAAGAACTTATGAGAGGACAGAAAGATGCTGCAAGTGAGTAAGGGTACTTTTTGACTTCCATTAGAAGTCAGAGGGTTCATGCTGTTGGCTGGACTTTTTAATTTTTATTTTTTTTGTTACAAATTTGATCACTATGTGGTACTTCCAGGCCTACATCAATACTTTATTAACTATTGTAATATTGCATAATTGTTTTATCATAGGAACATTCATGAGAGTCAACTGTTTTGTTAAAACTGAATTTGTACATATATATATATGACACCACAGGGATTTTATACAGTGCCTAACAAACATGATAGTCATTCTCTTGTATAAACAGTCATTTTAAATTAAGTTGGGGTAGTTACAGGTATGCCTCAGCTTACTTTCCATGAAGAGCTCCAGCGTTAATTAGCATAATGCAGGCTGACTTGGCATCCAACATTGGTATCAGAATGACATATGAGTCATCAGAATATAAGTTTTTTTTTTTCAAGCAGGTGTATAGAAATGGAAAATAAAAATAAACCCAATCCATAACCGTTAAGTTTGAAGTGTTATGGCATAAACTAAACAACATTTTGACAGAAATATTTCTATACTTTTTGTTGGATGAACTGAGGTGGAATAGCTTTATACTAAGGGATTTGTTAGATTCTCAGCTTTCAGTTTTCCAGTCCCTAATCTATCTTTCTTCTAAAAGCGTTCATCTTAAAACATTGATTAATGATCTGCCACCTCACCCCTCATCAGTTCTGCTGTCTGGGCAGAACCCAGATCATCACAAAACTCTTCAAACGTGACTTGACAGAAAACACGGGACCCTGCAGTTTTTTATCATTAGGGAACGGGATTATACGAAGTAAAAGTGCTTAGTAACAGGCTATTGTCTATAGTTCGGTTGTAACTGTGTTTAGGGATGCAAATAGCACTGATTTTTCCATGTGCTGTTGTATTAAAGATTTATCAACACCCCTCAATTCGATATTCTCTACTGTCTATTTTTTATGTGTAATTTACTCTATCCCTCCAAGTCTAAGTCTAATGCTGCTACATGTGGAAGACCTCTATGAGCACAAAGTATTAATGCACATATCAAAAATTTAAATTACAAGTCATCTTTGCTAGTTTTTGGGGGGTATACAAACATAAACATAAACAGGCAAAGCTCGGGCAATAACCAAACAGTGTAAATCAGAGAAAAACAAAGACCAGGAAACCAAAATTGTATATAGTATCTCACAAAAGTGAATACACCCCTCACATTTCAGAAACCGTTTTATTATATGTTCTCAAGGGACAATGCTATAGAAATTAAGTTGGATATATTTTAGTGCAGTTTGAAAATAACACAACATACAGCCATTATTCTCAAAATAACTGGCAACAAAACTGAGTAAACCCTAAGTAAACATGTCAAAACTGTGTCCAAATTGTCAATATTTTGTGTGCGCACGATTGTTATCTCGCACTGCCTTAATCCTCCTGGGCATGGACTTCACCAGAGCTGCACAGGTTGTTGCTGGGATCCTCTTCCACTCCTCCATAATGACATCACAGAGCTGCTGGATGTTAGACACATGGCGCTTCTCCACCTTTAGCTTGATTATGCTCCACAGGTGCTCAATAGGGTTCAGGTCTGGAGACATACTTGGCCAATCCATCACCTTTACCTTCCTCAGCAAGGCAGTTGTCATCTTGGTGGGGTTTGGCCCAATTTTTAAAGGGTGGGCATCATGTTCTGCTGCAGAATGTCACAGTATATGTTGGAATCCATGTTTGCCTAAATGAACTGCAGCTCCCCCAGTACCGGCAGCACTCATGCAGCCCCAGAACATGATGCTACCACCACTATGCTTGACTGTAGGCAAGACACAATTTTCTTGGTTCTCCTCAGTAGGGTGTCACCACACATTCTGGACACATCTGAGCCAAACAAATTTATCTGAGTCTCATCAGACCACAGTAATTAGTGTTTTGGACAGGTTGTCTGCAGCAAACAAGCAAGTCGGCTTTCTTGCCAGCAAGCTTCACACAAGGCTTCTTTTTGGGATGAGGGCCATGCAAACCGACTTGTTGTAGTGTGCAGCGTACGGTCTGAGCACTGACAAACGGACCTTCCACTTCTGCAACCTCCAAAGCATATGTCTGTTTTCTTTTAAAACAGCTTCTACACCTGACACACAGCACGAGAACTCAACTTCATTGATGGACCCTTGCGAGGTCTTTTCTGAGTGAAACCCGTCTTGGAAAACCTCTGTATGACCCTGGCCACAGGACTGTAACTCAGTTTCAGAGTGTTTCCGATCTTCTTATAGCCTTGGTCATCTTTGTGGAGAGCAACAATTCTCATTCTCAAATCCTCAGAGAGTTCTTTGCCATGAGAGTGCCACTTTGAACATCCAGTGATCAGTAAGAGAGTACTTAAAGCACCAAACTTTTGCTGATATCCTAGTCATTTATTGTAATAAACTGCTATAATAGAAGGCTGTTAATGGTGGAGCCAAATGACTACTAAAAAACTTTAATGGTCATTTTAATTGTAAGCTGGGTTTGAAATCATGTCTCGGTTGCCAGAAAAAGTCACACAGTGAAATTTTTTTTACAAAAACTTACACACACTCTCTCACACACACACACACACACACACACACACACACACACACACACACACACACACACACACACACACACACACACACACACACACATAGTTTTGAAAGCCTCTAAAAAAAAAGTCCACCTGAAATAGAAAAAAAGATGAAGCGCTGTTTTTTATGAAGTACAATAACTGTCTTTTGCCTCATCAAAAGGACAAAGGGGGTTGCTACAAAGGTTCCGATGCATGTAGGTTGCACTGGACCAAGTTAACATGCAGACACATGCACGCACACACACACAAACACACACAGATCAGAACACAGATCTAAACTGATGAATTATGTAAGTGAAGGTAAAACCACAGAGTCTGTGAGTGCCTCGGGCTCAGGGACTACGAAATTCATTCACGTGCTTAATGGCCCACACCGCTAATAAAAAAGTATATAATAAAAAAGACAAGAGGCACTTGTCATGTCCTGACATCTCACACACATCCCGCCTAACCTGATCTACACCGACCATCATAAGAGAACAGTAACCTGTGTTTTATTTCTACTGTTGTTCTGCTGATGTCAAAGCAGAAAAAAAAGGAAAAATAAAAGATTTTATATTAGCCACATGAGAAACCCATGTGTGTGACACTGAGTCACAAGCTGAAGTGGAGTCAGTCAGCACCAGGCAACACAGAAGGCTTAGGCCAGAATTGCACACACATGTAATCACGTGTGTGTGTGTGTGTGTGTGTGTGTGTGTGTGTGTGTGTGTGTGTGTGTGTGTGTGTGTGTGTGTGTGTGTGCGTGTATATTTGTGTGGTGCTGGATGTCTATGTTTGGAAGGTTATGTGTGCTTCAGTAGTCTGAGATGTTTTTCCTACAGAAGATCTTAACTTATGCTAGATGTTTATAAATGTGTAGTAAAGGCTGAATGTGGGCTTTGGTGTTTATTTGATCAGGATTTAAAATAATCCTGAGAAATTTCCACCAACTTCAGGTGTATCATGCTAACAAATTTTATTATGGTACTTACATTATTTCATTTTATTGCTTTTTTTTTTGTTTTGTTTAAATAAAAACATCTTCAAGCATCATGCATCACGAACTGTACATGTTTTAGTTTCTTTGGATCACCTGATTTTAAACCCCTGAATTACAATCATTACAGCAGATTCTGCAAAATATTAATACAGAGTACTAGCAATTTCTTATCATTCTACTGTCTCCATTCATCTTTACAGTGTCCAACATGAAAATATGCGGGTATATAAAGTTTATACATATACAGTGTATATAAAAAGTCTACACACCCTTAGGAAATTGCAGGACGGTTACATTTTTAATGTGATCTTCCAACAAACAAAAATTCAGAAATATATATATATATATATATATATATATATATATATATATATATATATATATATATATATATATATATATATATATTTATATTTATATTTGTGTGGGTGTGGGTGTTTGTCTGCCCACCTCTGGTGCTCTCATCCTCAATGGGCTGCTTAAACGCAGTGATGTCTTTAAACGTGCACAGGAAGAGCACCACCTTGTCATTCTCGTTCCTGATTGGTGCAATCTGCATGTAGAACCACACAGGTGCTCCTGAAATAAGATCACAAGTCATAGGTGAGAAGGAAACATTGTATGTTTGTTTTGTGCGAAACAGAACTGGCTTGTGTACCTGTCCTGGTCATTACAAATGGCATGCCTTTTTTGAATCATTGGCTTTAAAGTAGGGATGGTCTTTGTGCCTTTGAGTTGCAGTATAGGAGGTGTGTCCTTTGTGTGTACAATTACCTTTAAAGAAGGCTGTAATTAAGCCTCTCATTCTATGATTAATGATAGCACTAATTATTACAGCATTTAAAGAGTCTGTCTTTCTGTTCTGGATAATTGTACGAATGTGAAAACCCTGCCTACGTGTGTTCTGAGCTCAGAAACAGATGATGACATTGTAAAAAACGTGAATTATTTAACTCTAATCTGGATTTGGCACATCATGTGTCAGAAATGTCAGAAATAGCTGTGTAGGATCAATCTAAAATGCGGCAAAACATCAAGTACGGGAAAACGAACTGACAATCATTGACACATGTATTGGCTTCATTTCACTTCACTCGTGGATGCAGCAGTCCAGAATAAGAGTCAGACTTGTTTTGTCATCTGACCCGTGTGCACCCAAGCCTCCAGCTGCTCATGATCAGTGTGATCAATGTCAGGTGTCAAATGCAATCTAGACTGAAGATTCAAAAATAATCACTGAAGATGATCACAAGATAACAGTAATCAAGAATACTTGTGTATAAGAGAGAAAGAGTGAGAGAGAAAGACAGAGACAGAAAGAGAGACAGAGATGTACAGTATTAAGCAGTGGGTTGGAGACTCACTATTCCTTTTATAAAGCAGCACTTCAAAGCAGTTGGACTCATAGTTGTCGAAGGTCTGCCTCACTTTCTCTACGGTCCTCTTATCCGTCAGCTCACCATACATAAAACTAAAGACAGATAGAGAAGAAGAAGAAGAGAGAGAAAGAGAGAGAGAGAGAGAGAGAGAGAGAGAGAGTGAGAGAGAGCGAGAAAAAGAGAATCAAGAATCCATATGTCAGGAGACATTAAAGATTTAAAAGAAATAATAATTAAAGTGGGAATGAAGATGGTAGAGAGAGAGAGAGAGAGAGAGAGAGAGAGAGAGAAAGAGAGAGAGAGAGAGAGAGAGAGAGAGAGAGAGAGAGAGAGGGGGGAAGAGAAAAGTAAGGAAAAGGCAGAATGAGTGAAAGAAAGAGGAGAACAAAAAAAAGGTGTGACAAAGAAATTAACTAACAAAATTGTGAGACAGGGCATGACTGACAAAATTACAAAACTACAAAACTACAAAAGGGTTGTGTGGGGTTTTTTTTAAGGCAGTGGACTAAAATCTGTTCGTGAGCACATAGTTCTTACTCATGTCCACTAGGGGCACTACCGATACCTACACTACCAACAGACATGTTACTATGTAAAATATGAGGTGGTATCAGAAAGTTGTGCTATTCTGACCACGTGCGTTACCACGTCTGCAATTTTAGCATGGACAGCACAACAAATAGCAGACGTGATATTTGGCTCCTGTGGACTTCGCCCTCTTCCCCAAAATGATGATCCAGCACAAAGGTCGCCGTTTTTTGACCACTGCAGAGCTCCGGCGAGAATTACAAAAGGTACCTGACATGCTTCAAGAAGACGTCCAGAAGTGGCAGAAACGCTGGGAGCGCTGTATTGCTGCACAAGGGGACTATTCTGAAGGTGACAGTGTGTAAACGTAGATAAATAAAGTACTTTTTTTGTAAACAGAGCTTATTGATACAACCTAGTATTTGCTAAATAATCTGAGACATGCAGAATTTATCGCTGTGCAAATTAGAAAGCGATGACACTGGAGACTTCCCATACAAGTCTTTGTGTAAGCTGTTACTATAGCAACAATAAGGTAATAAAATGTGTGCAGTAAAACTACTGTCAGAGCTTTTGTTAGAGATAATTAATCCACACCTCCTGACCAATCAGAGTTCTGAATCCAATAGCACTGGTATATATGTTGTAAATCATGAAGTTTGATTGCTTGTTTCTATTGAATATAAAGCCAGTTACTCTAAAAGTCATTAAAGATGAAAGCGAGTACAATGAAAGGCAACACACACACACACACACACACACACACACCTGTCTCAGTTTCCTACCTCCACACACATAAACATTATGCGTATATGCACACCTGTCTAACCCATCTGTCAGGAGCACATGCATAGGCAAATGGACACACACAACACAGACACACACACAAAAGAAAACTCAAGGCACAGCAGGATGTAAATAATAACACATTTCATCAGCTCATTTGAAGCATCATGCAGAGCAGCCACACTGACAGAACAGACAGTGCAGATGGATGAGCCGTTCTAAACCTATACACTCTTACACTTACCGCATATGAAACAGGTTCGTTGGGAAAAAGAATATTTCATCATAAATGCAGACAGGTAGCAAAAACATTTCTCTTTTTCCATAAATATTTCCCCTTAAACCTTCGTCTGGTTCTTCAGGATGAAACTCTCACTTAATGTCACTTCAACACTACACCTCTCCATTAGGGAGGCAGAGCCATCTTGTGTTTTTAGGCCCCACCTCCATACTAGGGCGGGGTTTGTGGAGGCCCCGACCCGCAAATTGTCCTCTTTTGTTTACAGAATATTACAGATGTCACTCTATAAAGATGGACTTTGTGTGCAGCTCTTTTTAAATGTTATATAAAAATAGTTATGTCTATGCGCCACATTGAAACAAAGTCCTGTTTGCTATCCTGACACGCTGCTCTAGGATTTCAGCACAAAAAGAAGACAATTTCCCCTGTGGTATTACCTCCTTGTTGGTCCTCGACAGCATCAAACGATTCTGACTCGGGGGAATGACAGAAAATATGCACTAAATATGGATGTCCTGATATACAAATCTGGATTTTTAAAAATGCAATGTGCTCAAGGCTTGGATATTTTCTAAAAACCCAAGCCTTGAGCACATTGCATTTTTTAAAATGCTGTCCATTTAATATCGTGGTCAAATTGTTTGGCCGTTTTATCAATATGTAGCTCTCTCCTGCCAAATGAATACCTCCTGGAGTTACCCCAGATGGACAAAAGTATACGGTCACATGGCTATAGCTGTAGCTGTAGGAGACCGAAAAAACCTGTTTTAGCATGACAATGCCTCTGTGCACAAAACCAGCTCCATGAATATATGCTTTACATTGGGTTTACATTGGTATGCTTTACATAACCTCACCTACATCAGTACCTGAATTCACTAACACTCTTGTGGCTGAATGAGCGCTTGTGGAACAACTTCCCTGAAGAGTGGAGGCAAATGGTGACTAAATGTGGAACGGGATGTTCAAAAAGCACTTTTGGAAATTCTGGAATTATGGAAATTCTGGATTGGGAAAGACCGAGTTCGATGATGTGGGTTGCCATTTAAATCCGATCAGCTAGTTTAGAGTCAGATCAGTGGTTCATGGCAGCTGGAAGAGACCTGGTCTACAACATGGTGGAAAAACCTCCAAGATGCTTCGGCACATTCTGCATCCTCTATCCGTGGAAAGTTGATCATAGAGCTATAAGAAGGGTTCTGTTTATGAACCTGTATTGTAACATCTTTAAGCTCTGTAATATGATAAACCGAGTTATAATTTTGCATTATTTGAAATAGGAATTTCCTGAATTAAATTTTGCTTTAATTTCGAAATAATTATTATTATTTTTTTAATTTTTTTTGCGTGCAATTATCTATTATTTGAGCATGATGTCTAAAGGATGTCATGAATAATAATTATCAGCTAGATTTGGGGAATTTATATATGTATTATATATTATACTGTGAGGTCAGGCTTTGTGTAACAGTACCATCACCCTAAAAATTTTTGGTGAATGGACCAAAACATCAACCCAGGAGCACATGAGACATCTGCAAAAAGTATAAACAAGAGCATGTGCCCCCAGGGGAAGAGCCACGCCTTTGGCAGCTCACTGATTGTGGGAGGAATGAAAGTGTTGTTCATCAAAAGAGGAGAAGGGGAGAAAAAGTCCCAAACTTATGTTACCATGGAGAAATGATTCTTTTTCTATTCTCCACAACAGATTCCCCCTGTGGACATCCGCCCTCAGGCTCAGAGCTACGTCTTGGCCTCCAAGGAGGTCTCTGCTGCTGGAGTGCAACAAACAGATAAAACTTAAATCCTACACACTTTCACGTTCTCTATCAACACAAATATTTTTTTACTCTGGGGATCAGCTAGTCACAGTAAGACAGTAGGTGTTCCTCTTAAGTGGACTTCAAAAGAGCATTAAACACAGAACCACTGCACATATACAGTGAGGAAAATAAGTATTTGAACACCCTGTTATTTTGCAAGTTCTCCCACTTAGAAATCATGGAAGGGTCTGAAATTGTCATCGTAGGTGCATGTCCACTGTGAGAGACATAATCTAAAAAAAAAAAAATCCAGAAATCACAATGTATGATTTTTGAACTATTTATTTGTATGATACAGCTGCAAATAAGTATTTGAACACCTGAGAAAGTCAATGGTAATATTTGGTACAGTAGCCTTTTTTTGCAATTACAGAGGTCAAACGTTTCCTGTAGTTTTTCACCAGGTTTGCACACACTGCAGGAGGGATTTTGGCCCACTCCTCCACACAGATCTTCTCTAGATCAGTCAGGTTTCTGGCCTGTCGATGAGAAACACAGAGTTTGAGCTCCCTCCAAAGATTCTCTATTGGGTTTAGGTCTGGAGACTGGCTAGGCCACGCCAGAACCTTGATATGCTTCTTACAGAGCCACTCCTTGGTTATCCTGGCTGTGTACTTCCGGTCATTGTCATGTTGGAAGACCCAGCCTCGACCCATCTTCAATGCTCTAACTGAGGGAAGGAGGTTGTTCCCCAAAATCTCACAATACATGGCCCCGGTCATCCTCTCCTTAATACAGTGCAGTCGCCCTGTCTAATGTGCAGAAAAACACCCCCAAAGCATGATGCTACCACCCCCATGCTTTACAGTAGGGATGGTGTTCTTGGGATGGTACTCATCATTCTTCTTCCTCCAAACACGTTTAGTGGAATTATGACCCAAAAGTTCTATTTTGGTCTCATTTGACCACATGACTTTCTTCCATGACTCCTCTGGATCATCCAAATGGTCATTGGCAAACTTAAGACGTGCCTGGACATGTGCTGGTTTAAGCAGGGGAACCTTCCATGCCATGCATGATTTCAAACCATGACGTCTTAGTGTATTACCAACAGTAACCTTGGAAACGGTGGTCCCAGCTCTTTTCAGGTCATTGACCAGCTCCTCCCGTGTAGTTCTGGGCTGATTTCTCACCTTCCTTAGGATCATTGAGACCCCACGAGGTGAGATCTTGCATGGAGCCCCAGTCCGAGGGAGATTGACAGTCATGTTTAGCTTCTTCCATTTTCTAATGATTGCTCCAACAGTGGACCTTTTTTTCCACAGCTGCTTGGTAATTTCCCCGTAGCCCTTTCCAGCCTTGTGGAGGTGTACAATTTTGTCTCTAGTGTCTTTGGACAGCTCTTTGGTCTTGGCCATGTTAGTAGTTGGATTCTTACTGATTGTATGGGGTGGACAGGTGTCTTTATGCAGCTAACGACCTTAAACAGGTGCATCTAATTTAGGATAATAAATGTAGTGGAGGTGGACATTTTAAAGGCAGACTAACAGGTCTTTGAGGGTCAGAATTCTAGCTGATAGACAGGTGTTCAAATACTTATTTGCAGCTGTATCATACAAATAAATAGTTTAAAAATCATATATTGTGATTTCTGGATTTTTTTTTTTAAGATTATGTCTCTCACAGTAGACATGCACCTACAATGACAATTTCAGACCCCTCCATGATTTCTAAGTGGGAGAACTTGCAAAATAGCAGGGTGTTCAAATACTTATTTTCCTCACTGTATATGCAGTGTGTGTGTGTGTGTGTGTGTGTGTGTGTGTGTATATATACAGTATATATATATATAAATATATATATATAAATATATATATATAAATATATATATATATATATATATATATATATATATATATATATATATATATATATATATATGGCAGTAAAGTGTGCAGTAGGACTGACAGACTGGTTTAAGGTGGAGGTTGGATTGCATCAAGAATTGGCTTTTGAGCCCTTTCCTGTTTGCAGTGGTGATGGAAAGGTTGACCGACGAGGTCAGACAGGAGTCTCCATGGACTATGATGTTTGCGGATAATATTGTGATTTGTGGTGAGAGTAGGGAGCAGGTTGAAAAGAGCCTGGAGAGGTTGGGTTTATAGGACTGTGGTGGGACCTGCGTTGTTGTATGGTTTAGAGACAGTGACATTGACTAAAAGAAAGGAGGAGGAGCTGGAGGTGGCAGAACTGAAGATTCTGAGATTTTCATTGGAGTGATGAGGATAGACAGGATTAGAAATGAGTTTATTAGCGGGACAGCGCATGAAGGATATTTCAGAGACAAGGTGAGGGAGGCCCAGTGAGATGGTTTTGTCATGGGGTATATCGGTATAAGAATACTGAGGATGCAGCCACCAGGAAGGAGGAAAAGAGGAAGGCCAAGGGGTAGGTTTATGGATGTGGTGAGGGAAGACAGATAGTTGGGTTGAAAGCCACAGATGTAGAGGACAGAGTAGTATGGAGAAGAATGATCAGCTGTGGTGACCCCTAATGGCGTGAAACTCCCCTCAACATTGAGCATGAAGACAAAATATGGTTTAAAGTAATTATGGTGTTTTAAATTACCTAAATCAGGACAATCAAACAGAAATCTTGCTATGTTTTCACACGGACAATTTTAATTGCCGGACGTGTGCATCATGGTGGATATTGGTGCTGTATTTAAGACTTGGTACATCAGTAAAACAAATGTTTAGTTATTAAAAATTATTTTTTCGGTGGATTTTCTTTTTTTATATCTGACTAAAGAAAGGGGATCGTGAATAAATGTGTTTTGCATTTGAAGTTCGCCTCTTTTATTTTTATTTATTTATTTATTTTATAAAATGGAAATGGTCAAACAGGAATGCGCACTGCTTTCATCCCATGTTAATAAAAATTTGTGCCGTTAAAATAAATTTGCGTTGAAATCGTTTTCATTTTGACAGCCCTAATATAAACTATAAAAAAAAAAGTGTTAATTCAGATTGGTCAGAAGGTGATGATAGTAGTAACAGCTCATTCACATGGAGAGCTCCAAATAAGCTTAGTCACTAAAAATTGTTTAGTTAAATTGGTTATTTATCAAAGTTTTCTACTTAAAAATGCTTTTATATAATTTAGGAAATGACTCTTCAATGTTATCACTTTTGTAATACACCCTGTAATGACCTAACTGCCCGAAATGTGATTGAGTGTATGTATGGTGTCTTAAGGTGGTCTGGGTTCAAACACATGCTCTCACCTGCATGTGCTGCTCTTCTGCATGACCTCTGCTCTGTGGTATCCTGACAGCTTGCAGAAGCCGTCATTACTGTAGACCACGGGCCATTCCACAATCTGGGCGTTCCCCAGCAGAAAACTCGTCTCTAAGGAGAAAAAAATTACTCAGTTTCCTGAGATATGGGAGCATATGGAGCACTGATAAAACCTGGCTAAGGTATGTGGCATCTGGATGCCTCCTCCCACTGGAGATGTAACAGTAACAGCTCACTGGGAGGAGACGGTGGGGTCAACCAAGGATACACTGGAAAGAATCACTGAGATTAAGTGTCTTTCGAAAGCCCCAGGGGGAGCTGAGGAACAGAGATGTCTGAGCTGCTATGCTCTAAGTGACCCTGAATAAGTCTAAGCCGTTTGTACAGTCAGCAACAAACGCCACAGGCTAACAATGCCCAAGGAAATCTTACAAATAATACATCAGATACATGGCACCTGAGGAGTAAACAATTCTAGGGAATGGTCTTGTACAGCCAGAGCTGTGTGCCAGTTTTTATATTGTCCTATACATGCAAAACAACAACCGAACAAACCGAAAATGTAACAGAAATTCAAATGACACAACAGGAAATGTACAAACACACCAACATTACTGGACTGAAAACAGGTTTTCTGATTTGCTGGCACGACTGTTAAATTATCATGTTTGATAGTCCTGGGTAGACGTTACAAACGTGAGTTTACGGTCGTTTTGGTAGGAAGTGAAAACCTGCACCCTTCTTTGGATTGCTAATTGGTTTCGTTGCTATATGTGAAATTCTTTTTTTTTTTACATGTTCATTTTCCAGCTGATTATATTTGCTAAAAAGCATTTCCTCTTGCAGTTAGCCAATGAGGAAAAGCCTTCAGTTAGGTGGTTAGGGTAAATGTACCAAACCAATCACACTGCTTTAAAAGCAGTATAACTAAAAAAAAATACATCATTTTGCAGGAATGAGGGGAAAAATAACGTCTGCTTCTGCTTTCTGAAGTAAAGCGCAGCCCCTGATCTTTCTGAACTCCTCTATTATGAGAACTCTGAAGCAGCTGTCTCAATTGGCACAAACTGTAATGACAAGACAAAGGGTGTTACAGTTAAATAAAAGGGCAGTTTCGCAAACAAGGTTTAGCATATAGCTCCGTTTTTATTGTTCAGCACCAAAAGCTTGCACAGGCTTCTTTAAATGAATTTATCACAGTATATTTTATAAACCTATTACCCCCAAAGGGTCTACATCTCATCTCACATCTGTCTGGAAGGCAGAAAATAGCATACAAGAGCAAACAAGAAGAAAGAGGAAAAGCGAAAGTAATAAATTAATCCAGGAAGTAAAATCATGCTAGTCCAACATCATTTTTAAGCAGTTAGCTAGGATTGGACTGTTCAGGTAGATTTCTAGGTAGAACATTTCTTTCATCAGAACCGGTCTAAACAGAGTATAAAACCCAGCAATCAAATCAGCAAACTAAACTCCAGAAATACCAAATCAACATCTGCTTTAGTGCCCTGATTCCAAACTGAATGAATCTTCTAAAGGCATCTGTAAGACCCACCACCTCCATTAGCATCATGTTGGTTTGGACACTGTTCCGTGGATTCTGTTCAATCATCAGTTGTATTTTTGTGCTCACCATCTTGTGACACAACTTAGAGTGGATCTAAGAAAGCGTCCAAACTTCTTGCAGGTTTTTGTGAAAAAATAAATAAATAAATAAATAAAATAATATAAATAAATAAAAAATTTGTGCCTGGCTGCACAAGTGTGTATTAACCTGTCCAAAGTGATCGTATTCAGGTGATTTTTCTCCACATCTTCTTGGCTTTGTCGAATCCATAATCCTTGAAGAGTTTATTATACAGGTCTGGAATCTTGTTGAAATGTTTCAATCAGGAGAATAGATACATAACAAAAAGTATTTGCTAAATATTGGCCTACCATAGAACACTGTGAAGGCCACCATCAACAAATGAAAATGGGGAACCACAGTAGAGACTCGTATCAACATATAAAGAATGAAGATTGACACCTTCTGTTGATCTATACAATACATTTCCATTCCCAGAGCCTGATCACTGATCTTCCTTCAATCAGCATTTTTCTATAATACCTGATTCCGAAACCTGATTTGAACAGGTTACTGGAGGAGCGGTGAAGTGAACCTGCTGAGAACCCAAAACACCTGCAACACACTCAAGTCTCACAGTCTCTTTCTCAGATACAATCATTTTAATGATAATGCAATTTGCACACCATAACATCTCAGCATGAAGGCTTCATTTCAGTACCAGTACTGACGTATACAAAAAAAAAATTAAAATACAGGGGCACAGTATCATGCGTCTCTAATAACTACTGGATATGATCAATATACCAAAGCTGCTGCTGCTGATGATGACGACGAAAGTCTGGATAAGCTGATAGATTGATCACATCTGTTCAAACCACTCCAAAAGTTCAGCCAAAGATTATTTCCTGCACGTCAGATACCACCACTCATTAAATCCGTCAGTCAAACCTCATCCTCGAACCATCATTAACTATTCAGTAAATTCTTTAGCTGTCGTTGTCACGCATTCATAATATACATGTAAATGAAGTAAAGCATGCACCATCGAGATCTCGAGAACTTCTTGGAAACAGATTATATACCAAGTGATACTAAAAAACAAAACAGCAGCAACACTAAACGCGCTCCTCACCGCTCGAGCGCCGGACGATGTTCTCCAAAAAAGTGTTCTGCGGCGCCACGAGCCCTCGCTTTCCGCCGGGCATCGCTGCTGCTCGCGCTTCAGTCGAGGAACGTCTCGCGCTGCTCGCGCGCCAAGCGGACACGGTCGCGTGCGGCGTGAAGCGCCGGGACGGCAAGGCTCGCGCTCATGGTAACGCCCGCGCCCGCTCGTGTGTGTGTGTGTGTGTGTGTGTGTGTGTGAAGCTGTCTCCGAGCTCAGGCAAAAGGGAATCAACTAAAGACGCATGCGCGCAGACATCAACTCGCACCAGCAGCGCAGCCGGCTGAGCGTCTGAGCCACGTCGGGTGAGCGCGAGAGCGACGTCGCGCCGCTTCTGGAAACTTCGGCACGCGCGTTGAAGAAATGAAGCGACGCAGAACATCTGGATCTCCAGGATGTCGTATCTCAAGGATCTCGTGATCTAAAGACGCGTTTAAATCTGCAAAAATAAAAAAAAACAAATACAAAATGCAAGATGATGTCTGCCCTCCGAAACGCTCCAGATCAGACTTTTCCAGCAAAGTTGTTTATTTTACTTAATACTTAAAAAAAATAGGTTGTATAATTCCTTATTTTTGTACAGCTGTTAAAATGTTCATGTCCTCAGTTGCTTAATTTCTTTAATAACACAACCGAATACATTTGCTAAAATCATCTAATCTTGCTGGTTAAATTACACTTTTGGTAAAGTGTGCATTATTTTCTAAAACCACAAAAACGACTTATTTATTTTTGTACTCTAGTCTGTTTGTTGTCATGTTGATTTTAGTTACCTGAACAACGAGAATTTGTTATTTTTTATTTATTATTCTTTATCAGACCCAGATATCATCAGAACACTTTTCTAATATTTCTTTCAGATAAATTGCCCCAATGATACCAATAAAGAAACTAGAATTTTTGTTAATTCTTTTTCTTCTTTCTGCTTCTCTCGTTAGGGGTCGCCACAGCGGATCATCTGTCTCCATTCCCCCCTGTCCTCTAGATCTGCCTCTTTCAAACCAACTACCTGCATGTCTTCCCTCACCACATCCATAAACCCCCTCTTTGGTCTTCCTCTTTTCCTCCTTCTTGGCAGCTTCTCTGCACATGTCCAAACCATCTCAATCGTGTCTCTCTCACCTTGTCTCCAAAATGTCCAACATGTGTGGCCCCTCTAACAAACTCGTTTCTAATTCTGTTCATTCTCATCACTCCCAATGAAAACCTCAACATCTTCAGCTCTGCTACCTCCAGCTCCACCTCCTGTCTTTTACTCAATGCCACTGTCTCTAATCCATACAACATCGCAGGTCTCACCACAGTCCTATAAACTTTCTCTTTCACTCTAACAGATCCCTTCTATCACAAATCACTCCTGCTGTCACTTTTCTCCACCCACTCCACCCTGCCTGCACCCTTTTCTTCACTTCTCCAACACACTCTCCATTAATTTGCACTGTTGACCCCAGGTACCTGAACTCCTCCACCTCTTCTCCCTGCAACCACACCACTCCACTGTCCTCTCCCTCATTCACACACATGTACTCTGTCTTACGCATACTGACTTTCATTTCCCTTCTCTTCAGCGTGTACCTCCACCTCTCCAGGCTCTTCTCAACCTGCTCCCTACTCTCACCACAAATACCAATATTATCTGCAAACATCATAGTACATGAAGAATCCTGTCTTACCTCATCCGTTGACCTGTCCATCACCACTGTAAACAGGAAAGGGCTCTGAGTAGATCTCCATCAACATTCTCAAAGCAAATATTGCATCTGTAGTGCTCTTCTTCAGCATAAAACCATACTGGTCACCTCTTCTCTCATCATGGCTTCCACTACTCTTTCCCATAACTTCATGGTGTTTTTGATCAACTTTATTCCCCTGTAGTTACTGCAGGTCTGCACATCTCCATTATTCTTAAAGATCGGTACCAGCACACTATTTCTCCAATCCTCAGGCATCCTCTCACCTTCCAAAATCTTGTTGAAAAAACTTTTTAAAAACTCCTCTGCCATCTCTCCCAAACATCTCCATGCTTCTACTGGTATGTCATCTGGTCCAACTGACTTTCCACTCTTCATCCCTGCTTTTACTTCCTCCTTACTAATCCTATCCACTTTCTGCTTCACTAACTCCACATCATCCAACCTTCTCTCACTCATTTTCTTCATTCATCAGCTTCTTAAAATACTTCCTCCACCTTCTCAATACACTCTTCTCACTAGTCAGCACTTTTCCATCTACATCCCTTATTGCTCTAACTTGCAGCACATCCTTCCGTCTGCCTGGCCAATCTGTACAAATCCCTTTCTTCTTCCTTAATGTTTAACTTTCCATAAAGCTCATATGCCCTTTCCTTTGCTTTTACCACATCCCTCTTTACCTGCTGCTGCGTCTCCTTGTACTCCTGCCTACTTTTCTCATCTCTTTGTTGATCCCAGTTCTGTTTCACCAACCTCTTTCTCCTTATGCACTTCCTCATTCCACCACCACGTCTCTTTGTCTTTCTTTCTCTTTCCAGATGTCACACCAAGTACCTTTCTAGCTGTCTCCCTTATAACTTTTGCAATAGTTGTTCAATCATCCAGCACCTCTTCACCACCACCGAGCCCCTGTCTGACCTCAGACTTCCTCCTTCAGTGTCCACTATCTAACTCTTCTTTCAGTCCTCACTCTCCTCTTTTTCTTCACCTCCAAAACCATTCTATAGACCACCATCCGATGCTGTCTAGTTACACTATCCTCTGCCAACACCCTACAGTCTCCTATCTCCTTCAGGTTGCGTCTCCTGCATAGATTATAGTCCACCTGTGTGTTCTCCACAATTATTTCTATCCTTTTCGCAAAATCTACCACCATCTGCCCTTCCAAATTCCTTTCCTTAAAGCCATACCTCCTCATCACCTCTGTTTCCTTCACCAACATGGCCATTGAAGTCTGCCCCAATCACCAATCTTTCATTGCTAGGTACACCTTCTACCACTTCATCTAATTCACACCAGAATTTTTACTTTTCTTCCATCTCACAACCAATTTCTCATCACCCGTTCAACTTCCAGCTTTACGTTCATCACTGTTTTAGAAACTCTTTTCACTTCCACTACACTATTATTGTACTCTTCCTTCAAGATCACCCCTACACCATTTCTCTCTTTCCATCCACACTATGATAGAACAATTTAAACCCCTCTTCAATGTTCCTGGTCTTACTCCCTTTCCACTTGGTCTCCTTAATACACAGCATGTCTACCTTTCTCCTCTCCATGATATCAACTACTTTTTTCCCTTAACCAGTCATATTTCTAACATTTACGATGCCAACACTAACACTTCGCTTCACTATTTCTTTCTGTGCTGCCTCTGTAGACGTCTTCCTCCTCTCCTTCTCCTCCTCCAACAGTAGCCCAAATTTCCACTGGTACCCTGTTGGCAAACAATACCTGTGGCGGTCGTTGGTAACTCGTGCCTCGACCGATCCAGTATGAATTTAGGTTTGTCATCCGAATGTTTGATTTAACATGTTTTACGCTGGATGTCCATCCTAACGCATCCATTGGCTTGTGCAACACTAATGTCTGGGTTTTACTCGAATTTTAGTTAATTAATTCAATTATTTTATTCACTACAATTTTTGATTAACCCAGAAATAGTCCCTTCATGTTTTTCCGTAATGTGTCCCTAAATAAATACACCTGCTTCCCGACAACCACACAATCATATGCAAATTTCTTTGTGCCAATTCTGGGAGTTGTATTGTATTATTTGAGAAACCCATACAAACATTAATTGCAAAACTGTAATACACTACAAAACTACTAAACTAGAGTCACATAACAGATAGCTTCGACATTTTTGGCCCCAAATCAGATGGTGGAAAGTAATTTTTTTTTAATATGACCCTTTTTTTTTGGTAGAATACTGGATCCAAAAAAACTTCCTAAAATTCATGCCACTCAAACCTGTCCTATAAACAGATTAATATATACAGGTATTAGGTGAGTCATCTGTACTGTGCTGAATAATTAATTGGCCCTTCGAAATGTCACTGGCACAAGGGGTAGTGACCTTACTGTACCCTTAAAGACAAAGCCTTAAACTCATAGTATTCACTCATTGATTCTTCCTCATACACACACTCATACACACCTTCATTTTTCTGCACTGACTGCAGCGCTATTTGGCCAGCGAGCCCATCTCTCTTCCTCCCTCTCTGACCGCCGAACAGATTTAGATATCCAAAGGCCTCAGAGATCAAACGCCTAATGTGTCTAAAAATAGATGAGTCGATAAGTCAGTGGCCTTGAAAATAGAAAAAGAGAAAGAGAGATAGAGAGAGAGAAACAGAAGCAGCTGTGCAGCCATGACATCCACACTCTGTGTATTACAGTAACTTTATCACAAAGAGACAAAATATAGAGAAAAACTGTGTATTGCTCTTTGAAAACAAACGCATCCCAGCCACAGAGAGGTGAAGTGTTAATGCAGCAAGAAGATCAAGGGGCCCAACTATTAGCTTCCAGTCCATGTGATTTTTCCATAGTGTGGCCAAACAATGAACTTTCTGTGGATTTCCCCTCATTAAAATTTTGACAATCATGTCAATCACTGACACGTTAATTATGTGTGGTGGAAGAACGATCGGTTCAGTACAGTGAATTTAACAATTAACTCTCACAATGCAGCTTCATGAAACTCTGGATGTAGATCTAGATCATTGATTAGCAAGCGAGAAGAAAAAATGGCAAACGAAAGCTTAAACGTGGACTCAAAAGTGGACTACCTTTAGACAACACCACTGTTGTAAGGTCCAAGATTAAATCTTACTAGGGTCAGTGACAAGTTGTGATCAAATTCAAATAAATCCAAGACTGAATCAAGACCAAGATTGAAAATTATATAATTCTTTTTAAAGCCGAACCTTAACTTCTGCCAGTGTTCATTGTGTCTATTTAAAAGAATGTCTTCTAGTAAAGCTGTGTGTAATTTATTTTGTCCTGACTGACACCAAGACCAAGTCGATACTGAAAAAATCTCGAGATCAGTCACAAGTCATACAGTTCCACTGGATATTGGGATTATAAACATTGTAGTATAGAGGTGTAGAAGGGTAAAGACAATCAGTAATAAGTAGTAATTGTAAATAAGAATCCTGGGATGAATGTCAGTCTTTATAATTACAGCAGCTGTAAAAGATTATCCATTGAGGCAAAAGTGAAACTTGACACTTTCTTTTCATGTTTCTGTTCATGTTCTAAACATGCAGGAAATCCATAAAGCAAGCCTGAATTGAGGTTCCTCACAATTTTGTGCTTTTCAAAAATAGAAATAATACAACAGTGTATCATTAAATGTAGAGTTTAAGAGTATAGCACAGTATATATAAATTGTTCTGCTATATTAACATCCCATATTATACAAAAAAACATGACAGACCATGCTTACAAACGACACAGAGTGTTTACCACACCCTTAGAAAAAAACAGGGTTCTTCGTGGGTTCATTTGATAATAAAAATTTTTTGGCTCCTACTTATTCCTAGTGTATGATTTTGTTTTAAAATGTATAATTTCTTCCACAGAGACAACTAAAGATCCTTCACGAGTTCTAAAATGTTTTAAGGGTGTAACAGGCTTTCCACATGCACCAGAGATAAACTTCAACGTGACAGACGTGAGAGAAGATTATAGACACCAGTTTAGCAATGCCCACCTTGGATTGCAAACAAAATCAAAACTCAAACTTCTATCTTCTGCTGAAATCCTCTGTTAACCTCATTTTGGCATTAATAGCAGTGTATTTGCTTCCTTGTGTGTTGAATGCTGATAGTGTTTCCCTCCATGCCAGCAGTGTTGTGTAAGACAGAGATAAGGCATTGTTTCTGCGGCTTTAGGAACAAATACTCCTCTGCTCTTTTTTGTCTTTATGCCAGCGCTAATTGCACGCTAACTCTGCCCACCATTACTATCTTTAGGCTCGGAGTCAAGATCCACACAAACACAACACTCAGCCACACAGAATCGTACCTGCCCACTAACCGCCAACATGACGACATACATGCGGGTGAAAGAGTGTACAACAAAGTATATTAAATGGTGTAAAACTGCAATGGGTCACTGTCATGTCACTGTTAGCATGTTATCAGTCACTTTGAGCTTCTACCTATAGATCAATCAAGCTGGAAAAAACTAATATGGTTTATAATGTGATGGTTCAAAAGTTATTAGTAAGGAAATATCAGGACTTTTAGGAAAAATTACTGTTTTGAATCCACCCCGTAACATTCTTAATATCAGGACTTCTAATATCAGGATCCTCACTACAAAGCCCAGCACCATGGACAGCTCCTAAAGCAGAAATTATGGCACCTCTGCCCAATGCTAGTCATATTAGTTCTACTATGCCTGGATAGGGTTCTCTTCAATTGGAGACCCCTTCCTGCTTCTGAGAATGGTTACTTATGAACAAGCTAAAGATCCATGATCCTACTGTGAAGGGTTAAATACAAGAACCATGAAGATGGATTTGGACTGTAATTGATGTAAACAGTCTACTATGGTTTAGGACTACACCTGCTATAAATAGATTTTCATTTAAGTATCCATCGTTGAATAATTAAACTCAACAGTCACAAAAATGTGGTGAATGGACATTTGGTGTGTCTGAGATGAGGATAGGTTTCCTTTAGAGTCCTGCTCCGTCCTCATTTCTTCCTCATACCATCTTAGGGAGGTTTTCCTTGTCAGTATCACCACTGGTTTGTTTATTAGGGATCTATTTATTTGTGCAAAGTTGCTTTGGTACAATATTTATTATTAAAAGCACTATACAAATTAAATTCGATGGAACTGAAGAAGTTTCATAGCTGGAAAAGACCGATCAGCTCAAATGTTGGCTGCTGAAGTGGATGGAAAATAAAATCCACATTGGAGAAGAAAAGGATAACAATAGATGTGCAGAAGTTTCCTGTGGCTGGAGGCAAGTTATCAAACCATCCACCCAAACACCGACTAATTAGGTGAGGACAGGGAGAGCGGACAGATGTGCTTTTGTATAACTAACCTGTCAAATCAACTCTGAGTCCCTTGAGGAACTTGGGTCTCCAGAGAAGACCCTTGTCTGAGCATCTGTTTCCCACGATAACGACAAACACCTTAAGAATTGATCTTTCCCCCTTCCCTCATGATACCAGATAAAGAGGCAAAATCTCCAGCACTCTTTTGTGAAAATGCATATGTGTGTGTGCAACTTGTATGTGTGAAAATACTTATGTGTGTGCAAGCAATTTTACATTTCAGTGCATTTATAGTGAATTATAAATGAAAAATAAAATCCTCTAGGGATTTATGTTTAATGGTATTATTATTTTCACCAAATATTTTAGCTGTATCATTATCTGCACATATTTCTTTATAAATTTCATATACTTAAACATATTTATGTCATTCCAACCAACTTACATGCATTCACAAAATACACATAAAAAATTACAGCATTTCACACAAGTGGAAATCTTAGTAAAGCAATATCAGTGGTCTTAGAACTTCCTGTCAAGACCACTGATTTAAAATGATATGAATCGCCCCTGCAAATGTGTGCAGGCAAGATTTCACGAGTTTCCAGGCTAACAACAATGAAGGCAAGACTGAAGCCTGCACTCACTTGAAAAGAGTTGCAGGATGACCTGAAAACAGCAGGAACTACAGTTGCATGGAGAACTGCACAGCAATCGCCACTGTTTCTTTGTCTCACACTGAACAGGTCTGGTGAAAAAGGAAAAAGAGTATACATGTTTAAAGGACAAATCACAACTCTGTTGAAATGCAGGACGAACACTCTTTGGCAGTGAATCAGCTTGTCATGTTTCGGAAAAGAAAGAAGGAATTCTTACTGTATATGTGCTTTTTAATTTAATTGAATCAAGTCCATTCTGCGTGTGTGTATCCGTTGAGCAGCTGCGAGTCTGGTGAGAGTGCATAAGTGTGTTCTAACATGTTAACCGTTCAGAGGTGCACAGAAGGACAAGAAAATAAGGGAAAGAAAAAATCGGAGAGGAGAAATACTGCAGATTGACAATGATGCCAAAATCATTGTATAAATGTAGTTTCTACATACAATGTTTCTTCATAAACCCACAGACTTTTGCACATTTTTGACTTGATGATACCAAGCAGTGGGATGTGAATCAGAATCATTTGGGAATAACACATCGTGTGTATCTCTTTAGTTGGCAAAGCAACAGACCAAGAGGTGACGAGACTTTTTCAAGTCTTATAAAAATCCACATGCCTACACAACTTCCTCTACATATTACAGACTTAAGCAAAAGATCATTAAACAAGATCCGGAATAAAAAACAGACCTCTACCTAAGAAAAGATAATTTTATTGTAGCACCCTGACATACACACGTTGCCCTCACATGTTGGATGAAAGGTTTGTGCTACAAACAGTTCACATGCTTACTCCAAATGCGTAAAGTTTTTATTTTTTGGACTGCAGACAGTCACATGGCTGTAAAAATGCATTTGAAGTATTTGTGTTGTAATGCAAGCAACAAAACTGTTAAGTGAAGCAGTGTTGAGCAGTTGGGGGGGGGGGGGGATTCAGCTACAAAATCAGTTTTATTGTTGGTACTGTCATTGTAAGGATGTTCCCATATTCACTGGACACTAGAGACTCTTGGCAAAAAGGTTATTGTAATGTCACTATATTACTACTCAATAAATGATTATATAAGTTGATTATGTTACACATCCATGTGAAGCAGCTGTTATTATAAAAGGAAATAACAGCAGAATGAGGGCATGTAAAGCAGTAATGCAGTGAATGTAAACCTGTGATGTTTTTCTGTGCTACTGTCAGAGCTGCAGTTACTGAATACATCTGATTAAATCACATTCTTTCCTCTCGAACATTCTCCTTTAAAAAAAAAACGCCTTCTGCTTTGTATATTTAAATGCAAAATTTGCTCTAAGTGATTAGAGTTCTGTTACACAACAGCACAGAGAAAGACAACTTGTAAGTCAGCAGAGGAATGTGTGTGGGCCACGGCTGTTATTTTAGAGATCAGTATGCGAAAACCTTAAATATTGAAATGAATCCTTGTCTTTGCAAGTCAGGGTCGCGTAATGCAGCCGTCTGAGCAGCCCAGTCTCACGTGTTCATAAGCACGAATTTCCCTCTTCTTTCGTGTCGCTGAGGACGACTTTTTATGTAATGTATTTCAATAGGAAGTATTTTCAGTC
>NC_139577.1:6427606-6435106 GCF_946808225.1 Silurus aristotelis | reverse complement strand
CCTTTCTATTTCCAGATGTCACACCAAGTACCTTTCGATCGGTCTCTTTTATCACTTCTGCAGTAGTGGCCCAATCATCCAGCACCTCTTCACCACCACGAGTCCCTGTCTGACCTCTTCCCTGAACCTCACACTACAGTCTTCCTACTTCAGTTTCCACAATCTTACTTCTTTTTTTTTTTCCCAGTCTTCACTCTCCTCCTCTTTTTCTTCACCTCCAATGCCATCCTACAGACCGCCATCCGATGCTGTCTAGCTACACTGTCCCCTGTCAACACCTTACAGTCTCCTGTCCCCTGTGCACCTTCCTCCTCTCTTATACGTTACCCTATGATCCTCCTTCTTAAAATATATATTTACCAATTCCATTTCCATAATTTTAGCGAAATCTACCACCATCTGCCCTTCCACATTCCTCTCCTTAAAGCCATACCTACCAATCACCTCCTCATCACCTCTTTTCCCTTTACCAACATGGGCATTGAAATCTGCCCCAATCACCAGTTGTTCATTCCTAAGTACACGCTCCACCACCTCATCTAACTTCAGAAACTCTCTTCACCTCTACTACTTTTACTGTACTCTTCCTTCAGAATCCCCCCTACACAATATCTCGTTCCATCCAAACCATAATAGAACAGTTTAAACCCACCTCCAATGTTCCTGGCCTTACTCCCTTTCCACTTGGTCTCCTGAACACACGTCTATCTTTCTCTGCTTCATTATATCAGCTACCTCTCCCCCTTTACTAGTCATGGAACCAACTTTTAAAGTGCCCACCATAACCTCCACTTCTCATTTTCCTGCTGTCTTTGTAGATATCTTCCTCCTCTCCTTCGCCCAACAGTAGCCCAATTTCCACCAGTACCCTGTTGGCCAACAGTACCTGTGGCGGTCGCTGGTAACCCGGGCCTCGAATGATCCGGTACAGATTTCAGGTTTGCGATCCGCATGATTGATTTGGCAAGTTTTACTTTTGATGCCCTTCTTGCAACCCACCACATTTATTCGGGCTTGGGACCGGCGCTAAGATTGCAGTGGCTTGTGCAACCCTAATGGCAATTACACCACACTACACATCATACTATACCACACAACTCTATACTACACTGTACCATGCTGCACTATACAACAGCACACTACACTATACAAGACTATACAATACCACACAAACAGTATACAATAACACACTACACTATACAACATACACTATACACCACCACACAACAATATAAAGCACTATATAACACCACACTACACAACATAACACCACGATATACAGCACTATATAACTACACTATATAACATAACACCACACTACACTATATAACAGTTATATATAATAGTATGTATATAAGTTTTGATAATGAACACTATAGTTTGCATTTACTTGTACATTTTGTCACAATTGGATATTTACACACACAAATAATGCTAAAATGCAACACATGGTTATCTCAAAACAGGTTTAATTTAATATGTCTTTATTTTTAAAATAATTAAACATTTGTCATTTCTCCAACCCACTTTGACTTTGTCATTTATTTCAAGGCTCACCACAAAAAATAAAAAATGGGTGAATCGGAGACCTCCACACAATCCCACAATCCCTCCACTCTCTCTCTCTCTCTCTCCTCATATATGCAACAAAATAAAAGGCTGAAACTTGAAAATAAGGAGTTAAAATGGCTAGAGGGGGCAGAAAATGAAACCGCGAGTGGTACATATTTAACATTCTTTGACCGTCCCTTAAGAAAAATGAATGAATGAATGAATGAATGAATATATATATATATATATTTATATATATATATATATATATATATATATATATATATATATATATATATATATATATGCACTAAGGTTCTAATAGTTCAATCAACAACAGATCAAAGAGCTGCATTCAGGTAAAATCTTTAACACTGTTAGAAACTCGGGTGCACACACACAATTTCGCACGCACACATACAATACGAGTTTCTCAGGTTTGGCGCAGGGCACTGGGTCTTCGGTGTCGTTGCAGCAATGGTGTGCGTTTTAGTTTACTGGTACCAGTACCAGACTGGTGCAGAATCAAGAGAGGAAGTCGTTCTCCAAAAAAACCCAAAAAACAAGATAGAATGAGTGGAAATCCTGGCAGCACCGAGAGGGTAGGAAAAAAGTTTGTTAGTGAGAGAAAGAGTATGTGTGTGGTTGCTGGTTAGCATTTAGCCTTTCCACTTTGAGAATTCTGCTATTAAAAGGTTCTAAGGGAGAGAGAGAGAGAGAGAGAGAGAGAGAGAGAGAAAAGGAGTGAAATGGTGTGTATCTGAACAAACGTTAGCAGGAAGGGATGATTCCTCATATGACAGTGGTGAGGGTGCTGTTTTCAAGCTGATTTCATTTTCTCTCCACAGTAGCGGTTCATTTCAAATCCTGCTATGTGGTCAAGTCCTTTTCTCACTCCCACTTTGACGAGCGAGCTCTTTTTCACCACTTTTTTTTTCTTTAAAGTCTGGTTTTGTTTTTGTTTTTTTTCATTTTCAGTGTAATATTCTCAAAGGGAAAAAAATATAGCAGGAAAAAATATTTACAGTGTTGAAATAATGAAAGAGACGATGGAAATCTACAGTAAAGTAAGTCGCACGATACAGAAAAGAAAAAACAAAAACAAGGAAATAAACAAACGGAAAAAAAACAAAAAACAAAACAAAAAAAAACAAGGCCTATGTGGGCGTGGCCGACGCCATAGGAGTGTGTTCTGGGGCGGGGTGGTGAAGTGCAAGAGGTGGGGCAGCGTTAAGTGGGAATAATAACATCGCTCCTCAGGCCCCTCTTCAGCTCCAGGTCCTCCAGCTTCTTCCACAATTCCTCTCGCTCCTTTTCCTTTTTCTTCTCTCTGTGAACAAGAGATTTAAGGGTCACTGTTAGAGTAGAGCAGCATAAAGAGTGGTAGTGAGGCTGATAATGAGACTAAGGGGAAGGAGCAGCTACTGGCTGAATGAGAGATAGAAAGAAAGAGAGGCCAAATAAAAAAAGAGTGAGAGAAAACTAGAGACTGAAAGAAAAATACGAGCAAGACAGACACACCAGACTAAATAAGGCAAAAGAGTGATTGACAGAGGAAGAAAAAAAAGGGAGCGAGAGACTGGAGAATCATGATAGGTGAGGAGAGGGGCCAAAAGTGGGGGGTGTTAACTGATAGGCTAAGAACTGTGTGTGTGTGTGTGAGTGAGTGAGTAAATGAGTGAGTGTGTGTGTGTGTGTGTGAGTGAGTGAGTGAGTGAGTGAGTGAGTGAGTGTGTGTGTGAGTGAGTGAGTGAGTGAGTGAGTGAGTGAGTGAGTGAGTGAGTGAGTGAGTGAGTGAGTGAGTGAGTGAGAGAGAGAGAGAGGGACCAGATGAGGGACCAAAAGAAAGAAAGAGATAAAAAAAGAGGTAGAAAGACAGAGGAAAGAGAGGGATATAGATTGAGAGAGAAAAATAATTAATGAAAGAACTAAAGAGCATAAGTGGAAGGAAGAGAAACTGGGTGAGGGAACAAATGAAAGAGAGAATGAGGGGGAAAGAGAGACACTAGACATCAGAAAGGAAAAGGGGGGGGACTGGTTGAAAGAATGAAGGACTTGCAAAAACTGAAAGAGAGAGAAAAAAAAAAAAAAGAGAGAATGCATGTGAGAGAAAGCAACTAAACAAGAAAGAGAGCAAGAAAAACGTGTGAGTGTGTGTGTGTGTGTGTGTGTGTGTGTGTGTGTGTGTGTGTGTGGTGTTACCTCTGGCGATCTGACTTGTAGGTGGCAGTGAGTTCATCAAACAAAGTGCTGTTCATTTCCATGAAGGCTTTCAGGACGTTGTACACTAAAGCTACGATCGCCCTAAACACAGACAAGAGTGAAAAAACTTAACACACAGCAGGGATCACTGGGAAAGTGTGTGTGTGTGTGTGTGTGTGTGTGTGTGTGTTTATGGGCTCACGGGTTCCAGTGCTCTTTGGAGATCCTGTACAAGCTGGCAAACATGATGGGCAGGATGACGTTGGAGTTCTCTTCGATAAGACTCATTATGTATTCATTATTCCAGTAGTACAGCGCTCGCTCAGCCACCTACACACACACACACCCCTAATCATTCAAGATTTTCTTTATAGCAAAAGCAGGAAAAAGGCTAATCGAGCATTACGAATTAAACAAGTCACATTAGGAATAGGACACACCCACATGTGATCAGAGTGACGCACTGACCTGGAAGTGAGGACTACAGACGCATTTGGAGATCTGCTTAAACAGCGGCTCCTGGATCTTCACAAACTGTGTGGGTTCGATCACGTCCAGAATCTCCTCCAGCTCTCCGAGGAACATCACCTGCAATTACAGAGACGCGTAAAAAATGTAAATAAATAAACACACTCGCATCTTCGGTTATTTGCCTCCTCTTTGATAAACACACCTCTTTTTGACTGCACGTCTTTGGCCAGAACTTTAGAAGTCCTCGAACGACCTGCACAGGAGGGGAAAGTGCAGTACGTCAACAAAAAGTGGGAGATTTCATTCCGAGTTAAATTCCCCCAGGGAAAAGGTACAAGCATCACTTACTGGTTCTGTTAATGTGGGGTCTTTCTCTAGGAACTGTACAATACAATACGCCAGCTGCGAAACAGAGCAGATAATCAGACACACCAGTAAATAATGTACAATGGAAAAGAACACTTATGACAATGTTAGTTCTGGGAGGCGGGGCTACTTGTACACAGATGTGCTAAACCACTAAAGTTTACATAGTTCACCTTTAATCTGGATTACATATGAAACACACAGACACGCACACAGACACGCACACAGACACACACACAGACACACACACAGACACACACACACACCTGTGCATGGAAGAGCGAGAGACTCCTGACCGTATGCAGAGGAATCAACACTTTTACCAGGAACTGCTTGTGTTCAGCTTTCAGAGGTAAAGCAAAGCCATTGATGATGCTGCAGATAGAAACAGACGCATACACCGTCTATAAGCTGCACTGTGAGACAAACCAATACGTACTAAGACACACACACAGTGTGTTTTGGAAATGCAGGCAAACGTACCTTCCCAAAATTTCCAACAACTCGGCTACTCCGTTGAAGTGCTCAGTTTCATAAACAAAACTACAAAAGAGAGAAAACACCATTAGTGATATTGTAAACTATAGATAATACAAACCACAGGTCTCTTCCTAAGCACAATTACTATCTGAGCATAAACACGATTATCAGTGACGGACTTCGTGTCGAAGGGCTGGCCTGAAGTTTATTTCATTGCAGTAACTAATGAGTAACCGGAAACAATTGTTTTATTTTCAGATCCTTAAACTAGCAGCCAAAAAAGTGTACAAATGCTAGCGGATGCCCTGCGACCAAAGGACAGTTAACGTCAATAAGCCACTCACCGTAGAAAAATATTATTTATCTGTTTTCGTATAAAAGCCCTCAGCCCCAGGAATTTGCCGTAGATTCTGTGTAAGACTGTTTTAAGGTAGTCTCTCTCCCGCGGGTCCTCGCTGTCGAACAGTTCCAGCAGCTTGGAAGAGGCAGGGGACAAAAAGATGAATGAGATCATTTAAGCGTGCATGGATGATCATGTTTAGGAAATAGTCGCTGTTTAGGGCTCACCTGTAAAACAAATTTCTGGTCTATATACTTTTTGGCAATGCTGGGCTGGAACTCCTGACTCTCCAGAAAGCGAATGAAGAACTCGTACACCAGCTGAGGGAAACAAACACGGATAGAAAGACGGAATGTGTTTAGAGGTGTAATGGTGTGGCGGGATAGAAAAGAGTGTTTTATGTAACAATAACAAGGAAAATAGCGCTGCGTTTTCTCCTGCTGTTATGAGAAAATGTTTGGTGGAAACAAATAAAAACAGAACCAGACATCTGATTTGACGGTAACAAATCAAACTTTTGTTATATCTGACTGGGATCACATAAATCATCCATGGAAATAGCACATTTGTGGAGAATTATCAGGTCACGATTGTGCTGGAAATGTACTATAAAGACACACACAGTGTGAAACACTAGTGCCACCAGGGGGCGCATGTGTGTGGTCATATGGGGTTTCGGGAGAACGCTGGAAAACATACAATTTATTAAAAAACTTTTTTTCCCTTTTAACAGGAATGAAAAAAGGTTCAACATAAAAGAAGGTGCTGTTGCCTCAAAATATGTATTTTATTTTTATAGATAACACTTTTGACAAACCATATGAACAACATATATATATCCTTTATTCAGTACAGATATAAACACACACCCACACATACAAACCTGTAAATGTGGCCATGAAGCCTCTAAAGTGGGTTCATCCTCCTCTGGGTCGAACTCGTTACTGTCGCTGGGTGGAAGGGTGCGGAATATGTTGTAGGACACCTGAGAGAAAAGGAAGGAAAAAACTTTTAAAATGATCATTAATTTAAAAGTCTCAATTCAAGCTCCAAAATCCGCCACGATTCACACATATCATATTTTATTATAACTATATAACTGTTCACATGCTGCTTTTGCACATCACTGCTGCTATTGCTGTTTTGCACAACCTTGTGTTTATTTTCTCTTTTGCACATTGTACTGTATAACATACAGTAGGTTTACTGGTGGCGCTATTTTGTGTATTTGTCCTACACTGTCTCGTGTTGTCTGTTTGCACCAGGTTACACACGATGCACTTTCGGCGGCGAGGACAACTTACTTTAGTCCTTAGCTCTGTGTTCTTTTAGCTCTATGTTGATTTATGTTGTAAATGTAGCACCAGGGTTCTGGAGAAACGTTGTCTCATTTCACCGTGTACTGCGTCAGCTATATATGGTTGAAATTACTATAATTGACTTGTCTTGACATCCATGTGGAAACATAGCAAAAGTTCCGTTTGGGGTCCTGATGATTTACGTCATTTAAAACATTATAATTACTTAAGAACATTTACATACATTTGCATAAAGCATCAATATTTGTCTATGCCCATGTTGATTAGAGTATTAAAAACTTGAAAAGTATAAGTAGTATTTAGAACATTTAGAATAGATAAATGTGTGATTAAATAAAAATGGTCATGTGAGTTAACTCATGATTAATTGCTACTCACACACACACACACACACACACACACACACACACACACACACACACACACACACACACACACACACACACACACACACACACACACACACACACACACACACACACACACACACACACACACACAGAGCATTTGGCAGACACCATTATCCAGAGCAGCTACTCACTTATAAAACTGAGCAGTTTTGAGTTAAGGATCCTGCAGTGGCAACTTCATGGGATTTGAACTCACATGTTTTATTTTAAACAAGGGGCATTCATGATCGTAGGGCTGAGTGTAGAGGCTCACCATTTTGACGACCTCGGGGTATGCCTGCTCGGTGAGGTAGCCTCGGCTCACCGTCACGTAGTCCACCAGCTCGTTAAGCGTTGAGCGTTTGTACTCTTTCATCTTCAG
>NC_139577.1:6185106-6422606 GCF_946808225.1 Silurus aristotelis | reverse complement strand
TTGAATCAACACTAGGCGATTTAATGCAATACGTTGCAATGAAGAAAAAAAAATGCGATGCCATTCAATATGGTACACAAAGTTCACTTTTCTTTCTTTGGTTCAGACAGACAGCAAATAATTCATTTACTTAAGTGCCTTCTGACTTGTAACGCATAAAAGATTAAATAAAACCAGACGTTCATTTCCTGTTCTGTCTCCAGGAAGATGCAGCTCTACCTCTGCCATGTTCATCTGTATTTTATGCGAGTCTCGGGATGCGCCTCGGTCTCCGTAGTGCTTCGATACGTCATATTCATGTAGCAGCAGCGGTGCTGAGAGAACGCGCTCGAGAATAACAAAACAGTTTGGTTACAAACTATTGGTCACTTTCTTAATAATAAAAGTATAGCACATCTACTAATAATAATATTTAAATAAATCTTTTTTTTTTTTGCTGAAGCAAATACGTTAAAAATGCTGACTTGCATCGGATGCACACTTTTTTAAACCACTGAATCACATCGTTGGCTTTTATGCCGACGCACCGATGCGAATCAGTGAATCTTACCATCCCTAATACACGTACACAATTTGGGGAAAAAATGCTGGCAAAGGTGGAGTCACACAACTATATGAGATGACTTGCGGGCACCTATTACAGCATGACAATGTCCAAAGCTAGTTCCAGGCCTCCCCACCTCACCTACATCACTACCTGCTTTACTAACACCCTTGTAGTTGCATGAATCACACAAATCTCTAGAAGCACACTCCAAAATCTAGTGGAACATCTTCTCAGAAGAGTTGAGTTTATTATAAGAGCAACTGGGGACTAAATGTGGGGAGAAAAAAATAAAAAAGCACATCATTTTATGGTCAGGTGTCCAAAACTTTGTCCACGTGTGTAAAAAAATGATCACAAATTAATTTCATAATTAATTAAATTATTTTTTTATGCAATAAATATTCCACTGAAAGATTGTAATTAAAGCTAATCGAGGTCGTCACAGTTTATCCCGAAGCACTGCTGAAGGATTCCGGACTCTGACTGAAGGCCTTTCCTTTTTTTTCCCTTGGACATTAGGGCAGCCGCAAATCCCAGGTTTATCTACAAATACTTTTACTAAATTGTGAATTCATGCGTGTGTAAAGATGATGAGACGTGAGATAACGTGATCGGGAAAAAACTAAACTTCTTTGATGTCAGACTGAACAAAGGGTCGGCTTCTGGTCTCGTTTGTAATCGGCACTAAAGCTGCTTGCTGTTATTTACAGTGTTTTCCATTGTGCACAAACAACTAAATGAGATTATGTGTGATTTATAGCCTGAATACAGAGATAAAGGGGTGGTGATGATGGTGTGTGTATGTGTGTATGTGTGTGTGTGTGTGTGTGTGTTAGTTACCTTTGAGCAGAGGGAGGGGAGTGAGCTCGATGGGTTTGCCCTGAGAGCGGAACTGTGAGGAACTCTGCGAGCGCTTCTGCTTGGCCTTCCTGACCGATTTTCGGGAGAACCCGTCCACTTTGTCCACTGACGGCGGCGAGGTGGCTGCTGAGGACATAGCCCTAAAACACACGAGCAAAACAATACGTCACGCAATACTTTAGCGAAGCGGTGAAAGAATGTGGATGTCAGAAATGGAAATGAAATTCTATTAAAAAGATCCCTTTATTCATCGCAGCAGCTGAAAAAACCTTTAAACCTACACGAATTGAACACGGAAATTGTGGGAGGGAAAAAAAAAAGTCGATCATTCGAGTTGAAAAACCGAGAGATGATGATCACTTATGTACAATGAGTAGAAAGGACGAGGTTTCCAACATACGGAACATTTTACAGAGTCCACATACATGACATTTACATGTTTTGGATTAACACGTTGACTGGCAAATCTACACGTAGGAAGAATGAAAACTGCTCATGTGTGTATTTTTGAGCAATAATTATTACAGTGTGACCAACAGTATGTACACTCTGAAACCACACTCACATGTGGTACTTCAGTGGGGGGTAAAAAAAAAAAAAAAAAAAAAAAAGGGAGCAACATAATTTCACAAACTGTTACCACAAAGATGAATACTCACAATTGCCTACAAGGTCTTTGTGCGCGGTGGAATGACAATGTCCCTGGACCTAAGAAGCACAAACCTATTCCAGCATGACCGTGCCCCTGTGCACAAGACCAGCTTGATGAAGACACCGAAGGTGAAAGGTTGGAGTCCAAAACACAAACGCTACCTGACCTTTTGAAAACCCTACTGAACACTTCTACTACAAACTGAAACTGGAGCCTCTTTACCTTCTACAGCATCAGTACCTGATTTTACTACTGCTCTAGATCATGGGTCTTCAACCAGGGGTCTTTGGTAAAAATTAAAGCTGAAGTTCATGCACATGTATACATTTTATTCTGTAAATCTATTAAAATAAAAGACAGCTGTGAACAACTTAATGGAGTTTCTTGTAAAATAAATATTTTTGATAGATTTGAAACTATACAGACAATAATGCATGTACTACATGGTTCTAATTGTCTTAACATAATATAACTAGTGTTACCAGTTACACTGTAGCTACTGATTATAGCCCTATATGATTGGTTTCTATTAATATCAGTGGCTATGTTTAACACATTTTGTATCAGGGGGGTCCCTGCCCCATGCCTCTTTCGCCTAAGGGGTCCTTGACCTGATAAACTATTAAGACCGCTGCCCTAGAGGAATGATCACAAGTCTCCGCAGCTTCTTAAAAGAATGAAACTCATAATAACAGTAAAAAAAAAATCAGCACAAAATCTGGGAATAAATCTGGAAACATGGACATACGATTGTGATGGGCAGGTGGGTACAAACCTTGGAATATGACCATGTATATGTCCAAAAAAAATTCTCTATACTCTGTGAAAATACAGTTAAATATGTGATGTATTAAAGACCGTTTACAGTCACTGCACATTGCAAAACCCTGTCTGCATCTTTAACTTCTAATGCGGCATAAACGTGTAAAGCGACTTGCTGCGTGTAAACCGTCTGTAACGTCTTCCCGTTGAGAAGCGTGTATTTTGTGCTGAAGCAAAGCTAAACAATTGTCTCTTACGCCCAGACTTCCTGTTTACTTCCTATTTAGTTCTGATTCACTCGTGTGTACACGCTTGACACTTCTCTCCTATCCTTTCGTGGGTTATGTAACCTCACCAGGAGTGCACTCTGGACACTTCATCCTTTGTGTTATTGTGTCTGTGTGACTTTTTAGAGCATGAGCTTTATAATCATGCATAGCTGTTTCTCTTGAGCAATACGCGTATTCATTTGTTTTCCAATATATTTACACAAAGCATGTCGAAAGTTGGAAAACAAAACACACTCTTATGGTCTTGGTTCAACACACATGCATGATCCTTTTGTTTTCAACACAAGAATTGGAAATTGAATGAATAAAAAGATTCTAGGGAATATGAGCTGAAATTGGACATTACTTGGCTCTAACAGAAGAAGCACACTCTCTCACCCCCACAGTCAACCAGAAAGGTGGAAGCTTAATGGCTTGGTGTTGTTTTAGAGCAGAGGAGGTTGAATATATATTCTGGAAAGTGAAAGTAAAACTGAACTAACATGGCTACAATTATATACCTCAACACCATGCGATTCCGTCTGGACTGCAGCTCAATGGAACCGACTTCACCATACAACAAGCTGAAGCCACAAATACGTTAGAGTGTTATTTAGAGAGCAAACAGTTGCCTAGAGTGTTATCTATCATGGAATGACCTACCCAACTCCTACTGAACTGATCTGGGATGAACTGAATTACAAGAAAGAAATGTCCTACTACTGAAGAACACCTTCGGTGAGCTTTACAAGACACACGGCAAAGTATTTTACCTAAATGCTTGGAGAAACAAACTGTCCGGTTGCCGATATTGCGTAAAGCTGTATATTTGTTTAATAAATCTTGGTAAATCAAAGTATCTTTATAGCGTTAAGTTGCTGGGTGTTTCCAAATTTTTCACAGGTGTGTATTCACACACACACACACACACACACACACACACACACACACACACACACACACACACACACACACACACACACACACACACACACACACACACACACACACAGTTTGAGCTGGAAACTGAAGAAACGTCTTCAAATTTAAATTCCTTTCAAGTGGTTCTGGGGGTGTGCAAACTTTTGCACTCAACATCACATTCCTTACAACCTACGTCTAAGCTTAAAACAAAAATACCAATTTCCTACACGGGATAAGAGGCTTTTGTGGATGTGGTCTGTCTGGCTTCTTTTTGTTTTTTTAAATCACAGTAGCTATTAATACACATGCACACACACAGTAGTCTCAGCCAATTAGCTAATTGCAATTCAGAAGTTTTTCTTGATGTACTACATGCTGAACCTTGTTGAGAGATCTGTAGCATTGACGTACACTTCTGAGTGGCATCATCTCTGGTCAAATGAAGCTTTCTTCCAAGCTTCGTGTTTAGCTCGTACATGCCAAGATTTGGGGCAAAGCTGCATTGTTTCATTTGATTTTACCAGCCGTCCAATCAGAACAGAGCTCATTAACATACAGCATTCTTAAATGAAAGACGTGGAAACAGAAAAACTTGGGGAACAATTAAGATGTGTGGGGATAAATTTTGCTTTTATACCAAGCCACATGAAATTTACGATCAAATTCCTTTTCAGCGCGGTCCCTCGACAGAGCCGGCGGGCGAGACAATGTACTTTGAAAGTTACCTTTTATTCAGCATTTGCGCTCGAGCAGACTGCCAGCGCCGTTGTTCTTGATGCGTTGCATGCGTGTCCGTCGTTAAGTCGGTGGTATGAAGCGAAAGTGCACTTGGCAGCAGATTAAAGCCCTCGTAAACAATTCGGACACGTTGGCTAATGTTTGATTTGCTTAATAAAAGCAAGGCTGAGCATTAATCCGCTACTTCACTCTGTACTTGCGAATAAATATATAAATAAATGCTGTGGTGTGTAAAAAAACCAGAGACTGTGCCACTGTCCGGTTGCCGATATTGCATAAAGCTGTATATTTGTTTAATAAATCTTGGTAAATCAAAGTATCTTCATAGCGTTAAGTTGTCTAGATTGTTGCATATAAATAAAAGGAACAGGCATGTGTCTCTCAAACAACATAATGCTGGGTGTTTCCAAATTTTTCACAGGTGTGGACACACACACACACACACACACACACACACACACACACACACACACACACACACACACACACACACACACACACACCTGCAAAGTGAAGAAACGTCTTCAAATTTAAATTCCTTTCAAGTGGTTCTGGGGGTGTGCAAACTTTTGCACTCAACATCACATTCCTTACAACCCAAGTCTAAGCTTTAAACAAAAATACCAATTTCCTACACGTGATAAGAGGCTTTTATGGGCGTGGTCTGTCTGGCTTCTTTTTGTTTTGTTTTTAATCACAGTAGCTATTAATACACATGCACACACACAGTAGTCTCAGCCAATTAGCTAATTGCAATTCAGAAGTTTTTCTCGATGTACGAATGTCGAAGTACATTGCAGAACTGATTTCTTGCACATGAGCGGCGGTTGAGCAACATGATGTAATACCACTATTATCGATCGCACGCCATATCGTTATATGTGAATAAACACCTACTGTTTGCACCGGGGAGTCCACTCTTAGTCGGTGCTATTCCTTTTCCGATTGGTTCCGAGAGATGCACCACCGAAATCCGCGATATTAAGTCGGGTTCTTTCACAACGATAAAATCTGCCATTCCGCTCCATCACTACGTCTCATAAATCACGCTACGATTCACCGGTCATGTGATTAGTCTTTGGTTCATCCAGCCAATATATATAAAGTTAAATAAGATCCACATCAATTGAGAAACCACAAACTTTATCTGCACGTCAGAGTTTCTGAACAACACGCCTCAAGCTGTTACTAGATCACTACAAATCATCGGTACACGCGTTTTATGGTCACAGCGAACGTTTCCTGGATTGTTACGACACAAATATAAGTCACACAGTCATATTAGGCACATAGCATGCGGAAATTCTATTAAAAAGATCCCTTTATTCATCGCAGCAGCTGAAAAAACCTTTAAACCTACACGAATTGAACACGGAAATTGTGGGAGGGAAAAAAAAAAGTCGATCATTCGAGTTGAAAAACCGAGAGATGATGATCACTTATGTACAATGAGTAGAAAGGACGAGGTTTCCAACATACGCAGCACACAAAATCAGACAGCATTCTTGTGAGACGTCCATCTGTATACCGGCAGCCGTATTGACCGCATCGGTGTAACCGAGACTGCATTATCTGTATATCTAAAAGCAGGAGATTTGTTAAACAAAAAAAATCTTATCATATTACACTCGAAGACATTTCTATGATACACGGTAATCGTGTTTAAAAATGTTTGGTGATACTTCATAATGTCTACACAAACCAGGTTTATATTCCATTTTTATATTTAGAAAAGGAGCATTTGATTTATAAAAAGACCAATTATGTAAAAAAAAGTGTCAAAAAAATTTATAAAATCTGCAACTTTCAAACAGTAGAAAATAATGTTTTTTTTTTTTTTTTTTATGACGTTACTATTTCACATAACATTTTATATACGAAAAATTTGATTTAATACAAAATGTGAACTGTTTATCTATACGCACTTGTACGGGTTCGTCTGATCGTCAGCGGAGCCTCGTGGCTTGTGGTTATTATGCATTGTGTCTAAATATAGCCCAGACTTTGAATAACAAACTTTATCACAAAAGCAGAGGACGCTCGGCGGCCTTGAGCTCGGTGTGTGCGAACGTGATGTTAAAAATCGGGATTCGCCTGGACTTCTCTAATGATTTCAGAGCATAAAGTTCACTGGATTACAACAAAAAGAAATCCCCGACATCCTGTGTTTAAACTGTTACTGAAGCTGAGCTGAGGTTTCTGATGGGCTGATAGAAATGTCAGTCAAACATACTGTCTCAGTATAAGCAGGAGGGGCTTCATCACAATCTGAGAATGGATGAAGTAGTCAAAAGTTTTGCTTGTGGAAATGCACAATATACAAGAATTTTATTATTATTATTATTATTATTATAATTGTGATATTTCGATCTGCACGTTTTGCAACAGTAGATAGAAATTTGCTGTCCATCAAAAAGAGGAGGGGCTGTTTTGTTGGCTGTGGTCATTTCTGAGATTATTGATAATTGATTACATACACAATGTGGCCATAAGTAATGAGAAACCTTTTCCAGCTGTATGTGGTTTTTCCTTAAACTGTTACCCACATATGGTTGGTGTGGTGTAAGTTTTGATTTTAACCAATCAAGGGCCACACCTGAGTCATTGAAAATGAAAATCATTCGATTTAAACAGGTAGAATTTGATGTGCACTTGGCTGGAACGAAAACCAAAACCCTTTGTGGAAATGTTTGGACACCCCTGATATAGACTGTCTCTGAATGCTGTAGCATAAAACTTTACCCTTCGCTATAACTAGGAGACTCAAACCTGTTCCAACATGACCATACCCCTGTGCACAAAGCCAGCTCCATGAAGATACGCTTTACATGGGATGGAGTGGAAGATCTTGAATGGCCTTCTATTGAGCTCTGACCTCAACCCTGCTAAACACCTTTGGGATAAATTTTAATGCTGACTGCACCCCTACTATCCACCTAAAGCAACTTCAGTGTCTGACTTTATTAACACCCTTTCTGGCTGAGCGCACTACACTACACTACAAGCAAACTCCAAAATCTAGTGGAACGTCAAACATCATACCATTAAATGAGGCCCAAATGTAAAAACAAACCAAAAAAAACAACTTATGATCGGGTGTCTACAAACATTCAGTAAAAAAATTAAATAAATAAAAAAGTGGTATAATAGACTGAATAAAGTCTACCGAAGTGCGAACACACGTTGCCTATATAAAGATATAAGCCTCCTAGACGAGGAAGAGACATGTGTTTGGATGTCTAGATAAAAACAGGGCAGTGGTGGTCCAGCAGTTAAGGCTCTGTGTTGCTGATCATAAGGTTGAGGGTTCAAGCCCCAGCACCACCAAGCTGCCACTGTTAAGCCATTGAGCAAGGCACTTAACCCTATCTGCTCCATGGGTGCTGTACCTTGGCACCTCTGACCCCAATTTTCTGACAAGCTATGAGCAATATTCGCCCATGTGGGCAGACACGTTAGGGCAATACACGCCCATGTGGGCAGACACACGTTAGGGCAATACACGCCCATGTGGGCAGACACGTTAGGGCAATACACGCCCATGTGGGCAAAAACACAGTAGAGCAATACACGCCCATGTGGGCAATTTGTCGAGAGATTTCATTGGGCAAACACAAGAGTAGTACAGGATCAGGCAGGGAAAAATATTTATTGTTTTCCTGTGAGGTTCAGACAAAAGATTTGAACAGTCCCTGCAAAACTATTGTTATCCATAACTCTAAAGGAACATAAACTGGCTCTATAGCACTCAAAGTTTCTGGAGATCATCAAGCCACTCGAGTGAATAGGCCCGAATAACCGCAAAAAACTCCTCACTGACAATTTGACATGGCCAGCATCTCCCAAGGATAAATACCAAACACCCCAACGCTGCCTATACAAGTGCACTACATAGTGCACACACCCACAGTCCACATGCACCCTATGTAGTGCACGGTGTGTCAATTTGGAATTTCTTCGTAATAAAAGTGAGTTTCTGCCGTCTATCTAGGAAACAGCCCAAAAGCTCCTGAGGCCTACACGGGCGATTAGCATTATTAGCATCCCAAATCCCCAAACACATGACCAGAAACAACCAAAACACCATAATCATTCTATTCTTTTGAATCTTTCGGGTCAGATTATGATAATATGAGCTCTTAGACGTTTACGAGGACATTTCCATGGCTGTATTCATCATTATAATCCTTAAGACTAACACTGACCCGGATGAAATAATCGCCAGGGCTCAAAACTAGCTAGTAATGAGCAAGTCGTTTCTTTATTTTAATAATTTGATCGCTTATAGATACAACAAAACTGTATATACATATAAATATGTAAAACGTATCGGTTCAATTCGAAAAAAAAAAAAAACGAACCGGAATTATCGTTGCTAAATCGCTAGCATGCTAACCGAGTTCCAGCTCCGCTTCTTGCTAGCAAAGGAGCCGCCAGTGGACTTGGAAACAATCGGCATGAGGAAAAAGCCAACGGATAAACATTTGTATAAATAGAGAAAGTAAATTAAAAAGATTTAGATATTTGACGAAGTAATTTTTCTTCTTTTTTACCTTTTGATCCTCTGTGTTTCCGGGGAACGAAGGAGGAGATCAGGAGGAGTGATGATCCCGTGTATACTTTTTTTCAATTTATTTTGCCTTTTAAAAATGTTCCCCAATTCAGTTTAAATGTCCTACTGGGATGTAGATGAATGCAAAATAAATATGTCTATTCAAAGCTGTCCAAACGTGCCACTCTTTACACTATGTAGTGAGCTAATAATCCTCCGTGTTCCATCAATGGCTGCATAAAAAAAAAGAAAAAACGCGGTTAAAACAGACACATTTCCTGATATTGGAGATAAATCCCGTATGTTTGGTTTTGCTTTCCCGCTTATTCTTCCTTCCAGCTTGGATTTTTTTGTTTGTTTGGGTTGGTTTGGCTTATTTCAATGTTATTTAGGGCGATATAATCGGTTCACCCTATTGTCAATATTGCAGGGCTGAGTCCATGGCACACACATCGGGCTCAACCGTGCTGGCTCGTGTCCCCGCCCACACTCCAGGCTGATTGGTCAGTTTAAAGATTCCCAGCCATACGATTGGATAAGGTGGTGTCAATCATAGAGGGGCCCATTAACGCAGAATGAGTATAGGTTGACGAGTACAGGATGAGGGAGGAAAAAAACCCAGCTCTCACTGCTGAAAAAAAGGTGGAAAAGATTCGCCTGTGGAATGAAGTTAGACTTGAAGTGAGGCCAAACCCATGAATTCATCACAATGCTGCGGCGTTTCGTTTTTGCTCGAAATAATCCCCGTCCGTTTGATTCACTCGAGTATGAAAACGACTCGCACCTCCACACTTCAAGTAAAACTTTTGAGAAAGGAAACTCGCTCACCCTCACTTACAGAGTGGGGCTTTTCTTTTCTTTTCCATCCATCTTACCAAGTATACTAAAAAAAAAAAAAAAAAAAACTATCAACAGGATATCTTCAGTGTCGGCTCTTCTAGGTGTTCGGCACATTGAGTCGATTCGCGAATATAACTTTGTTTTATTTTATTTATTGATTTGCTTGTTTTTAGAATCTTTCAGCCAACTTTATTTCTGAAAAAAAAGACCTCCCATTTTCTCTCCCATTTTATTTAATTGGATTTAGAAAAGTTTACAAACAAAACAGGCCTCAAATGAATAGAAATAAATATCAAATTACACGATAACAAATACAACAGGCCGACACTATTAAGTATATACAGCATATAGCAGTGGTTAAATTAGAAAAAACAAAAAACAACAACCAAATATTAATAATACGTGTAAATAATTCTGCAGAAGTGGTTATAAAACACTATGAGGTACTCAACTCGTTAAAAAATTTGTCTAATCAGTACAAAGAGATGAAGCAATTATTGTAAGTTTATTCACAATGTGAGAAAAAGAAGGGGGGATTTTCAAAAATGAACACATAAATACAGAATTTAGCGTAACCGAGAAGATTGTTCAAGTCATGTTACATATCAACTTTTTTTTTTTTAAACACACCAAACTTAACATGTTTATAGTTAAGTTTGTATTATGTTTATACTACAGACCTAGGGTTTACATGGACATTGCCACACAACATTGTTATTCAAATTAGACAAAACCAAACGGATACAGTTAAAGAAAAGTTATCAGTGGTTTCAATATTATCTTTGCAAAATTGACAAGTTTTACATAATATCAAATTGTAAGCTAAGGAATATATATATATATATATATATATATATATATTCCTTAGCTTACAATTTGATATTATGTAAAACTTGTGTATATATATCTCCACTAAAAGAATGTGTATATGTGTGTGATTCATTATTTTGAAGTAAACCATCTTTTATTTTTGGGAACATTGGAAAACAGAGCTAGATTTGGGTAAAATCTATCAAAGAAAATGCTTCTTATAATCACGCTACTTTAAATTTTTTTTTTTTTATCTCTAATAGAATACGTATCCAAACCCAAAGATGGAAAAGAGAATGTGACAATAGTAAGACAGGATTCCTTTGAGCGATAAAACCATGCTTTTTATGAATGGCATTTATAAATGTGTGTAACTCTAAGATGCAAATCAATGTTTTAGGCAGAAATCATTATAGCCGAGAATGCCACCATGGCATCATATTCAATAAAGAACAAATATTATATTTAATCCAGCTTTCGTAAAATAAAAACTTATAACGATACAAATAAAACTATTGTTCCGAATACAAGTCTTGTGTGAGCTAAAATTGTGAAAAAGACTAATTTTAAACACAGAAGGTCTTGCTGATGGAGGAAAGACAATTTGAAAGGTAGCTTGGACAACTCAAAATCACATTTGATCAAACAGTAAAGAGCACCTACTTTCCCAAATGCCAAAGACGATACTGAAAACCATATATTTTTAAAATTATTACAGGATGACACATGCTTTTTATCCATTTATTGTTACCTTCTGCCATACCGAGCAATGGTGCTTTCTTTTTGAAAGGAGTAGCTGGTAAATGTAAATTTATCCCTAATTTACTAAAGATTAACTGATTTAAGTTGTTTCTAACAGAGTGTGTGTGTGTGTGTGTATATAAATATTAAGGAACTCTCTGTACTGTTTTTTTTGCACTCACCTTGCTAGACTGATTTGTCTCACATTATACAATAGTTTAATTACAGTAGTATTGTTTCTTCTTGTAGTATTCAAAATAGCGTGCACACACACACACACACACACACACACACACACACACACACACACACACACACACACACACACGTAGAAAATACAGAGTTTTGTTTAAAAGAGTTTAATTATGTGCTTAATAACCAGGTGAGTTGTTTGATGGCTTGTAAAAATTATAGATTTTTGCACAAACCCTGGAAAGATTATACAAAAAAAACATTTTTAATAAAAACTTTTATTTAAAATCTACTCCATATTCAATATTCCAGCAAAGTGATGAAAATTAAAATGTATGCTTTTTCTCTCTTTTCAGAGTCTGCTTTCTGTGTGATTTCGCTTTAAGCTGTGCAGACGAGACACTTTTTAAAGTTTCCTTCTTTCCCACACTGATCTCCTCGGCTCCTGCCTTCCACTGCAGCAGCTGGCCATCCTCGCCGCCTGTCAGCAAGGCCCCGCCCACCGGGTCCCACTGAAAACACCTCACCGTGGACGAATGGCCGCCACTCAGTGACTTCATCAGCTTCAGTTCACTACCACTGCAGTCCAGCAGGTGAATCTCTCCACTGTGGGAACCCCCCACAACGACCAGGCGATCTGACTCCTCCTGCCACATTCCACCAACAAAGTAGTCCAGAGTAGTTCCATCAGGTAAAGAGGGGAGGGTTCGCGCGTCGGGGGAACTAAAGAGTGTGAAGGAGTCGTCGCTGTCCAACCGAGACAAATCCCACAGATGGAGGCCTTCGTCGTGAGTCAAACACAGCAGCCGGTCCAGATTTTTACCTAAAGATCAGTTCAAAATTGTGAGTTTTAGGGTCTGCAAGCAGGAAATGAAACTAAAAAACTAATAAAGTGGACCATCAACATTCAGGTTGAGGAGGCTGTTAATTCAGAAAGCTCTCATTCTGTCACTTGTATTTGGATGTTTTTTCACCAAAAACCTGTTTTATGGGCATGACTTTTGAGAAAACACTGATGGTGGAAAAAAATAGATAAATTGACAAATATTCTCACCTATTGTAATATATATGAAATGCAGTAATCAAAGCAGTAATATGATACCAATAACAGTGTCTATGGGCATTGCTTAATATGGTAATATGCACTTAAACAGACTAAAGACAACAGAATTGGTAATGAAACTCCATGAGGCATGTTATTACAAGCAAACAACAATCACTAGCTGTGTGGTAAAGGCAACAAGGCACGTAATTGTTCCCAGTATGCAGAACTTGTGTAGACTGCCTACCTGTCCAACAAAGCGCACTAGAGGAGGAGTCACAGTTGCATGTGGTGATGAGGGCATTGTCTTCTTCTCCCAAACTCAAATCAAACACGTTCACCAAGCCGTCTGTGGAACCCGATGCGAGCCTGTCCGCCTGCTTCGGATGGAAACGTACAACTGTGATGTCATCACTGTGTGACTCCGAGTACACCCCCAGCAGCCCTTCCTTTTTCGCTCCGCCTCCACTTGTCATCCTGGAATCCCAGAAAACCAGAAAGCTGTCTTCGCCCAGCTGCTCAGTCCCAGAGCACACCACAGTGCCGTTACAACTCACGTCGAATGAACAGTACGAGTGATCTGGATCGCTCTTGAATACACAGATCGCGGAGGACCCGGGCCGACGGACATCCCAGCATCGCACTGTCCCATCAGAAGAGCCGGTGAAGAGCATATTCGGCGACGATGGAGAAAAACGAACCCCGAACACAGCCCCTGTGTGGCCCTGATATTCTCCCAAAGCTCGCAGGGTCCCTTTAGCATGAAGGCGAACAACATGATTGGAGCAGGACACAGCAATGAAGTCTGCGGCTGAAAGGGTTAAGTCCAGGATGTATGAAGGATCATTCGGCTGCAAGCGTCTGGAGATTGACAGCGCCTTGAACGTGTCTTCAAGGGAATCCATGAGAGCGGAGTATAAATATTTACAATCTCTAACAACAAAAAATACTCACAAGGTTAATTAGTCTAGTTTTCAACATCCACATGGAATGTCTTAAATAAACCTAATATAACTCAGCGATTTTACACTAACAAGTGCAGTTATACTGAATATAGGCCTAAATGCAGAACGTAATCACCGCCTTGCAGATTCTCTTTATAACCGCATGGCTGCCAATGCGATATTGCTTTTATATAAATTTTTATAAAAATTAGTTTTACCCCTTTAGAAAATATATACACACAGTATCTCACAAAAGGGAGTACACCCCTTCACTACAGACCTAAATCCTTTTGAGCACCTGTGGGTCTTAATTGGAGGATGGCGAAGCGCCATGTGTCTAACATCCAGCAGCTCTGTAATGTCGTTATGGAGAAGTGGAAGAGGATCCCAGCAACAACCTGTGCAGCTCTGGTGAAGTCCATGCCCAGGAGGATTAAGGCAGTGCGAGATAACAATCGTGCTCATACAAAATATTGACAATTTGGACACAGTTTTGACATGTTTATTTAGGGTGTACTCACTTTTGTTGGCAGTTATTTTGAGAATAATGCCTGTTTGTTGAGTTATTTTTAGAGGACAGTAAATCTATACTGCTATACAAACTGCACACTGACTACGCTAAAATATATCCAATTTCATTTCTGTAGTATTGTCCCTTGTGGCAGTAATGGGAGGGGTGTACTCATTTTTGTGAGATACTGTGTGTGTGTGTGTGTGTGTGTGTGTGTGTGTGTGTGTGTGTGTGTGTGTGTGTGTGTGAGTGAGTGAGTGAGATTATATATATATATATATATATATATATATATATATATATATATATATATATATATATATACTGTGTATTATATACTAAACACAATGATGTTATAATAGAAAAAACAACAAGAAAACCCACCTGTAAAACTCAGAGGTTGCTCCCTATACATGGTATAACGTGGATCTCATGTTTACACGCTGCCTACTTCAGTTGTGCGGCAGAATATTCTTCCGCTTCCGCTCCATGTGCAACACTATTAACCGCTCGACACGAAACACCTTCATAATACTTTATTTTATGACTACCATACTGCGTCTGAAATCGTTACTGATCTTTATATAAAGCATGGCAGTTGAGTTCAAAATGTAGGACAAATTTAATTAAAATAATTAACGATTATAATTAATAATTAACGATTATATATAAGGTTTATGACAATTTTGTCATAAACCTTATATTGAAGCTACGTCAACACTAAACCGGATACATTTGAAAACGGCATTTTCGTTTAAAAACGCTCCCCGTTCACACTTACGTTATTAATCGTTTCCCAAAAGTTGCTCATCTTTACTGAAATGTCTGAAAACGCCTACGTCCCTGTACTGCGCATGCCCAAAAATCGTAAGCTACTCCGCCTAGCGTTTATTTATTTTCCGGCTCTTTGAAACGATAAGCCTCTGTTTTTACGGCCCACACTACGACGCGATAACGGCATCTCCAGTAGAGATGATAAATCCGAACTCGTTTACGGATTCAAATCCTTTTGAATCACTCAGTGAACGGATCCGAGTCCCATAAGTCACGTGAATCAGTAGGGACGCTGCCTGCTTTTACGATTAAATTCCACTAGAGGGCAGTCAACAAATTCTTAAAATTCACATCACCCGCTGTTTGCTACGCGTTACGAGTCCGACGGATCTGCTGAATTTCACGTTTCAGGTGGATCAGCCAGGACCAGAACAGCACTCGCAAAATAAGGTCTCTTGTGTTTCTGAACAACAACTGAAACTGAATTTAGTCTTTGGGTTAGTTGGGTCACTTGGCATTACATCCAATTTTGGAAAAGTGTAACAGCTGAAGTTTGTGTTCTAGTGATAGGGATTTTGCCTGCTTTTGCCATAGTCCTTCCACTAGAGGGGGCTGTCTTAGTCCTTAGACTCCACAGAATAATTGGACTCATGAATCTCACTAACACACACCGAGTCACTCGGATCCGACTGTCCAACGCGCTACGAGACCGACTGATTCGCTGAATCCCTCCGTTCGGTGGATCAGCGAGGAGTCGCAAAGGATCCTCATCTCTTGTGTTTCCGACCATACAGGAAGTGATCCGAGTAAATAAAGAGAAGGATTCCTAAATCACGAGTCATATAAAAGATCGATGAATTTGGCAATCTGTACTTCGAAGAGTGTTTGCAAAAAGCAAAAAAAAGCATCACTCTTTCGCTGACCTAAAAAATGTTTCAGTGTGGACGGAAGGTCGAAAGGACACTAAGGACACTCACTACTCACGTACTCATTAAGGACACTTACTAGTCCTTAACTCTGTGTTTTATTTTCGTTCTGGAGTACAATGTTTAATCTCACTGTTTACTGCGTTAGCTATATTTGGTTGAAATGACAATAAAAGCTTTTTGACTTGACTTGACTTGAAAACAGAGAAAAATATGTGTTTTTAAACAAAAACGTGTTAGTGTGCACATGGCCTAACCCTGCACTCATTTCTGTGTTGTGTCATAAAACTCAATTTATTTTTGTCTATTGTTTTGGGGTTTTTTTTTCAATAAAAATTCATAAAAACACAACTGTCTATCACAATTTATTTCCATATTTGAAAACAAAAAAGTAAGTATTTAGTATATGAACACATTCGTTACAGAACATTTTCCTGTCAATGTCTTTGAGATGACTCTAGAGCTAAACAACAAAAATAAAATGTTCTTGGTTCTGTTTTTTTTTGTTAATTTTGGTGAACCTTTTTGTTCCTTAAGCAATACATGGGAAATAAAAAAATGGGGTCTGTTAACATTTAATGTACACTCAAAATCTAACTGCACTGTGGGTACAAACAAGTGAGCAAAGAAGTGAAAAAGGAAAGATGCTGTTCACTCAGAATTTAGTGAATCACCTCTAAATTGCTGACATTTAATACAGTGCACTATATAGGAGACAGGGAGCGGTTTTAAACATAGCTTAAGCATGTTTAGATCATCTGATAAAATGCATAAAGGTTGAAACATGGTGACGTTGATTTATAAGTAAACAGCTCCTCTGTTTTACTCATATTAGGCAGTATTCTAAGTAATAGTGTGTTAATGAGAAGCGCAATAGTTACTGTACCGTACTGTACTTTGTGTATTTACCATACAGTATATATCAGGGGTGGGCAATTAATTTTTACAAGGGGCCACATGAGAAACCTGAATTGTGTCAGAGGGCCACACCAACAATAATATTTTATGGCTGCACCAAAATGAAAATGAAATTCAAAAGGCAAAGAAATCCATAATTTTTTTTGTTATGCCTTTTGCCTTGGCACCATCACTGGAAACTTTCTTGCCTTTTCAAAAACGTCCTCTACCGATGGAGTGCGCATGCTCGGATTGACTTTACTTTTCTGCGACGCGTTCTTCTCATATTTAGAAGGCAATCGGGATGTTTGAATTTCAGGTGATAAATTAAACCCGACTTGGAGAAACTCTTTGCAGATACACCCCCTCTTTTGGTATTTTTGGTAAAAGTAAAATCAAAGAACAAACTCACAGACTGAAAACACCTTCCTTACTAATGTTAGATATTTTATTACGTACAATAACTGCTATACAGAGTGACACAGATCCCAAAAGGCCTATAATGCGCTACAATATTAACACTAACAAACATAAACTATATGCTGTATGTAATATAAGTCTAAGTTTTCTGCCTTTTATAAGGCATTTATAAACTATACAGTTTTATAAATTTTGTCTTCTGTCCTACACTGCTAAGGATGTTGCTCTGTCTCCCTGCCCTGCTGAGGACATCACTCTGCATCCCTCCCTGCCTTGAACTGCTAAGGTGTTTTGCTTTGACTCTGGCTTTACAAAGAACCCTGTTTGCCTGTTCCCTGCACTCCACCGCCACTCCCGAATGCCAAATGGATCTTTAGCCTCTTTGTATGATAGCATATAAGTGATGTGATTGTACAAAGTAAACTTTACACAAGGTGTTTAGGTTCACTGAAACAAGTGGAGAAACACACTCTTCCTGCATAAATTAATTGTCTCTACTTTTTGAATGATACATTTAATTTTTTTTCACGTTAATTTTCACATACTGGATGTGTGTGACACGTTTACCTGCAATGATTACCTAAGTCTAATTTCACAGAAATACATGCTGTAAAAAACATATCTCACCCTCAATGACAATGACACAAACAATGACAGAAAGAATAAAATTGTTCCATGTATGTATATAAAATATAATAATATTAATGAATATTAATAAAAATATGAAAATGCTGGCAAATGTCTAAAATAAAATGTTATCAGTTATTGTGAATTAATCGAATAATTGATAAATATGCTTTAATGTCTCTTTTTTGGTTAGCATGTTGCACAGCTCATGTCATAAGAAGCACTCTACAGATCGAAATCAATCCCAAATCAACTGAAAGAAAAAGACCTTCAAAGAGGTCCTTTTTTGAAGAACGAATGTGATTTTTCATATAAAGTACAATGTAGTAGAATATGAAAAGATGATTACAGATGGAAACCTAGCGTGACACAGAAGCTCTACACTTTTTTCCACTTTACGCCATTAAAATTAAGAACCTTCTTGAAGACACGTCCATCAGTCTCGACTCTCCAGCTGAGTTCAACATTTTGATTCATTCCATTTGCTTTCAGTTTTTGTTCAATCTGCGGGGGGAAAAAAACATACAATTCAGAGTGAAAACACTTTAAATGCCAAAACTTTATACTTTACATTATTGTATGTTGTGATTCATGTCTCCTCCTATCATTGTATTCCTCCCTTATGTTTCCTGATTACTCTCAACTCCTTCCATGTTGACCCTTGATTAGTCTGTCTATTCAAACCCTTGTTTTTTTTTGTTCAGTGTGAAGTGGTGTTCAGTATTAACTAATCTGAATTTGCTGATATGTTTTTTTTTTTGTTCCATGTAGTGATACTACAGTTCTTGCATTGCTGTTTGCTAATCATCCAACCTGTCTGCCTCTTCTTTTAATAAAAGTCATTTTGGCATATTCATAGAAAAGTCATTTTAAGCCAGTCCCATAGGACACCAAAAATCATTAGTAAAATTCATATCACAATGACCATCATGAAAGACTTTTCAATGAATATGCTACTCTATAAAAACAATTTTACAATTGTGGCGGAAAAGTATGTTCTAATATGTGGGAGCAGGTCACCAGATTTCAGGAATTTAAATTTAATACATGTTAATTAAAGTAATGCTCATGGTTTGTTAACTCCAACCACTGCAATAAATATTGTTAATTACAACTGAGATGTGATCAAACTCTTTCCTTTTCCTTTTTAGATGAAAGAATGACCATTTAGAAAAACATGTTACCATTTAATTATTTTTACAAAATATTATAATGTTATCAGAACACTGAATGTGAAAAATGCGGTGAAGCTGTTTAAAGTACTGACAGTCACATACTTCATACATTGCAGCTTGCACTGACACATCATCCAAGTTTGTCATTCCATTTGAAGACAATTTCACCCTTATAATCTGTCTTTTAATCATCTTGTCCACATCTACAGAGAAAAGCGAACAATAAGTCACACAGATGTTTTAAGGTGATTCTTTTTCTCTTGTGCTCAAATCTATTTGGCTGCTGGGACTCACCACCATAGCAGACAAATGGGTGTAATGTAGTGCAGCTGTCACTCATCCATTTTCCAGAATTTCCTGCCACCACAGTAGCACAGTCGCCGGTTCCAACACTTGGTGGTCCCGATGCCCAGTTTCTGAAATGATGGCTCCACTGATCAGACCACTGCCAGTTGTCTAGGAACAAGCCGATCCAGACAGAAACCCATCTACCGACAACATTGTTCACCTGGTTCTGTTCCCAAGGTGAACGGATGCGGGCCAGATCAGTGTAGGTGCTTCTACAGTAACTCTGAGCATCTTGCCAAGTTTTTGTAATATTGACCATGATGTAGCCTGTCCCAGCTGTAACATAATTATGATTACAAGGAGAATATCAAGAATATAAAAGTTAATAGAGTTTCTGTTAATAGTAATCCTTCATTCGAAAATCATTGTTTGATTTCAGAATTTTTGATTGCAGATGGGAAGCTTCAATTTTGTATAATTTGTAAGCTACCAGTTAATCTGCTAATAATTTCTTTGGAAGAAGAAGAAGAAGAAGTATTGGTTGACTCACCACTGTAGCAAACGAAGTATAATGGTGTCTGACAATCAGTATCACTCCAAAAACCATTCATGTTAGATACACATTGTCCAATGCCACTCGGGTTTCTTGTAGCCCAGTTAAAGTAATCACACAGAGGTTCATCTCCTAAAGACCACCACCAGAGATTATTTATTAGTCTCTGCAGTCCGATCCATAAAAGACCATTGTAGCTAAGATCCACTTGATTCATTACACTGTACACATTGTTTACACTGTCCACTGTGGCCAGATCAGTAAACCTTTCTCTACAGTAACGCTGAGCATCCGACCAGTTCTTGGGAACATTTACTGCATGGTAGAGCCCAGGCGCAGGGCCGAGTGACGATGCTAAAGGAAGAATTATGGAGATACAGGTGTTTATGTTTTGAGCATTTTCCATGTTCATGTAATGCAAATTTTCTCATATGTTACTGTGGGGTTTACTGATAAATCAATTTATACATGTCCTTCATGTAAATTAGCATTCAGTTTCAGTTTCTCAGTTATATCTGTTATCAATATCGAATCTTGCAAGCAGATTAAATGGACACCCACCTCCATAGCAAATAAATGGTTTTGGGAGGGCACAATCAAAACTGTTCCATTTCCCTGAGTCAGAAATCACCATTGCGGCACATTGATTACTAAGGCTTGACTCTAGGCTTGAAACTCCAGTCCAGTACCGGAATGTAGAGAAACTGTAGTCAGACCACTGTGCCGAGATCAGTCCAACAAATGCATTTCCACCCAAAAGTGAAATAGCGTTGTTCTGGTCTGTAGATGTTTTGACGGTGACGAGTTCTGCATAGTTTTTTCGACAATAAGCACTGGCATCTGTCCAATTCATGGTACGTGGGATTAAGACAAACTTACTTGTGGCAGTTGGTGAGTCTATTGAAAAGAATAACCAAAAATAACATACAAATTTTTTTGTAGTTGTTAATATGAAGTTTGATCTCATTTGATGCTTAAATAACATTTAAAGAAGGAGTCTCTAGAACAAATAACAAGCTGCATTTTAGTATTAAGCAAAAGAGAGACAGATAGAGAAAGAGAAGGATAATTTATAAAGGATAGCTGCAACTACATAAGTGGGAAGAGGACCTACCTAGTTTATATTGAACTATACATCCATTAACATGTTATATTAGACTTTAATTAAGATAAATGTAATTGTTGGTAAATTGCTGTTATATAAAGAGAAAAAAAAAAACCATTGCCCTTAACCACACACATGAACACAAATTCACTAAATTTCCCGGCCAGGGCAAATAAAACTCAGTCACCTCCCTGACTCTATATAGCACACAGACAAATACAGAGACAGTGCGATTTATTGCTCACACTACTTTCTCAAGGTTACAAAGCTTTTGTGCTATACTATTGTTAATGCTATTTTCTGCGTTTGATCTTGTACTGGTTTCATTATTTTTTAATGTGTAAGTACAGTGCCTGACAATCTTTCACTTTAACATCATTTATTTTATAATAAACCTCTGATTTGATATATTGTATGTATTTCTCAATTAAATGAGTAGGACCACTAATTAGTTATAAATGAACAAATAAAAAAACCTAATATATATTATTTTAATATAAATATAAAATGTATGTAGCTAATGAACTCCATATTTAACCAGATTAAACAAAAAAAAATACCTTGTCATTACTATCCCAAAATCAATACATTAATGAAAAAAGCCAGGAAAGATAATTCACATAATGCAAAGCTTTACAATTTACCATTATAGCAGATAAAGTAGTGGATAGTTGAACAGAACCAATCTTCCAGTCCATTTAAAGTAATCACTGCACATGTTGCTCCATCATTCCCTTCATTTGGCTGGCCAGACATAAAGGGAACTTGGCCTGAATAAGGTTCTCCTGTAACCCAGGTCCAGGTCCTGTGCAGTCCAAGCCACACAGACCCGGTGTACCCAGGAGCTGCACCTGCTGCTAATGCAATCATGCTGTTTACCTCGTCCATACTGTGTACAGTAACCAGATCAATGTATTTCGCTCTGCAGTAGGTTTGAGCATCACTCCAGGTCATGCTCTGACTCACATAGAAGTACTGCAATGACAAAGAGAAACCGAGTCCTGAAGGAAATAAAAAATCTGATGTAAATTGTATACCATTTCAATCAAAAGTTTTATATCTGAGAGAATGTGTAATATATATATATATAATATATATATATAACATGCATCTTACCTGAGAGAAACAGCAAAAAATGCACAGTAGGGTTCATGTCTGAGCTCCTCTCTATCAATTTTGTTCTTCTTCCTTTCATGGCACTACAAACATGAACACACTGATTTGAATAGCTTTTTAAATGCAAACAGACTAATCTAGGTAACATGTAATAGGGCGGTGTCTTTTTCCTTTTCTTTAACGCATATTCCCAATAGAAGAAAAGTCATTATATTCTACAGCACATTTAATTCTGCATTACATTTACTTCAATTTCTGGAACTTATTTTTGATAGAAAGTGTTATGAAATTTAAATAAAAATGAAAGAACAATGCTCGAGGAGAAGGATGAACACAGATCACAGCAGCCAGTATAAGACTTTGCTTTACTCAAGTATAAGAACTCAGAAAAAGCATTAAATCTTCAACATTTGTAAAAAAAAAAAAAAAAAAAAAATACCTTTTACATTTAGAGTAACTTACTGGAGGTAGAATTGTTACAAACTCTAGTACATGTTTGTTCACAGTGTACCACACTATACTGTTTAACATGTACCATTAACCATTTAAACATTTAAACTAAATTACAGAATCACATATTGATTATGCTGTAATTAATTTAACTCACCTGCCAAAATTGTAACACCATTCTTAATAAACTAGTTTCTGTAACTTAACCAATTAAGTACCTAAACTAGCCAGCTAAACAAATTGGTATACAAAGAAGCTTACATATGCCACACATGGAAACAAGTGGGACTTAAGAATTTAAGTAAATGTTTGTTGCTATTTTAAAAACACTGATTGTGGACTAAAAAGATTTTTGGATAGAATGTTAAAGAAAAAGAAAAAGGCAGAAATGGACATTAGAAACAAAATACTGTGTGAGATGAAGTATCTTTTGAGTGAATTTGTGAGTTAACTTAAAATGTCCTGTCATTGACCAAAGATTCTGGTTTATACTCAGATATTTCAAGTATTTTTTAATGGGCAGGACTGCATCAGAATTTTGATTGCCGTGTAAATGCACCCAAGACCTATTTACAACAAATGTAAAAAGGATCACAAACTTCTGTCTGCCATTCCAAATCCTAATTTGCCAACCAAAACTAAATACCTCCTAAATACCATGAAACACATGCTCTTTGACCAATAAGGATGGGGACTAAAACTAGAATGCAAAATCATGACGGTAGTCAGGAAAGATAAACAAGGGGCAAAAGTTGATTATTGCAGTAGGCCATCGTGGTTAGGATATTTGGGTAGATTCCCAGTGTTTTAGGACTATTTTATTCCACTCACTGCCAGTCACAATCATGCAAAACTCAATGGAAAATTCTGATACCCAAAGGATGACCAAAAACACAACAAAAACAGCTCAGTGAATACAAGAGGCAGTGGGTTTTCCCTTTTCTCCAACATGGTCAAAGCCCACTTCACCACCTTGCTGTCTGTTCACTTCACTTCCTCGCTTGCTATCTGTTTCCCACCTTGTTAAATCATTGTTAATAATTATTGTGAGAAATCATTAACATGATTAGTGTCTTCACATAGATGAATATAATTAATTATTAATAATAACATATAATTAAAGGTAAATTGAGCAAATTTGTTATTTTAGAAGTCAAACTGGTAGCCCTTCACATTAATCGGTACCCAAGATATAGTTCTCAGTTTTAAAAAGGTTGGTGACCCCTGGTGTAAAGAGTACCTGGAAATCATACTCGAGTAAAAGTAAAGATAACTTACTGTAAAACTTACTCCATTACAAGTTAAAAGTCACACATTCCATAGGACTTGAGTAAAAGTCTACAAGTAATTGATTTGAACTGTACTTGAGTATTTGACTCATGTTCTATTGTACAGTATATTTAATATTGTAGAGTATTTGACTCGTTAACATGCCAGAATAAAAAAAATATCAAACAAAAAGAAAAAGACAAAGTAGTAAAGCAATCTTTCAAAAAACACTAATCAACAAATAAAATGACAGTAAATAATTTAAAATAAAATAAAAACAAATATTCACAACTGACTGTGAATTGATGCACCTCTCAGTCTCAGAGAGGACTTCAGCAAAATTTTAGGAATTTGTTAAAGATTTATTTTAAATTAAAAATTCACTCAAAGGCAGCAGATATGGGCAGGGGAGTGTTAATGACTTCTTCAACAGAGGTACATTGTCAATAAAAAAACTGTGAAGTAAAATATAGATATAGATGTATTGAGTCATAAATGTAGTTGAGAAGAGAGAAACGTTGCTTATATATTTAATACTCAGTAAAACTAGAAAGTAGCCAAAATATTAGTTACGTAAAATAGCAAAGTACATTTACTCAAATACCTTACATCACTGACTTCTGCTGTTCTTACTACAGCGAGGTCAACGGAGAATGTGTCTGGTGTTGGTTCGGGCAGCTGGTTGTCGTGGCTGACATGCAGACTGACACTGTTGTGGTGAGGGCTTGGTTTAAAAGATTGATCAATCAGAAGTCACCTAATTGTCAGTGTGCATGTGTTCTTGTTGCCTCTGGCTCGCTCATTAGGGATGAACTCATAAATATAAATGTATGAATTTAATTTATATATTTTACCTTTTTATTTCTGTAAAGCTGCTTTGAGACAATGTTTATTGTTAAATGTGCTAAAGAAAAAAAATTAATTGAACCCAGCGAACATGTGGTTTCATTTCATTTACTGGCGTGATGCAATATTAGATTACAATCTAATACAATCTGAAAGACTTTTAGGGATAGTGTGTTTACTGTGTTCCACATTGAAGGAAATTGCTATCCATCAACTAAGCCATAAAAACCCCCTGCAAAAAGATCCCATGTGTCTGCTTGTCCTGGTTGACATATTTGTCCATCCCTGGTCTATATTCAGACTGAAGTGTTGTAAGTAAGATAATATCAGATGTTAGATTTGTTCCATAAATGTAAACAGATGTAAATCAGATGAAAAGTAACTAAGCGTCACGCGAGACGTACTTTGTTTGATAGTCCAAATACTCATTTGCCAACCAAAACCTTTCCCCAAAACATCTTTAAGCACATGCTCCTTGACTAACAAGGATGGTGCATTTAAGGAGAGTAAAACCAAATGGGCAATTCTACATTGTAAATATTGTAATTATACAATTCTACATTGTATATACATTGTAATTATACATTGTAAAATATTTCCTTTTTTTTTATCTTGTATATAAAACCGCTTACTTGTTTAAATGAGTCAACTGGCTAGTAGTGTGGTGGAATTTTTCTGCTTCTGTGTCACATAAATTAACATTAAGTACTTACGTATAAACACCACTGCATAAATATTGTACATATTTAACTTTTTTTTTATCATCTAAAAACATGACACAAAGAAATTACAGGCTGCTGTATGTAAATGGGCCATTTCTTGCACGCAGTGTCTTTTCCTTCTCTAAAAAACAAATCTCATTGCAAACAACTTGCAACAATTGGTTGACATATTCTGCCTTTATTTGACTATAAACATTTATTTCTTCCACATTTCCAACTATTTTACATTCATACGAACTATACCCATGTTAGAGTAACATGCAATAATGAACAAAAACACACACAAACAAAAAGAAAAGCGAATATCTTATATTCCTATTAAATATATATACGTATTAAGTACCAGGTGGCACAAAAAGAACACATTTTTTTAAATGGGTAGTAGTTGGGACAGGGGATGTTCAAAAAATAATTATTCCGTTCTTACTGTCTAATATCTTTTCTGTTGACATTCAATGTTGCGCGTGATGGCGCATATAGCGTGATACTTTCATGGGTTGAATCGATTCGCACAACTGGATCAGTTATGAAGAGAATATCAACTGGCTGTCCCCGTATGGCTCGGACTCCAGAAGAAATGTTGGTAATTGCAATGCACAAAAAATTGAGGAGAGTCTCCAGATGTGTGTACAGCAAGAAGGACTTAATCTTTCCAATATAATCTTTGGTTACTAAATAATCAATGTATAACTATCAAAACTGCAGTTATTACAGATTGCTTTGATGTTAATAAAAAAAAAAATAATATTGAAAATTAACAAAGTTACACACCACCCTGTATTAAGTACAATATTAACGTGTAATTTCTCAATATAACTGATGATGATTTACAGGCACAGAGAGTTCACACTTAAAAATTAAATTTTATGTAAAAAAAAATTTCTATTAAATATTTGTTTATATTGTGCTGCATGAAAATATTAAAGGAATAAACAGGATAAAAAAAACACCACAAACTGTGTTATTTAGGTATTGAACCACTACAGACACTACAGTCACTACAGTCAGAACACACTGTAATATTGTCAAAACAGCAAGAGAAAATGTCACTATAGCTGATATGCTACAATCATCTGGAGATTTTAGAAAACCTCAGAAGAATACTGTACTTATATGTTGTCAGTTTTTGGTCTTATGTAGACAGAAGGATAGATGCTGATGCAAAATTAGGAAGTGGCCCAAAAAGCTTAGTTCATGAAGCTGAAGTAAGTCACAGAATTTAGGCAAAACACTGTGAAGTGTAAGCAAATCAGAGAAGAGCAATGGGCAAAATTTAATTTAAATAACATATTGTTCCAATTTAAATCCATATTCAGTCTTTAAATCTGCTTTGTGACATTGAATTTTCCTTGACTACATGTGAAATATGTATGATTTCAACTCCAAAATTATTAACACCATTGGCAGCCCAGTCAACATATTCAATTCAATTTCAATTTATTTTTATTTGTATAGTGTTTTAACAATGAACACTGTCTCAAAGCAGCTTTACACAGATAATGTGGTGATTAAAAGTGAATACGTTCTTAATAAGTGTAAGTTTGTCCCCGATGAGCGAGCAGGTGGCGACTGTGGCAAGGAAAAACTCCCCGTGATGGCATAAGGAAGAAACTTTGAGAGGAACCAGACTCAAGAGGGAACCCATCCTCATCTGGGTTGCACCGAATGTCCATTTATTTCCCATTTATTTATTCAATTTCCCACCAGATGCTACAGCCTACAAACATGGACTAAAATCTGGAGTAAACTCACCAGATAACACACTCTGTTTATATCTTAATAGGAATAAGAGAGAAATAATGCTTATTGGTTCACACTGTAAAAAAAATAATGCTGGTTTTCACACCTTAAAAATGGAAGTCTCAGTTTTGGAGTTCCTAAAAACACAGCTGAAAAATCAATCCATTATTAAAAAAACATGTTGCGAAGTTTACATTCAATTTTGTCTCTGCTCGTGACGTTTCCAATTAGATTCCAGTATCTGATGTTCTGGTTTGATGCGGCCCAATTCTATAATTTTTGTTTAAATCTCTTTGTCCAGTTTGTCTAGTTGGTAAATGGCCTGGCCATATCCTGTTTCTTGATTCTGATTCTGCTTGATGAGTGGGATTGGTTCTCATTCAAGACAATCAGAATCACAGCCTCTTTACAGGACACCTTTCAAGTAGTATGATTGTAGAAAGCATAAATTACAATTGGATAAGCTATTATTTCCTGCATTAAATATTTATTTTTACACAGACATGCCAATAGTTTTACATACAGGGCATACATTACTGACTTTTCATATGAGGTACAATGGAGTAAAATAAGAAATATAACCTTTTAAGTAAAGCAAGAAAAAATAGTATTAAGAAATTTCTTTAATGTTATACTTTTGTTAACAAAAAAAGCAGACCCCATTCTTTATTAGTACTAAAACAACTATGAGTTAAAAGCTATGCGTATCAGATCATTATAATATAATAATTATGTAATCATTATGTAAAAAGGGCTACACAGTTGGAAACCAATTTAAAACGATTAAAAAATTCAAAAGCTTAGTTATAAGTTAAGAATGAACCTTGATATTTTCGTTGGGAGTGATGAGGATGGACAGGATTAGAAAAGAGTTTAATAGAGGGACAGCGCGGATGTTTTGGGGACAAAGTGAGGGAGGCCCAATTGAGATGGTTTGGACATGTGCAGAGGAGGGACATGGGCTTTATCAGTAGAAGAATGCTGAGGATGGAGCCACCAGGAAAAAGGAAAAGAGGAAGGCCAAAGAGGAGGTTCATTGATGTGGTGAAGGAAGACATGCAGGTAGTTGGTTTGAAAGAGGCAGATGTAGAGGCCAGGGGGGTATGGAGAAGAATGATCCACTGTGATGGCCACTAATTGGAGCAGCCGGAAGAAAAAGAAGAAGAAGAGGAATCAACCTTCTTGAAGACACTTCCATCATCCATGAATCTCCAGCTCAGTCTGACATTTTGATTCCGTCCATTTGCTTTCAGTTTTTGCTTAATCTGTGAAAAAAAACACACACAAGTCAAAAAGATCAACTTCAAATGGCAAAAGGTGGATATTTACTCTGCTTCTGTTCTGTTTCCCACTTTTGATTCAGATTTTCGATCTGTCTCAGTCTGTCTCACATGATGCAATAACCAATATGAACAAGGTGCTTTTTTGGGGCTTTTATAGCCTTTTTATAGCCACATTTTATTCATGTTGTATTCATGGTTTGGTAAGATTAATCAATGCAGTAAATCTTATTAGAACTGAGAGATGATCGAACAGTTCCCCTTTTCTTTCTAGACGAGAGGTTAACAATTTGCAAAAAACAGAATACTGCATGAAAGTGATTACTTCATAAAGGATTGCAGCTTGCACCGAAGGGTCGTTCTGGTCTGTCATTCCATCAGAAGTCAGTTTCATTTGCATGATCTGTATTTTTTTTCTGTTGTCCACATCTACAAAGTAAAGCAAATATACAGTCATAAAGAGACTTCTGGGTCTTTTTTCCTAATTGTATTGATCTAATTGGCGGCTCACCTCCATAACAGACAAATGGGTGCAGTGTGGTGCAGTTGTCATTCATCCATCTTCCATATTTTCCTGCCATCACAGCAGCACAGTCCCCAGTTCCGACACTCGGTGGTCCCAATGCCCAGTTTCTGAAATGACGGCTCCCCTGATCAGACCATTGCCAGTTGTCTAGGAACAAGCCGATCCAGACAGAAACAATACTACCCACAACTTTGTTCACCAGGGTCTGTTCCCAAGGAGAGCGGATGCGGGCCAGATCAGTGTAGGCGCTTCTACAGTAACTCTGAGCACCTTGCCAAGTGTTTTTAATCCAGACCATAATGTAACCCGTACCCTCTGTAATATAAATATAACACGCAAAGACAGTATAAAAAGTTCATAAAGGTCCTGTTAAAATTACACTTAATTGTCACAAGTTTGCTTTCTGAGATTTTTACTAAATCTGTAAAGCTTCCATTTGTATGTGTATGTATAATTTATAAGCTACCAATCAATTAATCTAAAAATGTGTCTAAATAATCACATAGCTGGCTTAAAATACATTGTTTGATTAGAATAGCAACACAAGTTCATCAGATTAATCCAGTAATTGATCAGTATTTAAAGATTGAACAACTATTGGATAACTCACCACTGAAGCACACAAAGTATAGTAGTGTCTGACAGTCAATGTCACTCCAAACAGCATTTGTGTTAGATACACATTGTCCACTGCCACTCGGGTTTCCTGCAGCCCAATTAAAGTAATTGGCCAGACACTCATCTCCCATAGACCAGGACCAGTTTGTACTCACTGCTCTCTGCAGTCCAACCCATAAACGTCCAGTGTAGCTAAGATCCACCTGATTCATCACACTGTACACATCATTCACACTGTCCACCGCGGCCAGATCAGTAAACCTCGCTCTACAGTAACGCTGAGCATCCGACCAGGTCTTAAGGTGTCTTACAGCATGGTAGAGCCGGGAGACAGGCTGGAATGGTGGAGCTTAAGGAAACATTTTAAAAATAAGTGTGTCAATGTTCTTTAGATCTTTCCCAATCACTGTTTTAAATATCATATATTTTTACAAAATGGTTCTATGGGCTAAAATAGACACCCTAGCTAGAAAAAGAGGGAAAAGTGTCAACTATGTGCTTATGTACATTCTGTGCTTGGCAGTCTAATGAAAAAGATTATAAAAGTAATGGACACCCATTTCCATCTCAATGCAATCAAAAGAGTTCCATTTTCCACAATCACCACATTTATTAATAAGGCTTGTCTCTAAGTTTTTCTTCTATTTTTTTTTTTAATCTCAAACCTAATTGGCTGCTGAGACTAACCTCCATAACAGACAAATGGGTGCAATGTGGTGCAGCTGTCATTGCTCCATTTTCCAGAATTTCCTGCCACCACAGCAGCACAGTCACCGGATCCGACACTCAGTGGTCCTGATTCCCAGTTCCTAAAACGACGGTTCCACTGATCAGACCACTGCCAGTTGTCTAGGAACAAGCCGATCCAGACAGAATCTGATCTGCTGACAACGTTGTTCAACTGGTTCTGTTCCCAAGGAGAGTGGATGCTGGCCAGATCAGTGTAGGTGCTTCTACAGTAACTCTGAGCATCTTGCCAAGTTTTTTTAATACTGACCATGATGTAACCCGTACCCTCTGTAATATAATTATAATAGGCAAAGAGAGTATCAAAGTTAATAGAGTTCCTGTTAAAGTAATCCTAAAGTAAATTATTGAGTATTTGATTTAGATGTGAAGCTTCAATTTGAAAATTTGTAAGCTACCAGTTAATCAGACTGACATGGACAACTTTAACTGTAAACAGTATTTATATTCTGTGGTATTGATTGACTCACCACTGTAGCACGCAAAGTATAATGGTGTCTGACAATCAGTATCATTCCAAAAACCATTCATGTTAGATACACATTGTCCAATGCCACTCGGTTTTCCTGTAGCCCAGTTAAAGTAATCAGACAGAGGTTCATCTCCTAAAGACCACCACCAGAGATTATTTATTAGTCTCTGCAGTCCGATCCATAAAAGACCAGTGTAGGTAAAATCCACCTGATTCATCACACTGTATACATCATCTACACTGTCCACTGTGGCCAGATCAGTAAACCTTTCTCTACAGTAACGCTGAGCATCCGGCCAGGTCTTGAGAACATTTACAGCATGGTAGAGCCCAGGCGCAGGGCGGAGTGACGATGCTAAAGGAAGAATTATGGAGATACAGGTGTTTATGTTTTAAGCATTTTTCATGTTTACAAACTACAAAAATGTTACTGTGCAGTTAAATAAGACATCTATTCCTACACATCCTTCATGTGAATTAGCATTCAGTTTCAGTTTCTCAGTAATATTTGTTATCATTATCAAATCTTGCAAGCAGTTTATTCTCCAGGAGTCGAATAATAAAATTAAATAGATGCCCACCTCCATAGCAAATGAATGGTTTTTGGAGAGTGCAATCAAAACTGTTCCATTTCCCTGAGTCAGAAATCACCATGGCGGCACATTTATTACTAAGGCTTGACTCTAGTCCTGAAATTCCAGTCCAGTACCGGAATGGAAAGAAGCTGTAATCAGACCACTGCGCTGAGATCAGGCCGATAAATGCATTTACAGCCAAAATCGAAAGAACTTGTTTCTGGTCTGTAGAATTTTTGATGGTGGCAAGTTCTGTGTAGTGTTTTCGACAATAAGCACAAGCATCTGTCCAATTCAGGGGATTTTGGATGAAGACAAACTTACTGGTGGCAGTTGATAAGTCTGTTAAAGGAAAGAATAATTAAAATAGAAGAAACAAACTCAGATCTAAAAAACTTTTGTAACTGTTGATATAAAGTTTTGTCTAAGGAGACACTTAGTTGTTTGCTAAAGAGAGAGTGAGAAATAGAAAAAGAAAAAGAGTTGTAAGATAAAAGAGTTGTAAGATAATTATTTTATAGCTGCTATAACATTAACTAACCAGTTAACTTTGGACAATACAGTAAGTAGAAGGTACAATGTGTTATCAGTAAAAGGTATGCTGTGTTACACTTGATTAAATGTCAGGTCACAGCACACCACCCCATCGTTGATTATTTTCCAGTGGTACCATCCAGTGTCAGTGCCGGTGTAATTCCCCCTACAGCACTGATGCATCAATTAAAGAAATACAGCAACATCATCTAGCTGAACTAGATTCCATGCTCACCAAAGATTTGGCTGCCAGCAACCCAGTGGAGGATTAAGGCATGGGTGACCACGCGAAGGACACAGGAGTAACTCAATCATTGTTTATTGAAAAATCAGTACATAAACCAGAGTCCTTAAGAGTTACTAACCGTAACGTGGTGAAAACCCAGACTGCTGGTATATTACGTACAGTGGGTATAATCCACAAAGCGGGTATGACCCGGAAAGCGAGTATAAAGAGCATCTTGACAGAGAAGAGTGGTGGGCATAGCATTATTCTTTGGGCTTCTTTTTTTTAGCTGGGCCAAGGGCACATGTCAATATAGATGGGAAAATAAATAGCTCCAAATACCAAGATATATTAGCACAAAACCTTCAGTCTTTTGTTGAAATTTTACATTTCAACATGACAATGACCCAAAGCACACATCAAAAATCAACAAAGACATGGCTGCAGAAAAGGATAATCAAAGTCCTAGAACTGTCTAGCCAAAATCCAGATCTCAATCCTTATCAAATATTAATGGGATGGCCCATGGAATGAACTAAAAAGAGCCACACACAGGAGATCCCTTTGCAGTTTGATGGAACTTGCACTTTTTTCAAGAGTGGGATGAAATTCCATAGTCTAGAAGCGAGAAGTTAGTACAAACATTTTACAAAGACTGAAAGGCCAAAAGTGCTTCCACAATGTATTAGTTGGTAGCAGTGTGCAGGCTTATGCAATCAGGGTGTTGTCATTTATGTCTTTATATTTTAAAAATCTGCTATTTCATGAGGGTGTATAGAAAATCCACTGTATTCTGTGTCCGTAGTGGGCACTTTTGACAATGGGCAGCTGTTCTGTGACCATCATATTTTGTGTCCGTAGAGGGCACTGTTGTCACGGTGCAGATTTTTTGTGACGAAGCGCTTTTGTCTAAATCATTGGTTCTCAAAGTTTTTCAGCAGGAGGCCCCTTTGTATAGGGTAAATCCTTTTGTGGCCCCCAAAAGAAAACTCATGACGCAAAACATCCTCAAACTTTAAATATTTTTCTTAAACAATTTAGCTAACAATTTACCTAAAACAAATGAATTTGTACAATAGCTGAACAACGATTTATGCATCCAGGGGCCCAGAAAATCCCCCTGGATCCCTCACATCCAAACCATAAGATTTTTGAACTTTTGAACTTCTGCCGACGCTACAGAGCATCAAGCACCGAGACAGCCAGCTTCTTTATTTCCTTTTTACTTTAGAAAATGTGCAACTGGAAGCTCTGTCACCAAAACAAATTCCTTGTAAGAGCGAACCTGCTTGGCAATAAAGCTCTTTCTGATCTCTGATTTCTCTGATGTTAAATATACAAAATTTTTTTAAATTCTACATTTCATAATATATATCAAATAGTAGTTTTGACAGCTAAAAATTTAATTTTTAGCGTCTGAAAAGTACTGAAATACTGAACAGTAATTTATGATGTCTATAGTGAAAGATTCAGAAACCGAAAAGTACATCAACAGAGGTTTCGGTGATGTTTCAATTTAGTGTGCTGCGTAAAATGTATATTATTTTATTATTTTTCTATCTATCTATCTATCTATCTATCTATCTATCTATCTATCTATCTATCTATCTATCTATCTATCTATCTATCTATCTATCTATCTATCTATCTATCTATCTATCTATCTATCTATCTATCTATCTATCTATCTATCTATCTATCTATCTATCTATCTATCTATCTATCTATCTATCGCGACATCTGGTGGCCAGTTTGAGAACCACTTGTCTAAATTATGTTTCCCCATTCTGTCACAGAATCTGCTGCAACTTTGGTGCCTGCCATCTCATTACATGCAGACATGAAGACATTATCCCTAGAACTGCTATGCGAGTCACTTCAACCAGCATTTCACAATTTCATTTGCTAAAAACGATTTCATATATATATATATATATATATATATATATATATATATATATATATATATATATATATATATATATATATATATATATATATATACAGTACAGACCAAAAGTTTGGACACACCGTCTCATTCAAAGAGTTTTCTTTATTTTCATGACAATCAAAATTGTAGAGTTACACTGAAGGCATCATGGGCTATTTGACCAAGAAGGAGAGTGATGGGGTGCTGCGCCAGATGACCTGGCCTCCACAGTCACCGGACCTGAACCCAATCGAGATGGTTTAGGGGTGAGCTGGACCGCAGAGTGAAGGCAAAAGGGCCAACAAGTGCCAAGCATCTCTCGGGGAACTCCTTCAAGACTGTTGGAAGACCATTTCAGGTGTCTACCTCTTGAAGCTCATCAAGAGAATGCCAAGAGTGTGCAAAGCAGTAATCAAAGCTAAATGTGGCTACTTTGAAGAACCTACAATATGACATTTTTCAGTTGTTTCACACTTTTTCGTTATGTATATAATTCCATATATAATTCCACATGTGTTAATTCATAGTTTTGATGCCTTCAGTGTGAATCTACAATTTTCATAGTCATGAAAATAAAGAAAACTCTTTGAATGAGAAGGTGTGTTCAAACTTTTGGTCTGTACTGTGTATATATATATATATATATATATATATATATATATATATATATATATATATATATATATATATATATATATATATATATATATATACAGTGGGTACGGAAAGTATTCAGACCCCATTAAATTTTTCACTTTTTGTTATATTGCAGCCATTTGCTAAAATCATTTAAGTTAATTTCTTTTCCTCATGAATGTACACATAGCACCCCATACTGACAGAAAAACACATAATTGTTGACCTTTTTGCAGATTTATTAAAAAAGAAAAACTGAAATATCACATGGTCCTAAGTATTCAGACCCTTTGCTGTGACACTCATTTATTTAACTCAGGTGCTCTCCATTTCTTCTGATCATCCTTGAGATGGTCTTACACCTTCATTTGAGTCCAGAAATTTTTGATTATACTGATTGGACTTGATAAGGAAAGCCACACACCTGTTTATATAAGACCTTACAGATCACAATGCATGTCAGAGCAAATGAGAATCATTAAGGTCAAAGGAACTGCCTGAAGAGCTCAGAGACAGAATTGTGGCAAGGCACAGATCTGGCCAAGGTTCCAAAAATTTTTTTGCTGCACTTAAGGTTCCTAAGAGCACAGTGGCCTCCATAATCCTCAAATGGAAGACGTTTGGGACGACCAGAACCATTCCTAGAGCTGGCCGACCGGCCAAACTGAGCTATCGGGGGAGAAGAGCCTTGGTGAGAGAGGTAAAGAAGAACCCAAAGATCACTGTGGCTGAGCTCCAGAGATGCAGTCGGGAGATGGGAGAAAGTTGTAGAAAGTCAACCATCACTGCAGCCCTTCACCAGTGAGGCTTTATAGCAGAGTGGCCCGACGGAAGCCTCTCCTCAGTGCAGGACACATGAAAACCCGCATGGAGTTCTCCAAGATGGTGAGAAATAAGATTCTCTGGTCTGATGAGACCAAGATAGAACTTTTTGGCCTTAATTCTAAGCGGTATGTGTGGAGAAAACCAGGCACTGCTCATCGCCTGTCCAGTACAGTCTCAACAATGAAGCATGGTGGTGGCAGCATCATGCTGTGTGGGTGTTTTTCAGCTGCAGGGACAGGACGACTGGTTGCAATCAAGGGAAAGATGAATGCGGCCAAGCACAGGGATATCCTGGACGAAAACCTTCTCCAGAGTGCTTTGGACCTCAGACTGGGCTGAAGGTTTACCTTCCAACAAGACAATGACCCTAAGCACACAGCTAAAATAACGATGGAGTGGCTTCACAACAACTCCGTGACTGTTCTTGAATGGCCCAGCCAGAGCAATGACTTAAACCCAATTGAGCATCTCTGGAGAGACCTAAAAATAGCTGTCCACCAACGTTTACCGTCCAACCTGACAGAACTGGAGAGGACCTGCAAGGAGGAATGGCAGAGGATCCCTGAATCCAGGTGTGAAAGACTTGTTGCATCTTTCCCAAAAAGACTCCTGGCTGTATTAGATCAAAAGGGGGCTTCTACTAAATACTGAGCAAAGGGTCTGAATACTTAGGACCATGTGATATTTCAGTTTTTCTTTTTTAATAAATCTGCAACAGTGTCAACAATTCTGTGTTTTTCTGTCAATATAGGGTGCTATGTGTACATTAATGAGGAAAAGAAATGAACTTAAATGATTTTAGCAAATGGCTGCAAAATAAAAAAGAGTGAAAAATTTAAGGGGGTCTGAATACTTTCCGTACCCACTGTATATATATATATTCACTAATTATTCACTTTGGCTGCACAAAGACTGAGTAGAGGACTTATTGGATTGTGGAAAATGATTTTAAAAATCTGCCTGTCATCCACCATTACCAGAAAATGTGTTCTGAGAGAGGCCATCAAGTGAGATACTGTTCTGAGATACTGTTCTGCAACAGTGATACAATAATTCTATAGTGATTTCTTCCTTAATCATGTCAATGATTTATTGTTTGTTTTGCTATAAGGAGCAGTGAGTTCATTATTTCCAAAGGTGACACATGTAAAGTAACCTTAAATGGTAGTTTAAAGGGATAGTTCAAGAGACATCAGCATTAAACAAATCCACGAAAATCAGGATGTAAATTAAGATTTAGCTCTCACTCCCTGTTGGTTCTTTGAATGTCAGAAAATATAGGAAACATATCAGATAATTTAAGTAATATAATTTATCATTTTTTTTGTTTTTTTTTAAGGCAGGGACCTGTTACATGGGAAAAAAGAATTCCAAGGAAAACACTTATAATTATATAAATTATATTACTTAAATTATCTGATATGTTCCCTATATTTTTTGACGTTCAAAGAACCAACAGGGAGTGAGAGCTAAATCTTAATTTACATACTGATTTTCGTGAATTTGTTTAATAATGGGGAGGAAGATTTCCAGGGAAAACACTTATAATTATATAAATGTTTTCCTTTTAAATCTCTTTCTCCCCATGTAATAGGTACCTGCCTTAAAATTTTTTTTTATTATAAAACCCTATATTTGTTGTTCTATATATTTTATGCTTACTACAATTTGTATTCTTAGATGCCATTGGAATTGTTTGTACTGTAAAATTATTTTACTGAAATAGGTCAGAGACTTTTACTTTGAATCATGGTAATACCATAAATATATTTAAACACAGGGTCATTTTTTTCCGAATTGTATTGTGACACAACAGCATTTATATGTTAAATAATTAATCTTATAAATTTTTTTATAAAATCTGTATCAGTAGTAAGAGGTGTAGATCTATTAAACCAGAACATTACAATGGCCAATTTGAAATAAATATTTCAATCACCAAAAAAAAAAGAAACGTCTATCATCATTTATTCACAAAAGAACATATTTAGAAGAATGTGGGTAACCAGGCAGTTGATGGTCTGCCTTGACTTCCATAATATGGATTAAAGAACATAGCATCAAATTTTTGTTGATGAAAATTCCTTAAAAATATCTTATGTGTTCAGCAGAAGAAAGAAAGACATACAGGTTTAGAACAACATGAGAGTGAAAAAATGCTTTTTATTTCACTGTAGTCATTGTAATGTTTGGGTTTAATTGATCTATGCCTCTTACTACTGCTGATTTTCTGAAAATATATTTTAAGTATAGATACTGTTGAGTCCAATAGAATTTTAATAAAATGATGCTGGGTTTATAAAAAATATATATAAAGTATATAACGGATATTAAGAAAGTAAAACCTGTGCCAAATCAAATCTTGATTGTTTTGGAAGGTGGGAAGATGCTTGAGGAATGGAGAAGGAGTGTGCTGGTACCGGTTTTGAAGAATAAGGGAGATGTGCAGACCTGCTGTAACTACAGGGAAATAAAGTTGATCAGTCACACCATGAGTTATGGGAAAGAGTAGTGGAAGCCAGGCTGAGAGAAGAGGTGACCATCTGTGAGCAACATTATGATTTCATGCCGAGGAAGAGCATGAATGAAGGTCAGTAGGAATAAAACAGAGTACATGTGTGTGGATGAGAGGGAGGGCAGTGGAGTGGTGTGGTTTTAGGTGGTAAAGGTGGAGGAGTTTAAGAACCCGGGGCCTGGAGTTTTTGGAGAAGAGTTATAGCAGGAGTGATTTGTGATATCTGCAAGAGTGAAAGGGAAAGTTTATAAGACCATGCTGAGACCTGCTATGCTGTATGGTTTAGAGACAGTGGCATTGAGTAAAAGACAGGAGGTGGAGCTGGAGGTAGCAGAGCTGAAGATGGTTTTAGATGGTTGAGATGGTTTGAGATGGTTTAGACAGGATAAAGCTGCCAGGAATGAGGAAAAGAGGAAGACCAAGGAGGAGGTTTATGGATGTGGTGAAGGAAGACATGCAGGTAGTTGGTTTTGAAAGAGTCAGATGTAAAGGACAGGGGGGTACAGGACCAGCCAAAAGAAGAAGAAGAAGAATAAATACTCCCTAGATTTTAGGGAGTTCAGCTCTTAACAAAACAACATAAACAAACATTACAAAAAGATCAGTTCTATTAAGGACTGTAAGTTAATTTTAATTTGCATCCTGATTTCCATAAATTTGATTTATCCGGACGTCTCTCAAACTATACAAATGCAACCGAGTTTTAAGTGAATTTACAGCAACTCCTTATAAAAAAAAACAAAAACAAACTGATATATAATAATAATTTTGTAGGGAATAGCATCACACAGCAATTCCCAGAGTCTACACACACACACACACACCAGACACACACACACATACCCAAACACACACACACACACACACACACACACACACACATACAATTCATGTATTTTGTAGTAATGTACAGTTCATTGCAGGTTGGGAGCATTTTGTCATTGTCTATGTTCCCAATGTAAATAGATTATTGAGAAAAGCCATGAAAAATTATTTGCATAAAGATTTAAAATTTACCATCATAGCAGAAAAAGTAGTGTTGAGTTGAACAGAACCAGTCTTCCAGGTAATTGCTACTTATTACTGCACATGATGCTCCAGCGTTCCCTGCATTTGGCTGGCCATACGTAAAGGGAATTTGGCCTGAATATGTTTCTCCTGTAGCCCAGGTCCAGGTTCTGTGAAGTCCAATCCACACAGACCCGGTATACCCAGGGTCTGCACTCGCTGCGAATGCAATAATGTTGTTTACCTCATCCAAACTGCGCAAAGTAACCAGATCAACATAATTCGTTCTGCAGTAGGTTTGAGCATCACTCCAGGTCATGTTCTGACTCACATAGTAGTACTGCCATGGCACTGAAGAAGCTTCTGAAGAAAAAAAAAAAAAAATTAATGATGTAGAAAATATGTAAAATGTGCACTTTATTGTAAATGTACAAAATATAATATAAAAAAATGTATCTCACCTGAGAAAAACATCAGAAAAAAAAGAATGGGCTTCATTTCTAAGAACATCATGAGAACATTTGGATTACTATACCTTCTCTAATGCAAACAAACAACCAAATCTAACGAATGCAAACATAAAGGTAGGGCCTTTTCCTTTTAAGGAAAGCAGGGTACAGTGTAGAGGCAAAACCACCATGATAAAAAGTACTACATTCACCTATATTTGTGGTAATTCTTTCTGATAGCAATTAAAATAATTATATATATATATATATATATATATATATATATATATATATATATATATATATATATATATATATATATATATATACAGTGAGGAAAATTTGTATTTGAACACCCTGCTATTTTGCAAGTTCTCCCACTTAGAAACCATGGAGGGGTCTGAAATTGTCATCGTAGGTGCATGTCCACTGTGAGAGACATAATCTAAAAAAAAAAAAAATCCAGAAATCACAATATATGATTTTTAAACTATTTATTTGTACGATACAGCTGCAAATAAGTATTTGAACACCTGTCTATCAGCTAGAATTCTGACCCACAAAGACCTGTTAGTCTGCCTTTAAAATGTCCACCTCCACTACATTTATTATCCTAAATTAGATGCACCTGTTTAAGGTTGTTAGCTGCATAAAGACACCTGTCCACCCCATACAATCAGTAAGAATCCAACTGCTAACATGGCCAAGACCAAAGAGCTGTTCAAAAACACTAGAGACAAAATTGTACACCTCCACAAGGCTGGAAAGGGCTACGGGGAAATTACCAAGCAGCTTGGTGAAAAAAGGTCCACTGTTGGAGCAATCATTAGAAAATGGAAGAAGCTAAACATGACTGTCAATCGCCCTCGGACTGGGGCTCCATGCAAGATCTCACATCGTAGGGTCTCAATGATCCTAAGGAAGGTGAGAAATCAGCCCAAAACTACACGGGAGGAGCTGGTCAATGACCTGAAAAGAGCTGGGACCACCGTTTCCAAGGTTACTGTTGGTAATACACTAAGACGTCATGGTTTAAAATCATGCATGGCAAGGAAAGTTCCCCTGCTTAAACCAGCACATGTCCAGGCACGTCTTAAGTTTGCCAATGACCATTTGGATGTTCCAGAGGAGTCATGGGAGAAAGTCATGTGGTCAGATGAGACCAAAATAGAACTTTTGGGTCATAATTCCACTAAACGTGTTTGGAGGAAGAAGAATGATGAGTACCATCCCAAGAACACCATCCCTACTGTGAAGCATGGGGGTGGTAGCATCATGCTTTGGGGGTGTTTTTCTGCACATGGGACAGGGTGACTGCACTGTATTAAGGAGAGGATGACCGGGGCCATGTTTTGCGAGATTTTGGGGAACAATCTCCTTCTCTCAGTTAGAGCATTGAAGATGGGTCGAGGCTGGGTCTTCCAACATGACAATGACCCGAAGCACACAGCCAGGATAACCAAGGAGTGGCTCTGTAAGAAGCATATCAAGGTTCTGGCATGGCCTAGCCAGTCTCCAGACATAAACCCAATAGAGAATCTTTGGAGGGAGCTCAAACTCCGTGTTTCTCAGCAACAGGCCAGAAACCTGACTGATCTAGAGAAGATCTGTGTGGAGGAGTGGGCCAAAATCCCTCCTGCAGTGTGTGCAAACCTGGTGAAAAACTACAGGAAACGTTTGACCTCTGTAATTGCAAACAAAGGCTACTGTATCAAATATTAACATTGACTTTCTCAGGTGTTCAAATACTTATTTGCAGCTGTATCATACAAATAAATAGTAAAAAAATAGCAGGGTGTTCAAATACATATTTTCCTCACTGTATATATATATATATATATATATATATATATATATATATATATATATATATATATATATATATATATATATATATATATATATATATATATATATAACAAGGCAAAACACAAATTCCAGAACCCTTTAAAAGTTTTGCCATTAATTTGAAAGACAAAAAATTACAAACAATTTTAGATTGATTCGAAGTGTTCTTGTTTGTCTGTTTCCTTACCTGCATGTCTATTTTAACAACTCACTCTGCCTCATCACAGCACCCCATTATAACATATTTTTCCACAAGTTCTTTATTCAACACATGATAATGTTTTTTAAAGCCTCAAGAGATTCACCAGAAAATGTTACAGTATCTGAATAGTGTATTTGTACACGCTCAGTTTTGGTCTTTTTCAGTTTGTTATGGAGAGTCACCAAAATAAGTGCAAATGATCGTGGAATGATAAGCGACAAAATGAATGTTAAAAATAAATCCAGCCTGACCTCAACCCTTAAAGATGTCATATCAAAATAACGTCAATAGTGTAATTTGTAATATGTGTAATTTCCACTCCAGAATGATTGGCACCCTTTATCGGGTCAATTCAGTCAACACATTCACCTTCCCAGCAGACACAATGGCCTACAAACATGACTGCTTCAGACTCCACTCAGCAGAACACACACTTAACTCCACTCACAGGCACAGAGCTACTTACTACGCTCACCTGTGCTCAGGCACACACACACACATACACACATTCCTTCTGAAACTTTCACTAAAAAAAGAACATGTTGCAAAGTATACACTTTTGTATCTGTTCCTAAACAGTTTCCCATGATTTAGATTTTCTCTTATTAATGAAAATCTGTTAATCAAATGTATCCTTCTCAGTCTCTTTATATATCACCATTCAATAGTGTGATTGTATAAAACATTACAATTGCAAAAAAAATTTTTCCTGCATGATCTATTTATTCTAATACACAACAATCATTATTTTTTTAACATATAGGGAATGTGGAGTAATTTATCATAGTTTACTGATACTTTTAATTGTAACATGAATCTGAGCTCACAATTTAAAGGCTTAGAAATAATGTTCATATCATAGTGTAACATATCACATTCTACTGATATACAATTGCATGAGACATTTTTTTTTTGTTTTATGTATGTTACTTTCATATGTGGTGCAATGGAGTAAATTATGAAAATGTAGTAAATAAGAGCTATGAGTTCAAAGCTATATGTATCAGATCATGTAATAATTACAGAAGAAGCAATGTACAGCTATGAGCTAAGAGCTATGAGTTAAAAGCTATATGTATCAGATTATGCAATAATTACAGAAAAAGCAGTGTACAGATAGAAACCAATCCCAAAACAGCATAAAGGTCAGCTATGAGCTAAGAGCTATGAGTTAAAAGCTATATGTATCAGATTATGCAATAATTACAAAAAAAGCAGTTTACAGATAGAAACCAATCCCAAAACAGCATAAAGGTCTTAAATAATGACTTTAAGATTTCACTTTCTTGAAAACAATCCTATCAGCCTTGACCCTCAAGCTCAGTCTGACATTTTGATTCAATCCATTTGCTTTCAGTTTTTGTTCAATCTGTGGAAAAAACACAAGCCAATTTAGACTGATTTTAAAAAACAAATTAATTTGCCATTTTGCACATTCCTCCATCCTCCATGTTTTTTAGTCACCGGTATTCTGACCCTCAGACTGCATACTTTTGGTTTCGGGTTCTGCCTGCCCTGTCTTACTCTGTTTGCCAATATTTCGATTTACAGACAGTGTTTTTCTTGAAATCTGATCTTGCCTACCCTGTATAGCTCTGTGGTTCAGGCTTAGGATATATGGACTGTGTTTTTCTCGTACTCTGACTTTGCCTTCCTGTATTGCCCTGTTCATTGGTGTCTGATTGTCAGAATGTGTAAGACGATTATCTACACTCCTGTCTGATTTGGGTCCTCCTGGTCTGTGCCCTGACAGGTTATTTTTCTCTTTGTAGATGAGAGGTTGACTATTTGCAGAAACCATGTCACAATTTCATGCTTTTCTGCAGATAATACTAATGTTAACAAAATACTGCATGACAGTAACATACTTCGTAAAGGATTGCAGCTTGCACCAAAGGGTCATTCAGATCTGTCGTTCCATCGGAAGACAATTTCACCTTCATGATCTGTCTTTTTTTGAGCTTGTCCACATCTACAGAGAAAAGCAAAAATGCAGTTATAAAAAGATTTATAGGTACCTTTTTCTCCTAATTGGACAGATAGAATTGGCGGCCCACCTCCATGACAGACAAAAGGGTGCAGTGTGGTGCAGCTGTCACTCATCCATCTTCCATAATTTCCTGCCACCACAGCAGCACAGTCCCCGGTTCCATCACTCGGTGGTCCCAATGCCCAGTTTCTGAAACGACGGCTCCACTGATCAGACCACTGCCAGTTGTCTAGGAACAAGCCGATCCAGACAGAAAGCCATCTGCTAACAACATTGTTCACCTGGGTCTGTTCCCAAGGAGAGCGGATGCGGGCCAGGTCAGTGTAGGTGCTTCTACAGTAACTCTGAGCATCTTGCCAAGCTTCATTAATACTGACCATGATGTAACCCGTACCCTCTGTAATATAAATATAGTAGCAAAGGACAATAAGTTAAAGTAATACCCTATTGACACAAGTTTGCTTTTTGATTTTTTTTACTGAAGCTGTGAAGCTTCTATTTGTATAGATTGTAAGCAACCCTTTAATCAGACTGAAAATGTGTCTAAATCATCACACAGCTGGCTTAGCTTAGCTTTAGCTTTTTCAATGCTATTTCTATATAATGAGTTTAATCAAATAGCAGCACAAGTTCTTCAGAATAATTCAGTAATCCATCAGTATTTAATGATTGAACCAATTTCTGAGTATTTATTAACTCACCACTGAAGCACACAAAGTATAGTAGTGTCTGACAATCAGTATTGCTCCAAACAGCATTCATGTTAGATACACATTGTCCACTGCCACTCGGGTTTCCTGCGGCCCAATTAAAGTAATTGGCCTGAGACTCATCTCCCATAGACCAGGACCAGTTTGTACTCACTGCTCTCTGCAGTCCAACCCATAAACGTCCAGTGTAGCTAAGATCCACCTGATTCATCACACTGTACACATCATTCACACTGTCCACTGTGGCCAGATCAGTAAATCTTTCTCTACAGTAATGCTGAGCATCCGGCCAGGACTTGAGAACATTTACAGCATGGTAGAGCCCAGGCGCAGGGCGGAGTGACGGTGCTGAAGGAAACATTTTTGAGAAACGTGTCTAGGTAATGTGATGCACATTTTTTAGTAAATTACTGTGCAGTAAACATCTATTTATACACATCCTTCATGTAAATAAGCATTTAGATCAGTTTTTTAGTTATATCTGTTTTCAAATCTTGCAAGTGGTATATTCACCAGAAATAGAATGATAAGATTAAATAGACACCAACCTCCATAACAAATGAATGGATTTTTGAGGGTGCATTCAAAACTGTTCCATTTCCCAGAGTCAGAAATCACCATGGCAGCACATTTATCACTAAGGCTTGTCTCTAGTCTTGAAACTCCAGTCCAGTACCGGAATGTAGAGAAACTATAATCAGACCACTGTGCCGAGATCAGTCCAATAAATGCATCTCCAGCCAAAATTGAAATAACTTGGTTGCGCTCTACAGTGGTTTTGACGATGGCCAGTTCCGCAAAGTGTTTTCGGCAATAAGCAATTGCATCTGTCCAATTCAGGGAAAGCTGGATCAGGACAAATTTATTGGTGGCAGTTGGTGAGTCTGTTAAAAGAAAGAAAGTAATAAAAATTAGATACAGAATCAGAATTAAAAAACTTCTGTAATGGTTGATATGAGGTTTTATTTAAGGAACTAGTCTCTGGTGTTTATGTGAACCTGCATTGTTCAATACAGAGAAAGTAAAAGAGAGAAACAGGACTTTCAATCTAGATTAAATTTAACAATGTCAGTAGGAGGTATGACGTGTTACTCTTTAACAAATGTCAGGCTACATCACACCACCCCACTGTTGATAATTTTTAAATAAAATCATTGATTCAGCAATAAAGAGACTGGCTTTAGGCTGTCATGATTCACATGCAGATTAATGAAAACAGCGATATAATGAAGCTCACTTGGATGCCAAGATCTCTGAGCTCTGTGTTCTCAACCGCGGTCTTGCAGCCAAAAACCCACCAAAGCCTATGGCACACAAGGGCCATTTTATTCTGTGACCATAGAGGGCACTGTTGTCACTGTTCAGCTTATCTGTGACAAAACTCTTACACAAAGCTCTCATACTGCTCTTGTCTTCTGTATTATATTGGTGGGAGCATTGTCTAAAATCTGTTTCCTCACTCTGGTCAAAGAATCTGGTGCAACTTTGGGGTCTGCCACCTCACTTTATGAGGACATGAAGAAATGTCAGGTAGGACTCAAATGGAAAATATTCTTGGGGGTGAAATAAAAACAAAAACTTGGGGATCTGCATGGAGATGGATAATCTGAGCCGATTTGACATCTGTAAATAACAATATAACTCCCTTTACAGTTGTATACGGTTTTATCGGTTTTGTTGACCGTTTGTTTTTAATAATAGAAATGCTTGAAAAGTAAGTGTATGTATCAATAGCCAAACACATATAACAATAGCCTTTAATGGTCAGCCATTCATTTATATGCAGACTGTATGAACAGAGTGTGAGTGGCCACCTGAGTTCAGCAGGGAGTGGGAGAAAGGGATCAGACATAGTCTCACATAAATGTTTGTAGGAATCTCATTTGTTATGAACATTTTCATAACATTTTTAATATAAACTCATTAGATATGTGGCTTTCACCCCAGAACTTTTCTGGATTGCTACAGAACTGATTTCATTAATTTATATATGAAATAAAAATAATGTCCAATGCAGGACATGTATATCCATGGCACTTCATCATCTATAACTTAAAATCTTTTTGAGGAATATTAACTTTGATGATTAAGGGTAAAGCTTAAAGTGTCTTCTTTCCAAAAATATTTAAATTGTGTATGTAGCACATTTTTCTCAGGAACTGTTAACATTTAAATTTAGGTAAAATCTTTGTAGGAATCTCATTTTTCATGATATCTTCATTCAATTTAAAATATATAATTGAAAATGTATGCGAGACATGTGGCTTTTAACCCATTACTTTTCTGGATTGCTACATTACTGATTTCATGTGTTTTTATATGAAGAAATATATTTTCACCATACTTCCTCATCTATAACGTTCTATAACTTATCATCTTTTTTTTAGCAATATCAAATTTCAGTAATGGACAGTAAAGCTTAAAGTGTCTTCTTTTTAAATATGTTTAAAATGTGTATATATCCCAATTTATTTTAGGAAGGGTTTTCAGCTGTGAACCCCAAGCAAATCACAGAGGCTAGGGAGCCGGTTAAATAATCTGGTCCCAAGCTAAAGTCTTGGGTGTCCTTAAATACAAGGAGGCGCGGGAAAAACGGCAAGATTGCCGCCAACCCAGAAGTGCGCGCCGTGTGCCCGGAAGATCCTGACACTTATCCCATTGCGAGGAGATTTTCCTTGCTACCGTTGCCACCAGCTTGCTCATCAGGGACAAACTTACACTTATAAAGAACGTCTTATTGATTCTTTCTTACCACATTATCTGTATAAAGCTGCTTTGAGACAATGTCCATTCTTAAAACCAGTATACAAATCAAAATGAATTGAATTGAAATTGAATAGTGTTGCCTAATCACTTTGAAGGGTTTTGCAACAGTATTTTAATAACGTCTGTTGTGATTTCTTCATGATTCATGTTCATGATTTGTTGTTTGTTCACTGATATTCTGAGCATTTATTCTAAAGCTGATGCACTTAAATAAACCTAATGTTAATTCAAATTGATCATTCAAGAGACATCTGCATAAAACAAATTTATGGAAATCAGGATGTAAAAATTCGCTCACAGTCCTTAGAGAATTTTTTTTTTAATGTTGTTTGGTTAATAGCAGAACTCCATAAAATCCAGTGGCAGGCCTTCAGGGCAAGACCTCTGCTGGCCTAAATTCTATTAAAATAACTGACTACCATTTTAATATATTTTCTTTACAAATATTTATAAAATTATACCAAAATAGTCTGTTCTTTTAAGTTTATAGCATTTCTCACTGTACCTTACAGTGTATCTGCTGTAGGGGCTTTACAGTGAGCGTTTTTACCACAAACTTTGCATTGCTTGAAGCTGTTGCTTTAACCAGTTAGATTGTGACTTGCATATTCAAAGGCCCCCTAGAAGGTGTCCACACACGTTAGAATTTTCACATCCTTTGATAATATGATCAAAAAGCACACCCCACATCTGTAGCAAACTGTACAAGCTTAAATATATTTGTGTATATTTAAGATCACGATTGTTTGAGATGATGAGGCTTGTTGAATTGTGTTCATTGGGTTTCTTGCATTATTAAAGGCATTCATTCGCGCTGTATGAGATACCAGTATGTGATGCAGTGCTCTGTTATACTGTATTTTTGAATAATATTGATAGTTTCTACTGTATAGCCATGGGGAGAATATTAGATCATATAAATACTAGAGTTTAGACTTGTGGTTCTTGAACTTTTTGGATCCAGGGACCTCTTACATATGGAAAACTTTTTCCAAGGAACCCCTTTTAATTCTAACAGTAATTAGCACATGCTTACTACAATTTGTACTCCAAGATGCTACTGAAACTGTTTGTATTCTAAAATTTGTCTATTTTTGAATTAAAATAGACAATTAATTTCAAATATATTTGAAAGTAAAATTTGAACTAAATACTTCAGATCTGTTTCATAGTGATAAAAGTAACACATTTCATTTGAAATCATATTAATACCCACATATACTTTCAAACATAAGGCCATTTTATTCTAATTGCATTCTGACTCAACAGAATCCTAAAAATTAAACGTATGTCATTCCTTTTTCAGAAACTCGAGCTGCGTCAGAACCCGTTGGGAACGTGACTGCATTGTCCATGCTCCGAATATTGTGAGTAATCAGTCGAAATTGAGGCAGGCTGTCACCGGCGGGGCGACGTTGCGACCAGGAAGTATAAAACGCACATGAAGTGAAGCGGGCTTCAGCTTCTGTTTGTTCACGAAGCACTCTCTGTATGTAATTTGATGTTGTTTGTCTATCTGTTAAAAAAAATTAAGGCATCAAAGAAAACCAGGCACACTTTTCGGCCTTGTGTTTCTCCCTGCCCCTATTTTTATCAAGGGGGATACACACGCTCACATGCCCATGCGATCGCTTCGCTGCCCCTCCCCATGATTCTGGTCCTGCTCTCTCGGGCTTGTCCCTTTCTCCTACCTCCTCTGACCAGTCCAGCTCTCATTTGCATGCTTCGGAAGCAGGCCTTTTGGCAGTTTCTTCTCCCTGCCACAAGAACATGCAGCTTCACCTCTCTTCCTCTGAGGAAGCTTTTGTGAACCCAATAGCTACCAGCGCTTTTCTCAGTGCCTGTTTCCCTCCAGCCCCCTCATGGACCTGGCTCGTTATCCATTCCACGAAATGTGATTCAGGGCATGGCCAGCTAAAGCGAGCTCCCTCCTTGGCATCGTTGCGGCCCAGGAGGCCTCATCGAATGAGCCACATCAGGGCACTGCCCCGGCTTTAGGCCACACCTCCGTCATCCCTTCAGTGCTTTCTTCTCGGTTACAGAAGCTGAAGTCGGCTTCACTCCATGTGTGTTTTATACTTTCTGGTTGGAACTTCACCCCGCCGGTGACAGCCTACCTCCAATTTTGACTAAGTACACACATTACTCAGAGCATGGACAATGCAGTCACATTCCCAACGAGTTGTGACGCAGCTCGAGGGAACTAGGGTTACTTACGAGACTTTATTTATTTACAAAAAAAAATAGTTAAAAAATTTGGGTAACCAAGCAGATGGTCTGCATTTATTTCACTTGTTTGGATAAAAAATACCATCAATTTTTTGGTTAGGCACATTCCTCAAAATATATTTGTGTTGGGCAGATGAAAGAAATACAAAGTTTTTTTGTGTGGGTTACCTGTCCCTTTTTTTGTTAATATTTATTTAATATTGTTCAATGTAATGTTTCCTGGTCTAAACTATACTATTGAAATGTTTGAATCTAATATGCTTCATAGATATTATGTAGGCGAAGGGCTGTGAGCTAAATCTTTATTTACATCCTGATATCCATGAATTAACTTTATGCAGACGTCTCATGTAAAACAAATTATACAAATGCAACTGAGTTTTGACTGAATTTACTCCTTTGAAAAACTCCTTTGAAAAACACGTTATATAATATAATTTTTATACAGAATGGCAGCAAACAGCAATTTCCAATACACACACCCACACCCACACCCCCACACACAGAGTTATGTTTAAGGTCACACAATTTCTTATGTTTTTGAATTATAATATTTACAAAATGAAAATATGAGCTGGTAGTGCTTTGGCCTCATCTATGTTAATAATGTCAATACATTCATTAGAAAAAAACATGAAGAATAATTAATGTTTTGTAAAGTGTTAAAAATTACCATCATAGCAGACAAAGTAGTGGTGAGTTGAACAGAACCAATCTCCCAATCCATAGCCATTAATCACTCCACATGCTGCTTCATTGTTCCCTTCATTTGGCTCAGCGGATATGAAGGGAATTTGTCCAAAATAAGATTCTCCTGTAGGCCAGGTCCAGGTCCTGTGGAGTCCAAGCCACACAGACCCGGTGTACCCAGGGGCTGCACTCGCTGCGAATGCAATAATGCTGTTTACCTCGTCCATGTTGTGTACAGTAACCAGATCAATGTAATTCATTCTGCAGAAGATCTGAGCATCACTCCAGGTCATGCTCTGACTCACATAGAAGTATTGCCATGGCTCAGAAGAACCTATGGTGAAGACTCCTGGAGGAAAAAATATAAATATATACATAGAAAATATATTTCAAATATATGTATGTACATTTACAAATATATATCTAAAAAAAAATCGCACCTAAGAGAATCCGCAGAAAAAACACAGTTGGATGCATTTTTGAGTTTAACACCTTGAGAACATCAGATTAAAATACGCATGCAAACAAACAACCAAATTTAGAGAATGCAAACATAGAGGCAGGGCCTTTTACCTTTTCTGGAAAGCAGGGTACAGCATAAAGAATAAAAGACTATTTACTATTAAATGTATAAATACTGTATTTGTCCATTTCCGTACTTGCAGGTATAAGAACATAATCACCCCTTCATTACTAATTTTCCTATGTTTTTTTTTCAATACACATCGTAATATCCTCAAAACAGCAAGAGTTCAGAAAATGTTACATTAGTTGAATATTGTACATGAACACCATGGTTTTCGGTGCTTTTTTAGACAGGAGTTGATGCAAATTCACGAAGAAACCTGGGAGTTCATGAAGTTGATGTTTTCATGGAGCGTAAGCAAAATACTGTGAAGTAGGTGCAAATGAGCGTGGAAAGATAAGCAGCAAAAGGAATGGTAAAACAAATCCAGCCTGACCTCAACCCTATTTCACTATAGCATGTCAAAAATATAATGAGATATATGTGGATTTCAACTCCAAAATAATTGACACCATTTTTCATGTCTACCCTGCCAACATATTTTACTTCCAAGCAGACCCCACGGCCTACAAATATGGCCGCTGTGGACTATACTATCCGGGACACACTCTACCCTGCTCACAGGTATGGAGATTCTTACTAAGCTCAAGCACCCACACGTACCATTTACTGTATTAGAGATTTTTTTAGACAGAAAACGTGAATTATACGCTCTGTTTTTTACATGCACCCAATTTTACCAATCAGTTTCCAGTTTTATTGCCTCATTCATTCATTCATTCATTCATTCATTCATTCATTCATTCATTCTTATCATTATAATTCTTACCCATTGCCTAGTTTGTCTAGTTTGTAAATGACCTGAACAAAGCCAGTTTAAAAAATATATATTTTATTTTAATTCTGTCTGATTATTTGAATTGGCTTTGTATAGCAAAGGTATCCATCTCAAGCCCTTTATTTGACACCTTTCAAGTGGTTTAAATGTATGAAACAAACATTACAATACAACAATACAATTGTAGAATACATTTATTTATTTTAATACACAGAAATGTCATTGCTTTCAGAGCCAGGGCATATGGGTTTATTTGTCATGAATTTCTGACACTTTTAATTGTAACATTTACCTTTATTTCACAATTTTAAGGGTCAGAAATACTTTTCAAAAAGATATAATCACATTCTACTAACATATGCTTGAACACCTTACATACAATTAAAAACAAAATAATTAACAACAACAGTTTAAAATATTCAAACACTATACAACCAAAAAGACGTACAAATACAATGTCAATGATATGCCTGCCTAAAAAGATGTGTTTTTAAATGATATTTGGAAAATCCCTTTTAAAAAAAGAGATCTGTGTTTATTTTTAAATCCCATTTGAAAACAGATTTTTTCGTTGTCGCTGATCTCTAGAGGAAGTAAATTGCACAGTTATGGGGCAGCGTAGAAGTTCGAGATCCCATAGCTGCCAAAAGCATATGAGGAAGAATGAAAGATGTTAAGGACATTGATCTAAGTGTTTGAGAAGGACTATATTTTTGACAAATATGAAGTAGCCAGGTTATGTAATGCATCATAAACAAAAAGCAGGATTTCAAATTGAATGCGCTGTTTAACAGAAAGCCAATGCAGCTGTTAAAAAACAGGAGATATATGAAAAAACTCTCTTGGGAGATCAAGTGGTTAAATCCAGAAAAATGTAAATAGACCAAAGTGCTGAGTCAGCCGCTACCAGGAGTTCATTAGAGATTTTGACAATGACAGTCTCCTACTATGGTGAGAGTGGGAACCTGATTGGAATTATTCACATAAAGTTATTTACCAATAGTTGATTGCAAGTAAGCCACAACAACCTTTTCTAAATTTTTTTTATAAAAATGGCAGATTGGAAATTGGACAGAAATGATCACCTGTTTTCTTGAGTTAGTAATGCAGTCTTTAAGAAATTGGGAAAAATGCCAGAGGTGAAAGAATGATAGATATTAAAAGTATTTTCTATCATCTCAGTGATAAAAAGCAAAATAACTGACAGACAGACTTTAATCAATTGAGTTGAAAGGGGGTCTAACTGACAGGTACTTGATTTTGATTTCCAAATGACTAAAGCGATTTTAATCTGCTGTAGGAAGTTTAAAAGAAGAAAGAGTAGAATCAAGTGTGTAAGAGTGAAAGAAAAGGAGGCTTCAGGAATGTCTAAGACCAACAGAGATTGATGAATATTTTCTATTTTTGCAGTAAAATAAGTGAGAACAGCAAAAATAATTCTTGCATTACCATCGATAGACGAGATCAAATTTGAATAATAATTGGATTTAGTTAAAATAAATCAGTTTTGTAATTCTTCATATGCTCAGAGTACATTTGTTTATGGACAACAAGTCAAGTTTTAACAAAAACATTCTAAATGGCAGCCTTGATCGGTACGTCCAACAAAGAAGTCATAAAGCTGACAATAATGTGCTTATAACCAGGACAACTAACATCAAGGAGGAGGACTTGCAATAATTTACAATGACAAATGGAAAGTTTCTCCTGTCACCGTGACTCTGTATGAATCATTCAAATCCACTGTTTTACTAATTAAAGGGTCCTGTTCCTACTGTTGTAGCCATTGTTTATTGTCCACTCAGGAGCAATTCTAGTTTTTTAAAAGATATTATTTTTTCTTTATTTCACTGAGATCCTGCAATGTTATCATATTGGGTGACTTTAATATACACATAGATAATGTCAACAATACTCTCACCAAGGATTTCATCTCATGCCTTGATAGTTTTGGAATACAACAATTTGTTGATTTTCCAACTCATTGTAAAGGTCTTATTCTTGACCTTGTTTGCTGCTCTGGTGTAACTCCTTTCAATTGTCTTGCTCTTGGCTTGCCCATATTAGATAATAAGCTAATATCATTCAGTGTTAACTTAATGGATGGAAAAAATAACATGGATCGTTCCATTTCAGTTTGGAATATTAAGAACATTGATCTATCTGTTCCTTCTGATGGACTTAACACTTTTAGGAGAAGATGCCTTTTCCACTCTGGATGATTGTTTTTTTTATTATAACAATGGACTACAGTGTGCTTGATAGACTTACTTCTTTAAAAACTTAGACTGTCTATTTTACTAATTCTGCACCATAGATTACACCAGAACTGAGACAGTTAAAAACTAGACTTACTGTTCATTTGCGCCAGGGCGAAAATAAAAGTAAATAAAAAAAAACGCTTTGCTAAATGAACTATTGCGTGGAACCTTCTTCCAGCTTGGAACCAGGGTGTGTTTGTAACAATTTTCTTAACAATTCTCAACATTGGAGTAATACCAGAGCAACAAACTAGATCTTGTGTATGGCCACATGATGATTATTATTTTACCAAATAATTATTATTTATTTTATTACATTTCCTTTAATATTAAATGTTAGCTTGAATTCAATCTCAAAACAGATTAGTTTTAGATTACTGACACTAAGATTGAACCTTCTTCAAGACACCTTCGCTAGCCCTGACTCTCCAGCTCAGTTTGACATTTTGATTAATTCTCTTTGCTTTCGGTTTTTGTTCAATCTGTGAACAAACACACAATAAATATCATACTAGAAATGAAAATTAATCTCATAATGACCAACATGAACAACTTCTCAATGAACATACTCTTCTTCAAAATCACTGTGGCTAAAAAGTGGTTTCTAACATTTGGGACCAGATTTCAACCTTTAGCAGCATGATATAATTAGATGTAACATAACATGATGTAACATAACATGATGTGATATTGCTTTAAATAAACAAAACACATAGAAACATGAAAGCCGTTTCTCATAATTGTTAACATTATTTATAAAAAAAGGGGGGGGGGATTTAACCACAAACGGTAAAAACATGTTTAAATGGTCAAAATGTAAATTTTTTTTTTTTGCATTCATTGATGGTTTACAATTACCTCTGTATTAAAAAAAGGAGCAAGCAGCAAGACACAATGCAGTACTTAAATTAAAGCAATTGTTTAAAACCTGTGTGCCAAAAATTAACAGGAATCAACAAGGAACCAAAGCTACTATTAAACATTGTCAGGGAACAGCCTACCTCGCCGTCCCATGGCTCTGCACACACACGTAGCCTGTCCCCATCATACTAATACTATGTATTATACATACTAATGTATTATACATACTAATGAGCACCGGCTCATTAACCAGCAGCCCTACTTAAACCCCTGGCCTTTACTCACTCACCGTCAGCTCTACTTACTTAAGTGGGAGAACACATATGACTGCACTAGTTACGTTCTACGTTTCACTGGATACCCCGCAATCTCATTTCCTCCTGAGACCGCTCAGATCTTCCTTCACGAAGACCTCTTTTTCTTTTCGTTCCATGTTTTGGTTTGTTTTACATTTGTTTCTGTTTCCTCATTAAAAGAACCAGCTTTCTCACACCTCCGATTTTGCTTCGGTCACTCCGCGACCGTGACAGAAGAACTGACCTTACAAAAAAAAAGGGTGAAGAGAACCACGCTGCCTTACCTATGGAGCCAGAGCCGCAACAGAGCATGAGCGCAGATCTTCTCCGAGAGCTCTTTATTTAACGTTCTATTCGTATTTCGCGACATCTATCTGCCTGCCACCTGCCTGAATACACGCCTCCCGCTGCATCGGCCACCGCATCAGGGACTGCTCCCGAACCCATGCAGTTGGGTTTCCAACGCCTGTCCAGGAGAGAAAGAGAGAGACGCCGAGCCACCGGAGCCTGTTTATATTGTGGCATTCCGAGTCACTCCCTTCCACAGTGCACGATTCGACCCCAACATGCTGAGGTGAGTAATATTGCGTTTCCCATAGCTAAGCAAGATATCTTGCTTAGCTATGCTTTCTGTGACTCTTCTCAGTCCTAACACCAGACTTTCCACCTCCACCTAAGTCGACTCAGGTCCTGCCGGGAGCTTCATCTCCCAGGTGTGCCTAGACCAGCTCCAGCTGCGCCGGGAGCGGGGACACCATGATCTAGCCGTCCGAACCATCCAAGGGCGCCCGCTAGGACAAGGCTGGATTAAATACTGCGCTCCCGTCATCACCCTCCAGGTCGGTCTGTTTCACCAGGAACAGATACAGTTCATGGTCCTGGAGGATTCAACCGTAAGCATCATCCTAGGGCGGCCGTGGCTGATTAACCACTCACCTCGATGCTCCTGGAGCCCATGTGACATCCTCGAATGGAGCCCCTGGTGCTACGAACACTGCCTCTACCACCTTCCTACTCCACCCACCAGAGGGGTGACCATGGCCGCCACACGGCTCGAGAATTCCCCTACACCATCTCAGGCAGAAATCCCACCAGAATACCACGGGTTCGTGGACGTGTTTAGCGAACAGGCTGCAACCAGACTACCTCCTCACCGAATCTGGGATTGTGCCATTGGTCTGGTTTCTGGAGCTAAGCTCCTGAAGGGCCGGGTCTACCCCTTATCCGTTCCTGAACGCATATCTATGGAACGGTACGTCCAACAAGCCCTTAACCAGGGTTTCATCCCCCGGTCCTCCTCTCCCGTGGCTTTGAGCTTCTTCTTCATGGCGAAGAAGGACGGGGCCTCCAGCCATGCATCGACTACCGTAACCTCAATGCCCTCATCGTGCCTCTCCCCTATCGGCTCCCGCTGGTCCCTGCCGCACTAGAGGACCTCCGTGAGGCACGCTTCTTCACCAAGCTCGACCTCAGAGGTGCCTACAACCTCGTGTGTATCCGGAAAGGAGATGAGTGGAAGATCGCCTTCATCACTCCCGCTGGCCACTATGAGTACCGAGTCATGCTGTACGGCCTTTCAATCTCACCGGCCATGTTCCAAAACTTTACGAATGAGGTGTTCAGGCCATTATCGTCTACATCGGCGACATATTGGTCTACTCCCGAACACCTCAAGAACATCACGACCACGTGACCCAGGTGCTGGAACTTCTACGAAAGCACCAGTTATACCTCAATCTCCCTAAATACGAATTCCACCAGACCAAGGTCCAGTTCCTCGGCTATGTGATCAGTGCCAAGGGGATCCAGATGGACCAACGGAAGGTGCAGGCGGTGAGGGAATTGGCCGCTCTCCGGTTCCGTGAAGGAGTTGAAGAGGTTCCTGGGGTTCGCCAACTTTTACCATTGCTTCAAACGGGGTTTCAGCCTGATCACAGCGCCGCTCACCTCCCTACTCAGAGGAAAGCCCAAGGGACTTTCCTGGATGCCAGAGGCCGAAAAGGCATTTCAGGTGCTCCGAGAACGGTTCTGCGTCGCCCCGCTCCTCAACCACCCGAACCTGCAATGCCCCCTCGTCGTGGAGGTGGACACATCTTCCACTGGGGTCGGGGCTGCCCTTTCCTTGTTACTCCGGGAGTCCCGCTCAACTTCACCCCTGCGCCTACTTCTCAAAGAAGCTGTCCCCAGCCGAACAGAACTACGACATTGGGAATCGAGAGCTTCTCGCCATCAAACTGGCGCTCGAGGAGTGGAGGCACTGGCTGGAGGGGGCTAAACACCCATTCGTAGTGATCACAGACCACAAGAACCTGCAATATCTCAGAGAGGCCAAAAGACTTAACCCTCGACAAGCCCGATGGGCCCTATTCCTCACGCGGTTCGACTACCATCCAAGAACCGCAAGGCCGACGCCCTCTCCTGTGTCTTAGGTCCTGATGAGCCTGTCGAACCTGAACCCGTCATTCCTCCCAAGCTGTTCATCTGCCCCATCGTTTGGCGCCTCGAGGAGGAGATCCGCTTGGCCACAAGTAAGGAGCCCGCACCCCCTGGGTGCCCTGAAGGCAGCACGTTCGTTCCCACAGCCTGCCGTCCCGCCTTGTTAAGCTCTATCCACTACACGCCGTCCGGGGCGGCAGGGAACCCTCCGTCTCCTCCAAGCCCGATTTTGGTGGCCCAACATGCATAGGGACGTTGCACGGTATGTCCAAGGCTGCCTGGTCTGCGCCATGTCCAAAGTCCCATGCCACCTGCCGTTGGGCAAGCTGGTCCCGCTATCGACCCCTGAGCGGCCATGGTCCCACCTGGGCATCGACTTAGTCACGGACTTGCTGCGGTCAGAAGGACACACCTGCGTGCTAGTCGCGGTAGATCGGTTTTCCAAGGCCTGCCGTCTCATACCCCTCCCTGGCCCGCCGACTGCTATGGAATTCGTATTTAGTTCACGTCACGCGTCTAGAGGGCGTTTTTCCAACTCCTCAGCGTGGCGGTCAACCTGTCGTCTGGTTACCACCATCAGTCCAATGGTCAAACGGAGAGGAAGATCCAGGAGCTAGGATGCTACCTGAGGTCGAATTGCCACGAGGATCAGGCAGAGTGGAGCCGGTTTCTGCCATGGGCAGAGTAAGCCCAGAACTCCCTGCGTCAGAGCACCACCGGCTTGACACCGTTTCAGTGCGTGCTGGGGTACCAGCCCCCCCTGTTCCCGTGGTTGGACAAACCGTCTCACGTCCCTGCCGTTCATTACTGGTTCCGGGAGAGCGCTTGGGTGTGGGAGTTGGCCCACACTCAGCTCCGTTGGGCCCTCTGGGACACAAGAAGGTATGCAAACGCGCGTCAGCTGGAGTCCTCGTCCTACTGGCCAGGGGACCGGGTGTGGCTTTCCACGAAGGACCTGCGGCTCCGCCTCCTGTGTAGGAAACTAAACCTGTCAGGGAACAGCCTGCCTCGCCGTCCCACGGCTCTGCACACACACACGTAGCCTGTCCCCATCATACTAAGCACCGGCACCTGCGGCTCATTAACCAGCAGCCCTACTTAAACCCCTCGCCTTCACTCACTCACCGTCAGTTCTACTTACGTGGGAGAACACATATGACTGCACTAGTTACGTTCTACGTTTCAGTGGATACCCCGCGATCTCATTTCCTTCCGAGACCGCTCAGATCTTCCTTCACGAAGACCTCTTTTTCTTTTCGTTTCATGGTTTGTTTTGTTTAAGGTTTCTGTTTCCTCATCAAAAGAACCAGCTTTCTTACAACTCCGGTTTTGCTCCGCTACCGTGACAAACATAGTGTTGTTTCTTTAACATTGCAACATTGAACATTATTTTCCCATTGTCAAAGCAACATTGAGATATTCTTGCATATATTATTGATCTGGAAGTTGAAACACTGCATTTAAGTGATGTCCCAAACTAGAGTAAAACTGTTGGAATAATGTCACTCACAAAACATATATCTAAAAGTAAAAAAAAAAAAAAGAGAGAAACAAGAATCAACACTTTTATAAAGAAATTAAGTCAAGTGTATTTCTATTGCGCTTTTCTTAACAGACATTGTCTCAAAGCAGCTTTACAGAATTTAAGAGTTAAGGTAAATGGTGTGTATTTATCCCTGATGAGCAGCCATGGCAACTGTGGCAGGGAAAAACTCCCTTAGATGTCATGAGGAAGAAACCATACTGGAGAGTGAGAACTAACATGAGCACCAGAATATAAGATTAAAAGTAATTTTCTTCCTACAGTCTTATAGTCATTTGTGATTACGGAACCAGGAGCTACTAAGGCGACTCATAAAATAGCTTAAAAAATAGTCCAAACTCCACATAAGGTGGAATCCAAATGGCGCTGGAACGTCTCTAGATGGTTAGGGATGTTTGTGGGGTCAGCATCTACTTCTTTAAAGTTCTATAATCTTCATGAGGTGGAACGTGACTGGAGCTGGTGCAACCTCAGGATGCCTCGGGATGGGTAAATAGAGAGAAGCAATCCAATGGATGAGTCTGGGTTTGGCGGTTGCCAGGAGAATGGCACTTGTCTGACTGCATTGTGGCAAGTGTAAAGTTTGGTGGAGGGGGGCCTCGGGGTTATAATTTGGGGTTGTTTTTCAGGAGTTGGGCTCTGCCCCATAGTTCTAGTGAAAGGAACTTTTAATGATTCAGCATAGCAAGACATTTTGGAAAAGTTCATGCTCCCAACTTTGTGGGAACAGTTTGGGGATGGCCTGTTCCTGTTCCAACATGACTGTGCACCAAGCAAGGTCCATAAAGACATGGTTGAGTGAGTTTGGTGTGGAAGAACTTGACTGGCCTGCATAGAGTCCTGATTCCCAATCGAACACCTGTGGGATAAATTAGAGCTGATATTGCAATTCAGGCCCACATCAGTTTCTGACCTCACAATTGCACTTCTGGAGAAATGGTCAAAAAGATTATAACTGCAAAGGGTGGGCCAACATCATATTAAACCCTATGGATTAAGAATCAGATGTTACTTAAGGTCATGTACTTGTGAAGGCAGACAAGCGAATACTTTTGGCAATATAGTGTATTTCTTAAGGTGCTACTGACATAACATTTTTCCCAGATGTTGGTAACAACTCATGGGATCCACACATACAAAAAAATTTAACCATAGATGTCCATAAATTATGTGTAATCATGTGAAATTACAGCAGTAAAAATTATTGAACACATGAATAAAAGAAGGTGAAAAAAGGCATGGAAAGCCAAAACACCAGCTGAAATTAATCAGTAATTAAAAATCAACATCAGTGGTCAGCTGGTTCAATCCTAACTGATGGCCTATATAAAGGTGTCCCATTACCAAGGTGTCACACAAGAAACATTTTATTATTGGGTAAAAGCTAAGAGCTCTCTTAAGACTTACGCTTTATTGTTGCAAAACATACTGATGGGATTGGTTACAGAAGGAGTTCTAAACTTCTGAATGTTCCAGTGAGCACTGTTGGGGCCATAATCTGGAAGTGGAAAGAACATAATTTTACCATAAACCGGCCATGACCAGGTGCTCCTCGCAAGATTTCTGACAATGGAGTAAAAATAATTATCAACAGAGTTGCCTAAACGCCCAGGACCACTCGTGGAGAGCTTCAGAAAGACCTGAAATTAACAGGTACAATTATTTCAAAGAAAACAATAAGTAGCATGTAACCACCAGGGCCTGTATGCACGCTCACCACACAATCCTACACTGCTGATGAAGCTCATTTAAAGTTTGCTGCACAACCTTTGGACAAACCAGTGAAATACTATTAGAATATAGTCTGGTCACATAAGACCAAAATTGAACTCTTTGGATGCCATAATACATGTTTAACATCTGGTAAAAAATGTAATGTCAATTGCACCTTAAGAAATGTATTAACTAAGAAAAATGATGACGTTTTCAATACTTATTTTACCCGCGGTATATTCCGTGGTGCATGAATTCCAAGAAGCACGCAAAAAGATTTGCCATAAGTTTGAAAGAGAAAAAATTACAAACCCATCTAATTTTGAAGAGGTTTTATTTTAATATAAATCACTCAATTTTATCACAGAACCACATGTTTTTTACTACACATCGTATCTTCATCAAAACAACAAAAAATTCATCAGAAAATGTTACAGTAGCTAAATATTGCATTTGAATGGCTATAGTGTTTGGTCCTTTTCAGACAGAAGTTGATGCAAATTTATGAAGAAACGCAGGGAGCTCAATTTGTCATGGAGCGTAAGCAAAATGCAAAAAGAAAAAGAAGTTGCAAATGAGCTGGAAAGACAAGCAGCAAAATAGTAGTAAAGAATAAATCCAGCCTGACCTCAACCTTCACAAAGAAGTGATTTCACCATAGGATGTCAATAATCTAAAGTGACATAAGTGGATTTCAACTCTGAAATAATTGACAACCTTTTTTTTCAGGTCCACCCTGTCAACATATTTCAATTCCCCAGAGACTCCATGGCTTTCCAACATGGCCACTGTAGTCTAAACTGTACCTGCTCACAGTCATGGAGATTCTCCCTAAGCTCACCTTTGCTACAATCATATGCACACATTTTTGTTTTAGATGTTCACTCAGAAAACATGCTGTGAAGTATTCACACAGTTTTGTCTCTTCTGTTGATGTTACAAGCCAGTTTCCTATAACTGTTGTTCTGGTTTGATGTTGCCTAGTTCTTTCCTTATTGTCAAAACTCTCTCTAATTTGTCTAGTTGGTAAATGGCCTGACAGTAGCCTGTTTTTTATTTCTGATTGTCTGATTATTTGCAATGGCTCTTATTCAAGGTATTTTCCTGCATTAATTATTTATTCCAACATCATCATTATTCACAACAGCATCATTACTTTTTAAATCAGGGCATATGGGGTTATTTATCATGCATTACTGTCACTTTTAAATGTAACGTTTACCTAAATTCACAAATGAAAGACATAGAAATGCATTTTGAAACATGTTGCAGGTGATAATGTCCTGTGACACATTTCATTTAATGTCATATGTTTTATTTATTAATTTATTTTACATATACAGTAAGCATACCTCTAATCATTATCAGATCTAAAAAGTAACAGCTATGTGTATCAGATCAAAAAAGGCAATTCCAAAACAGCTTAGTTTTACACCACTGACACTAAGATTGAACCTTCTTGAAGACACGTCCATCAGGCCTGATTCTCCAGCTCAGTTTGACATTTTGATCAATTCTGTTTGATTTCAGTTTTTGTTCAATCTGCAGAAAAAACACACACAAACCAGAGACAATTTAAATAGTAAAACTCTACACTTTGCATTAATGTATGTTGTGATTAATGTCTTGGTACTGTCAGTAGGTGTCAGTAGTTAACATCTCAACTATCGATAGGGTGTTGAAGAGACACCACATGAGCATGAAACAGCTGCACTGTGTACCATTTCAAAGGAATAGTGACAGAGTGAAGGAGCAACGGTACCAGTATGTACAGGTAAAACATGTATGGGCATACTTTATCTAATTTACATAAACTTCTTATAGTGACTTATATATATATACAGTATATATATAATACAGCATGTGTGCATAACTAATTGGGTATCTTCTGGGTTGTAGCATATAATGGAATTGGAGTCAAGTGAACCACCCTACAACTTTATATATGTGGATGAGGCTGGCTTCAATCTAAACAAAGCAGAAGATGTGGTCGAAATGTCATTGGCCACAGAGCTACTGTTGATTTGCCAGGCCAGCGGGGAGGAAATATCACTATGCGTGCTGCTGTGTCAGAGCAGGGTGTGCTATCTCATATTTCCCTTATAGGCCCATACAACACACAGCATCTCCACACCTTCTTAGAGACCCTCTATAGGGTTCTCATCCCTGATGATGAGAGGGGTCCATTTTTAGATGATTTACCAAAGTATGTGATACTTTGGGATAATGTAAGTTTCCATCACTCAAACACCATTAGGCAATGTTTTCTGACCTTTAACAGGATGCTGATGCAATTTTTCCCACCCTATTCCCCATTCCTCAACCCAATTGAGGAATTTTAACAAGCATGGAGGTGGAAGGTCTATAATTGCCAGCCACATACTCAGATGACCCTACTGGCTGCCATGGAGGCAGCATATGAGGACATCACAGCGATAAGACATTCCAGAAGATCTTTTCCATGCTGTTTTGCAAGGGATGATATCTGTTGTAATGTGGATGAAAATCTGTGGCCCGACAGACTGGGACGTCAGGGGGTAGAGACAGATTACACTGTATAGTGCGGCATGCGCAGTTATGCCTAAGAAGTGTTTCCTATGTTTAACTTTTGGAATTTTAATTTGTGTCTTTTTATTTTCTATCACAATGACATTATATTGCAATTTCTTTTGTCAGTCCACTAGTAAAGAAGAATAAAAAAGTGTGAATCCTGTCCAGTCTCTTACAATCAATATCCCTCATTCAGTAATGTATAAATTTATGCTGTTGGAATTCATAGTTGCCACTTAGAAGAAATTCAGCCTTGTGCATTTTCAATATTTGTAATCCAAAACATATTTTACATCAGGAAATACTAAAAATTAAGCATTGTCATATTGAAAGAAATGACTAAACATTTTGACTATCTTGTCCGTAAACAATGATAAAAGGACTTGTTATTTTGATAGCAATCTTATGTTCATTGACACAAACACTTAATTTTGAGAGACGTAATAAGGATTTTGAGCAAAAAACAGGCTTTTGCAAGAAAAATCCAATGTATTGTGCTGTTTGTACACATTGTTTTGAGAATGCACTTATGATTTGCAAATCTTAAGGGTGATTCGAGAAATGCTCCAAAGCAACTGAGAAAAACTGTAATATGACGGATAAGAATGAAACAGGTGGGAGATATGGCTCAATGGGAGATCAGTTTCCCTTTAAGAGTAAAAGTTAGCTACTCTACTACATGACAGGTTACATACTTTATACAGGATCACAGCTTGCACTGATGCATCGTTCAGGTTCGTCATTTCATCACTAGATATTTTCACCTCCGTGATCTGTTTTTTGATCATTGAGTCCACATCTATAGAGGAAAGCAAACATACAGTCACAAAGACATTTCTAGGTTATTATTTCTCTGCTACAGGCATAATCAATTGAATCACCTCCATAACAGACAAATGGGTGCAGGGCAGTGCAGCTGTCATTCATCCATCTTCCTGATTTTCCTGCCACCACAGCAGCACAGTCGCCGGTTCCAACACTTGATGGTCCCAATGCCCAGTTTCTGAAACGACGGCTCCATTGATCAGACCACTGCCAGTTGTCTAAGAACAAGCCGATCCAGACAGAAAGCCATCTACCGACTACACTGTTCACTTTGTTCTGTTCCCAAGGTGAGCGGATGCGAGCCAGGTCAGTGTAGGTGCTTCTACAGTAACTCTGAGCATCTTGCCAAGTTTTTGTACTATTGACCATGATGTAACCCGTACCCTCTGTAATATAATTTTAATAAGCATGGAAAGTATCAAAGTTAATAGAGTTCCTGTTATAGTAATCCTTCACTCCAAAATAATTGATACTAGATTGCTTTCTTTGTTTTGAATTGAAACTGAGAAGCCTCAATTTGTAACATTTAAAAACTACTCGTTAATCAGAGAAATCATCACACAGCTGTCGATTATGGAAGCGCATTGCATTCACAAAGAGAAAAAAAATCACAGAAAGAATCTCATAAAGACTTAGTATCTCATAATTATAACTTAGCATCTCATAATTATGACTTAGTGTCTCATAATTATGAGTAGTATCTCATAATTATAAGATCCTGATCTTACTATTATGACTTAGTATCGCATAATTAGCTAATTAAACTAATATACAGTTATCAAGCTAAACCAGAGCTTGCCCCAACTTCTCATAATTATGAGATATTAAGTCATAATTATGAGATAAGTCCTAATTATTAAATACTAAGTCATAATTTTGAGTTAATAAGTCATATTTATGAGATAATAAGTCATAATTATGAGATCCTTTCTGTGATTTTTTTTTCTCTTTGTAAATGCAATGTGCTTCCGTAGTCTAATATATTTTTAGCTAATTAATTTTATTTCAATGTAATGAGTTTAAGGCAAATCTTTTGTACAAAATATATCTTTATATTTTATATTATTACTTTATAATTTATAAGTATTAATTGACTCACCACTGTAGCATACAAAATATAGTAGTGTCTGACAGTCATTATCATTCCATAGACCATTCATGTGTGATACACATTGTCCAATGCCACCTGGGTTTCCTTTAGCCCAGTTAAAGTAGTCAGATAGAGGCTCATCTCCCATAGACCAGCACCAGCTTGTACCCACTGCTCTCTGCAGTCCAACCCATAAAAGACCAGTATAGCTAAGATCCACCTGATTCATCACTCTGTACACATCGTCCAGACTGTCCACTGTAGCCAGATCAGTAAACCTCACTCTACAGTAACGCTGAGCATCCGACCAGGTCTTCAGGTATCTTACAGCATGGTAGAGCCTCGAAACAGATTGAAATGGTGGAGCTGAAAATAAAAATTGTATGTGTCTATGTTAACAATGCAGTATTTTTCCCATGTTCCAATTAATGTTAAATCTACAAAATGCAAAATAAGCAAACTGAAGAAAAATCTAAATCAATCAATATTTTATGTAACTACTGTTTTGGGTAAATGTTTGGAGGGTGAATACCATTTTACTAAAGCAAGCTCCAAACCTCTACACTACAACTGTGCCACCTACATTATCTGGAGCAGTTCAAAATCAATATTTGTCTAATAACATGACAAAAACATGAAGAAAAAAATGAATACAACCTACTCACCAGAGATGCAGACTCATAATTTGCACCACTCCCTAAAGGCTGTAAGCCAGTGGTACGGCTCTTATTCACTGGTCTGGAAGTGGCAAACAAACCTTTTGCCTGGATGAGACAAGCTAGCTAGCTTCGGGGTTGGCCAACCTCCCCTTACGATGTCTAGCTTTTCTTTAAAATGGATTTTCAAGTATGTCCGAGACCAAATAAATTTCTCTTCCTCTGTAGGCGTAAAAAGTCTAACTCAAATGTATTAATGTGCAGAGCTACAGACATGTTTTGCCAGTTGAACTTGGCTGTAACAGTTTCCCTCTGACCAACCAATCAGAGGGCGGAAAAATGCTGACGCTATTCTGGGCCAGCTTGAGGAGAATTTGAAATCTGATTGGTTAAAGAAACAGACCCATTGCTAATAGAGACTAAGGTAAAAGTGCCAGCAGTACAGACTTTGAAGACCCTGTGCAGATTAGATTGACATGGCAGCACATAGAGGCTGAAATCTGATTGGACAAAAATTTTAACATTCGCATACACATACTGGAAGCAGTGCAGCCAAAGACTACAGACCAGTGACTCTAATGTCCCACATCAGGAAGACCCTTGTGAGACTCGTCCTCCAACAGCTACAGACCATGATCAGCCCACATACTCTACAGATCTACTCCAATTCACATAACAACAGAAACTTGGAGTTGAAGACTTTGACTTTGGATAGTTGCCTTGCTTTTGGTCTCCTCTGATTCAAAAGGGGAAACAAAAAACAAGATGTTTGGGACAACTTACCTGCCATGGTCCCTCAAAAATGGTGTGCAAGTTTACCTAGAAGAATTGAGGCTGTTTTGCAGGCAAGGGGTAGTCACACCAACTATTGATTTGATTTGGATTTCTCTTCTGTTTATTTAATTTATATTTTATTAAACTATTAAAACTTCTATTTTTAAAAGTCAGTTTTGCTTAACAGCATTGTTTTATACCTCCCTAAATTTATCAGAATGTTGAATAGGCATACAGAAAGTATTCAGACCCCTTTTCATTTTTTTTTTTTTTGTTATGTTGCAGACTGATACCACAACTTGAATTAGGGTATTTTCTGAGATTCTTTTTTGTAAAGCCTCTTAAGCTGGTCACATAGGATGGGGATAGCTGGTAGCCACTTTGGGGTCTCTGCAGAGATGTTCAAAACTGAAATAGAGTTTTTTTTATAGGGTTTGAGTCAAAGTCCTGGCTTTTTTGTCATTAAAGTATATTTCAGTTTTTTCTTTTTAATGAATTTATCAACTTTTCTAGAATTCTGTTTTCACTTTGTCAAAATAGGGTACTGAGTGTAGACTAATGAGAAATATTTATTCGAACATGAGGTATCAGGCTGCAACATAACAAAAAATAAATAAATGAAGAGGGTCTGAATACGTTCTGAATGTATTGTATAGATAAATTCTGGGAATCTTGCAGATATGCACAAACTTTGATAAAACACTTAAATACAACATTTGCAGTTGATACATCCATACATACACATCCTTCATGTAAATTAGCTTTTGATCTCCATTTCTCACTTGTATCTGTTATCTGTATCAAATCTTTGAAGTAGATTTTTTTTCAGGAGTAAACAGATCTAATTAAGTGGATACCTACCTCCATAGCAAATAAATGGGTTTTGGAGAGTGCAATCAAAAATGTTCCACTTTCCAGAGTCAGATATCACCATGGCAACACATTTATTAATACGGCTTGTCTCTATTTTTGATATTCCAGTCCAGTACCGGAATGGAAAAAAGCTGTAATCAGACCACTGGGCCGAGACCAGACCAACAAATGCTTCTCCAGGCACAATTGACTTGATTTGGTTCTGCTCAGTAGAGGTTTTCATTGTGGCAAGTTCTGCATAGTTTTTTCTACAGTAATCACAGGCGTCTGTCCAATTCATGTAAATTGTGATTAAGATGAACTTACTGGTGGCAGTTGGTGAGTCTGTTGAAAGATAGAATGAATAAAAAAACAGATACAGATTTTTTCATGATCACTACAAGGTTTTCAAATCAAATCGTATTTGTCACATACACAAAGGGTACGACATGCAGTAAAATGCTTTAGGTTTTTGCATATCCCAACTTATCTGGAAGCTGGGGTCAGAGCGCAGGGTCAGCCATGGTACGGCGCCCCTGGAGCTGATAGAGTTAAGTGCCTTGCTCAAGGGCTCAACAGGGCAGCTTGGCAGTGCTGGGGCTTGAACCCCTGACCTTATGAACAGTAACCCAGAGCCTTACCCACTGGACCACCATGGCCCACCACTGCCACCACTAGTATCTATGTAGATGTTTATTTTAAATGTAACTAAGTGAAAAGGTACAATTTTGTATACATTTTGTGAGCGAGAGAGAGAAACAGATTTGTAAGAAACTGTTTATAGCTGCTATAACAAGTAAGAAGAACAGAAAACTAGTTTAAATTGAAATGAATCCTATAAAAGCACAATGCTAGTTGCAAATCTCAACCTGTTGCAGACTCCAGTTTTATCGCAATGACTGCAGTCTCTCTGACCACTCACCTGATGGCAAATTACCCCCTGGCCCAATCATTGTCATGAGCATTGTCTTCAGTGTAGATGCTAAAACTGGCATCTTCATGCATTAAAAGCCATGAAAGCTCTTCTACAGTCATGATCCCATCCAATATCTCAAATACCAAGATCTCAATACCGGACCCCACAGGCTCATCTGCCATGAAAGAATGGTTTGTCGCAGCAATGAGGTATGGGAGCTCACACACAGGCACTTTGTGTAGACTGCTTGCATTAGAATGACCCTAATTTAAGCACTCACAGTCCTTCTGTTTTACCCCAGTGTTTTTGGAATATTGCTTTGGACAGTTTTGCCCGATGTAATTAAATACTGTTTTACCTACACTGGCATTTGCCTGCACATATGTAACATGACATTCTGCGCATTGAATATTAAGGTCACCCAATTCATAAAAGAAATCCTACAAAAATATTTTTTAACATATTAATGTATTCGGTAGGAAGATCAGTTTAGTGCAGGCTGGGAGCATTTTGCACTTATCAGCATGCCCAATGCCAATGTTAATACAGTAATAAGAAAGTCATGAAAACAGTTTTAATTTTACCATCATTGCACACAAAGTAGTGTTGAGATGAACAGAACCAGTCTCCCAATCCAGTTGAATCTATCACTCCACATGCTGCTTCATAATTCCCTTCATTTGGCTGGCCGTACGTAAAGGGAGCTTGCCCCGAATACGTTTCTCCTGTAACCCAGGTCCAGGTCCTGTGGAGTCCAAGCCACACAGACCCGTTGTACCCAGGAGCTGCACTTGCTGCTAATGCAATCATGCTGTTTAACTCAGTCATGCTGCCTACAGTAACCAGATCAATGTGATTCGTTCTGCAGTAGGTCTGAGCATTACTCCAGGTCATGCTCTGAGTCACATAGAAGTACTGCCATGGCAATGAAGAACTGATGGTGAAGACTCCTAAAAAAGATTTGAAAAGGAAAATAATGTACATATAGTCATAGAAAATATATTTCAAATATTTGGATGTATATTTAAAAATATAATATCTATCTAATATCTCTAATATTTATATAAAATATTGCTATCTCACCTGAGAGAAACAGCAGGAACAACACAGCAGGATTCATTTCTGAATTTAACACCATGTGACCATTCAGATTAAAATACCTTTTCGAATGCAAACAACCAACCAAATATAAAGAATGCAAACATAGGGGCTGAACCTTTTTTCTTTCTGGGAAGCAGGTACAGCTAAAATCACCACTACAAGATTTTGTACTACATTCACATATATTTGTGGATATCCTTTCTGATAGCACAGTAATTAAGAATCAGAAAGAACAATTATAAAGAGAAGGAACAGCTGTTCCAAAACCTTGTAAAAGTTTTACCATTAGTTTGAAAGAGAGGAAATAAATCCAAGCAGCAACAATAAACCATTTTTTTTTTAACAAATAAACTAATTTTAGACTGATCTGGTGTTTTAATTTCATTATAATTCAAAACGTTTTTTTTGCTACAGTATTTGTCCATTTCCTTACATGCATGTCTATTTTAACAACACAATCACTCCATTATTAATTATTTTCCCACAAGTGTTTTTATTCATTACACATCATAATATCCTTATAGCAGCAAAAGATTTTTTAGAAAATGTACAGTGGCTGACAGACTTCTAAATCCTTTAGAAGAATATTGTGTTTCATTTTTGTCCTTTTTAGACAGAAAATTATGCAAATTCACAAAGTGACCTAGAGAGCTTAAAAGGCCAAGAAGCTTACGCAAAATACTGTGATGTAGGTGCAAAGGAGAGAGGACTTATGAGGCAAACTGACCTCAACCCAAGTTGACCTCAATCCTTACAGAGGTCTTCTGAACCTAACATGAATGATGTAATGTAAAACATGTGGTTTCAACTCAAACATTAACACCATGCATATACAGTGGGGAAAATAAGTATTTGAACACCCTGCTATTTTGCAAGTTCTTCCACTTAGAAATCATGGAGGGGTCTGAAATTGTCATCGTAGGTGCATGTCCACTGTGAGAGACATAATCTAAAAAAAAAAAATCCAGAAATCACAATATATGATTTTTAAACTATTTATTTGTATAATACAGCTGCAAATAAGTATTTGAACACCTGTCTATCAGCTAGAATTCTGACCCACAAAGACCTGTTAGTCTGCCTTTAAAATGTCCACCTCCACTACATTTATTATCCTAAATTAGATGCACCTGTTTGAGGTCGTTAGCTGCATAAAGACACCTGTCCACCCCGTACAATCAGTAAGAATCCAACTACTAACATGGCCAAGACCAAAGAGCTGTCCAAAGACACTAGAGACAAAATTGTACACCTCCACAAGGCTGAAAAGGGCTACGGGGAAATTGCCAAGCAGCTTGGTGAAAAAAGGTCCACTGTTGGAGCAATCATTAGAAAATGGAAGAAGCTAAACATGACTGTCAATCTCCCTCGGACTGGGGCTCCATGCAAGATCTCACCTCGTGGGGTCTCAATGATCCTAAGGAAGGTAAGAAATCAGCCCAGAACTACACGGGAGGAGCTGGTCAATGACCTGAAAAGATCTGGGACCACTGTTTCCAAGGTTACTGTTGGTAATACACTAAGACGTCATGGTTTGAAATCATGCATGGCATGGAAGGTTCCCCTGCTTAAACCAGCACATGTCCAGGCACGTCTTAAGTTTGCCAATGGCCATTTGGATGATCCAGAGGAGTCATGGGAGAAAGTCATGTGGTCAGATGAGACCAAAATAGAACTTTTGGGTCATAATTCCACTAAACGTGTTTGGAGGAAGAAGAATGATGAGTACCATCCCAAGAACACCATCCCTACTGTGAAGCATGGGGGTGGTAGCATCATGCTTTGGGGGTGTTTTTCTGCACATGGGACAGGCCGACTGCACTGTATTAAGGAGAGGATGACCGGGGCCATGTATTGCGAGATTTTGGGGAACAACCTCCTTCCCTCAGTTAGAGCATTGAAGATGGGTCGAGGCTGGGTCTTCCAACATGACAATGACCCGAAGTACACAGCCAGGATAACCAAGGGGTGGCTCTGTAAGAAGCATATCAAGGTTCTGGCGTGGCCTAGCCAGTCTCCAGACCTAAACCCAATAGAGAATCTTTGGAGGGAGCTCAAACTCGTGTTTCTCAGTGACAGGCCAGAAACCTGACTGATCTAGAGAAGATCTGTGTGGGCCAAAATCCCCCCTGCAGTGTGTGCAAACCTGGTGAAAAACTACAGGAAACGTTTGACCTCTGTAATTGCAAACAAAGGCTACTGTATCAAATATTAACATTGACTTTCTCAGGTGTTCAAATACTTATTTGCAGCTGTATCATACAAATAAATAGTTTAAAAATCATACATTGTGATTTCTGGATTTTTTTTTTTAGATTATGTCTCTCACAGTGGACATGCACCTACGATGACAATTTCAGACCCCTCCATGATTTCTAATTGGGAGAACTTGCAAAATAGCAGGGTGTTCAAATACTTATTTTCCTCACTGTATATATATATATATATATATATATATATATATATATATATATATATATATATATATATATATATATATATATATATATATATACTTTATAAATTTACACATTAATATCTGAGTTACTTTTTAAAAGAAAGTAATGCGAGTTACTTTTCAGTTAAATTATTTTGCATAAAAAAATAAATACTGACTTAAAATGAACGTAGTCATGTAGAATCGCGCACTCATACGTGCGAGCCGCGGGAACAGAAGCTGGTCAGAAGCGGAGATGGCAAACCAGAGCATTACATTACTGTGATGGAAGTGTTCCTATTATTTTAAAATAGTGGAGGAAAAGGAGAAAGGAATAATGGTTAAGTGTAGATTATGTGTTGGTGAAAAGCTCTTGTCAACTGCCAAAAATACCCCTTAAAAAAAAACACCTGCATGCAAAGCACAGCACTACAGATGTGTGTGTGTGCGTGCGCGCGCGCGCGTGTGTGTGTGTATAATGTTGCATATATGGAAATGGAGACAGAAATATAGAAAACTTTTGCCGACTTTCCACCACTGCAGATCTATGGACTGCTCAGAGTAAAAGTTCTCCGTTGGAGACACATGTACGATGCCATCGCAGCGGGGGGGGGCTTGAATTTACAGATTATTTGCTCTTTGTGGGAAGATAAACTGCCACGGTCACTGATATTAGCGCCAACTTTGTAAAAGCATTCAGAATGTTTCAAGCTGATGTTAAAGCAGGTAATGATGTAGACGAGGACGAGGTCATATTTACGGAATTGCACGTTTTACGTGATGACAGCGAAAGGTATGTTCTCCCTCCACATCACCGGTGTGCAGCCCACACCCTCAACCTTATAAACACGAAACACCTGTTACACCTGTAAGGCCTGAAAGAGATACAAGTAACGCAAAAGTAACGCAAAAGTTATATATCAAATTACTTTCCATAAAAAGTAACTAAGTAACGTAATTAGTTACTTTTTTGGGAAGGAACTCAATACTGTAATGCATTACTTTTAAAAGTAACGTTGCCCAACACTGTGTATATATATATATATATATATATATATATATATATATATATATATATATATATATATATATATATATATATATATATATATGATGTGGAAAAGTGTTTCCTGATTTCTTTTTTTTTTTTTTTTTGTGCATATTTTCACACTTTAATGTTTTAGATCATCAAACTAATTTAAATATTAGTAAAAGATAATACAAGTGAACATAGCATGCAGTTTTTGAATGAAGGTTTTTACTATTTTGGGAAAAAAAATCTAAAACTACATGGCCCTGTGTGATAAAGTGTTTGCCCCTAAACCTAATAACTGGTTGGGCCCCCATTTAGCAGCAACAACTGCAATCAAGCATTTGTGATAACTTGCAATGAGTCTGTTACAGCGCTGTGGAGGAATTTTTCGTCCACTCATCTATGCAGAAATGTTGAAATTTAGCCACATTAGAGGGTTTTCGAGCATTTCGAACCACCTTTTTAAGGTCATGCCACAGCATCTTAATAGGATTCAGTTCAGGACTTTGACTAGGCCACTCTGAAGTCATTTTGTTTTTCTTTAGCCATTCAGAGGTGGACTTGCTGGTGTGTTTTGGATCATTGTCCTGCTGCAGAACCCAAGTTCGCTTTAGCCCGAGGTCACAAACAGATGGCCGGACATTCTCTTTCAGGATTTTTTGGTAAACAGCAGAATTCATGGTTCCATTTATCACTTGTTGCTGAGATGTTTCTACACCTTCATTAGAGTCTGTGAAAGTCTATTTATTGGACAATATTTGTAAAGGCACACACTTCTCTATAGAAGGCCTCACAGCTGACAAGGTATATCAGAGCAAAAACCAAAACATGTGGTCAAAGGAACGGAGTTCAGAGTTTGAAGACAAGATTTTGGGAAAGATCTGCGCAAGGTTTTAAAAAATACCCGCTGCACTGAAGATTTCTAAGCACACAGTGCAATTCTCAAATAGAAGAAGTGTGGCACAATCAGCAATCTTCCAAGAGCTGGTCCCCTAGCCAAACTTAGCATTCGGGGTAGAAGGGCCATAGTAAGAGAGGTGAACAAGAACCCGATGTTCACTTTGAGCACTGGAGATTCTGTTTAGAGATCGGACCGTTCCAGATAGACAACCATCACTGCAGCCCTCCACCAATCTGGGCTTTTTGGCAGAATGGCTAGAAGGAAGCCTCTTCTCAGTGCAAAACCCATGGAAGCCATTGAGTTTGCCAACAGGCACCTGAAGGACTCTTAGACTGTATGGAACAAGAATCTCTGGTCTGATGAAACCAAGAGTTATCAGTTTAAGCTAGAGGAGTGGAGTGCGGCATTAGAAAAAGATTAGATTGGTGATTTATTCACAAAATGGTCTCAAAAATATATTTAACAATAATAATAATAATAATAATAAATTACTATAAACAAATAAACTACGTATCTACTGCACAAAAGCGGCATAAAAATAATAAATCAAATCAAATGATTTACAGGCACAAGCTCAGAAGCCGACTCTCGTGGCTACTCTACTCTAGACTACCAGAGCACACAGAGGCAAAATGTCTGAAGCGTAAGACAGAGTTGAATCGCTGAGTGCTACGGATATTATTTCATTATTAAAGAAAGGAACAAAAAACACCTTGGTCTGTTTTTTATATCATTTCAATTGATGTTCTATTTTCTGAAAAGTTCCTTGTTCATGTCCATGTTCATCATTTACACAAAAAGTCAAACTCAAATAAAACAAAACGTTTGTTTTTATTTTCTGTTTCTTTTTTATTCATATTCAAAGGGAAGCAAGTGAAAAAAAAAAAAAAGCAGAGTGGCGAAAAGAAGCAGTCAGTGCATTGAAAATAAAACTACTTATACAGTACATATTTACCTGCAGGCTTTTGAGGGCGGGAGTGGGACAAACTTAAATTTTGTGGGCGGTAACGGCAGAAATTTTTTTAGCGGGAGTGGGACAGAACCTTGTAGAAATGGGAGTGAAAAGTCCGTCCCATACAGGTCTCTAGATTTAGCTCAATTCTAAGTGTTATGTCTGAAGGAAATCAGGGATCGCTCATCACCTGCACAAAGCTATTCCAAAAATTTAAGCATGTTGGTAGCAGAATCATGCTGTGGGGTTATTTTTCTGCAGCAGGTACTGGGCAAATGGTCAAGTTCGAGGGAAAGCTGAATGGGGAAAAGTACAGAGATATCCTCAATAAAAACCTGCTCCACAACTCAGGACTTTAGACCTCAGTCTGGGCCAAATATTCACCTTCCTACAAGTGACAACAGCACACAGCCAAGACTACACATGAGTGAGTAGCTTAGGGAAAACTAAGTGGTTTGCTTAGATTTGCAAAATTTGCCAAATGTATCTGTGCTGCCATGATTTTGGCAAAGAGAAAAGGCTACTATCTTAAATGTTTTCTAATTGTAAATAATCTTCCTCGCTGTAAAATAATGTTTTAAATTGTTTGTAGACCGCTTTATAACCTTTTTTCTCTAAGGTCACTGCTGATGTCCTTTCTCGTTAGCATTCTGTTAACTACTAAGACTTGGGGTTTTCTACATTTATTATTGGCTTTTATATGAATACAATACTCAGAAATCTTTTATAAATAAACAAATAACCTTAAGTCAAGTCAAGTCAAGAGGCTTTTATTGTCATTTCTACTATACACAGTGTTACACAGTACACAGTAAAAACGAGACAATGTTCCTCCGGAACCCTGGTGCTACACTAAACAATAACATATAGCTACAACACAACACAAGCTACATAAAGTGCATTGAGTGCAACCTAGTGCAAACAGTGCAGACAAAAAACAGTACAGACAGACAACACAAGACAAGACACAAAACCAAGATAGCACCGACCAGTAAACCTTGATTATACAGTACTGTAAACTGTAAAAACTATACTCGAGAGTGAATATAAGAACACAATGTAGTGCAAAAATACAGCAGCAGTCAAGATGTGCAAATGACAGCATGTAAACAGTGTAGTATAGTATAACAAAGTTGAAGGTTAAAAAAAAACATGTAAACAATATAATAGTCAAAGGTGCAAAAGACGGCATGTAAACAGTAATACAGTGAAAGGTGCAGTTAAACAGTGTAGTACAGTCAAATATTAATAATAATAAATAGATGATGGTGGAACAGATTGAGATAAGTGTGTGTGTTGTGTTAAGTCCAGGTTGTACAGTTTGATAACACACATTTGTGTGTGTGTGTGTGTGTGTGTGTGTGTGTGTGTGTGTGTGTGTGTGTGTGTGTGTGTGTGTGTGTGTGTGTGTGTGTGAGAGAGAGAGTTCCCTTCAGTTCTGTGTATTAAGTAGCCTGATGGCTTGCGGGAAAAAACTGTTGCACAGTCTTGATGTGAAGGCCCGAATGCTTTGGAACAACATGCTGATGGCAGGAGAGTAAAAAGTGTGTGTGTGACGGGTGTGTGTGGTCATCCATAATGCTGTTTGCTTTGCTGATGCAGCGTGTAGTGTAAATGTCCATAATAGAGGGGAGAGAGACTCCGATGATCTTCTCAGCTGTCCTCACTATCCTCTGTAGGGACTTGCGGTCCGAGACGGTGCAGTTCCCAAACCAGGCCAGCTGCTCAAGATGCTCTCAATGGTCCCTCTGTAGAACATGGTCAGGATGGGGGGAGGGAGATGGGGAGATTGGCTTTCATCTGCCTTCTCAGAAAGTAGAGACGCTGCTGGGCTTTCTTGGTGATGAGTGACCAGGTGAGGTTATCCGCCAGATGAACACCAAGGAATCTGGTGCTCTTGACGATCTCCACTGAGGATCCATCAATAATCAGTGGAGACTGGTCGCTCTGTGCTCTCCTGAAGTCAACAACCATCTCTTTCGTTTTGTCCACGTTCAGAGACAGGTGGTTCGCTCCACACCAGTCTGTTAACTGTTCCACCTCCTTTCTGTATGCTGACTTATCATTCTTGCTGATGAGACCCACCATGTTCGTGTCATCGGCGAACTTGACGATGTGGTTCAAGCGGTGCATTGCTACACAGTCGTGAGTCAGCAGAGTAAACAGAAGTGGGCTGTGAGCAGTCAGGAAGTCCAGGATCCAGTTGCAGAGGGAGGTGTTCAGGCCCAGTAGGCTCAGCTTATCGATCAGATGCTGAGGGATAATTGTGTTGAATACTGAGCTAAAGTCTATGAACAGCATTTGTACGTACGTGTCTTTATTGTCCAGGTGGGTGAGGGCCACATAGAGGGTTGTGGAGATGGCATATCGTTTGGACAATATGCAAACTGCATGGGGTCCAGTGAGGGTGGAAGCTGTGTCTTGATATGCCTCATGACGAGCCTCTCGAAGTACTTTATCACGATGGGTGTTAGACAAAACTCATTGAGGCAGGAGTCTGTAGCCTTCTTCGGCACAGGGACGATAGTCGTTATGGCACGTAGGAATACGATGTTGAAGATGTCAGTGAAGACATCTGTAACTGTTCTGCACATTCCCTGAGCACTTTGCTAAGAATGTTGTCTGGTCCAGCAGACCTCCGTGGAATAACTCTGCATAGAGTTTTCCTTACTTTAGCTGTAGTTAGACAGAGTACCTGGTCACTGGGAGGAGGGGTGTTCTGTACCACGTTGTTCTGTACCTCAAACCGGGCGTAGAAGACGTTCAGCATGTCTGGGAGTGAGGCGTCAAGGTCACAAGCAGGTAATGTTCTCTTGTAGTTCATGATCACCTGGATGCCCTGCCACATGAGCCCGGTGTTTCCACTGTCCTGGAAATGACTGTGGATTCTCTTGGCATGTGCACGCTTCGCCTCTCTGATGGCACGGGACAGTTCAGCCCTTGTGGTTCTAAAGGCCGACTTGTCATCTGCTTTAAAGACGGAGTCTCTTTGTTTGCTGGAATTAGCATAACATAGATGTGGACTGAGGAGCCGAGATGGGGCGGGGCTCCACACGATACGAGCCGGAATTTGTTTGTGCAAACAAGATCGAGCGTGTTCGCTCCTCTCATTACAAAGACTACATGCGTGGTTAGCCAATCTAGCTGGATGGTGGCTTCCGGAACTCTGTCGCTGAGCTACGTCTCTGTGAAAACAAAGACGCAGCAGTCTCTGAACTCTCGCCACGTGGTCTGCTGGAGTCGGATGTAATACAATTTATTGTCCAGGGAGCAGACGTTTCAAAGTAGAATGGACAGGAGAGCCGGCCAGCTAGTGTTAGCATTTAGCCTAGCACGGATACCTGCCTGCTTGCCACGCTTCCGCTTCCTTGAGCAGCACTTCCGACGTCCCCTCTTCTGGCTACCGGCATCAGGTGACTCCGAGGGCTGGGGGCCTGGTCTTTGTGGCCGAGGTCACAGCAAGCCAAGGTTGCGAAGGTTATTAATTACATTAGCATGCAAATTAGTGCTTGCATGATTCCTGTACAGTAACAGCATCTGGGGGTCGTACACAGGAACACAGCTGTCTCTGGTGTCCATTTATTATTAAAAGTCGGTCTTAATACGGTAAAACCATTTTTGGATCCGGAGAGCCTGCTGCGGGCTACTGCCATGCCGCCATCTTGGGAAGATTTTAACTTGTACTTGTGTCCCAAGTATCCCGCCATCAGGTTATGGTGAGCCACATGAAACAGAAGCTCCTTGCAGCTCTTTGAGACCAACAACTGTTTCAAGTTCAACTTTGTTGGGTCGAGTGTACTGCATCACTCGGTACAGCTTATTTTTAATGACTGCAAAGTATGCGTCGGAAAGCGTAATGACTGGCTGGACTTGCTGAGAATCAATTACTCTCACGTGCTGGAGGGTTTCGTCTCGTGTCTGCTCCAGTGGGAAATTCCTGAGGGGAATTCCCTGGAGAGAGGGTTGGGCGGAGCCCTCCCCTCTCCACATGTCTGTCAGATGCGAAGCTGACGTCAATGGCCTACACTGCTTCGCCTTGTAGCAGGACCCATCCACACACATTCTCCTCAACCCCCCACTGCCATAATATATCACAAGCTACTGACAGAAAGAATGCTATTGTGATTTGCCTATACCTTTTTATAGGACAGTGCCGTAAAATATGAAAATGCTGAGCAATGTCTAAAATAATATGTAATCTGTTAGAAAAAATTATTAAAATAATTTAGAAACATGCTTCAATGTCTGTTGTTTTTGTTAACATACAAGCACAGCTCATGTAATAATAAGCACTATACAGATTGAAATAAATCCCAAAACAGCTTGAAGCACTACACTATTGTTAGTAAGAATGAAACTTCTTCAAGTATTTTTTTTAGGTATGTGGTTTTTATATGAGGTACAATGGAGTAAAACAAAATGTGGTTAATAATTAATGCTGGACAATGTCTAAAATATGACATAATAGGGAAAGAAAATGTACAGTGCAAATTTCCCTTATAGTTTTTATTTTTTGTTAACATACAAGCAAACAAGAAATTTTTGTTAACACATAAGCACTCCCCTAATTTTTATTATTATTTAAACTACAAAGTTATGTTTATTAAATCATGTAATTACGTTAATTGTTATATACAGATGGAAACCAATGCCAAAACAGATGTTCTACACTTTAAAAATAAGAACCTTCTTGAAGAAACCTCCAACAGCCCTGACTCTCCAGCTAAGTTTGACATTTTTATTCATTCAATTTACTTTCAATATTTCTTTGATTTGTGGAAAAAAAAACACATACAAGCTATTTAAATACATCATAATGTAAAAACTCTACACTTTACATGTATGTATGTATGTTGTGATTCAAGTCTCCTCCTTGGTCCTCTCATTGGTTGCCTCCCTCCTGTTTCCTGATTATTCTCACCTGCTTTCAGTTTGACCCTTGATTAGTTTGTGTATTTAAACTCTTGTGTTTAAACCTTGTGTAAACCCTTTGTTTGGTGTTAAGTGTTGTTCAGTCTTAACCTGCTTGGAACCAAGTCTCGCATGACACCAAATTTCATACTAGAAATTAATACAATTCATCTCACAAAGACCAACATGAACAACTTCAATGAATATGTCCTCTTCAAAATGTATAACTGTGGCTGTAAAGTATGCTCTAATAAATGGGACCTGGCCACCAAATTACATGAAGTTAAACTAAATTATTTTATTTTATAATTGTAATTAATGTTCATGGTTTGTTAATTGCAACTACTGAAATAAATATTGTTAATTGCAACTAAGAGGTGATAGGTTCTCTTTTCCCTTTAAGATGAAAAAAATTACCATTTAGAAAAAGCCCTATTTAATGTCTTCCATAATTGATCATAATGGTATCAGAAAACTGAGTGTGAAAAATGAGTGTGAATACGATGAAGCTGTATAAAGTACTGACAGTGACATACGGATTGCAGCTTTCACTGAGGGATCTTTCAAGTTTGTCATTCCATTTGAAGACAATTTCACCCTCATAATCTGTCTTTTTTCCATATGGTCTATATCTACATAGTAAAGCAAACATAAAGTTACAAAGAGGTCAAGAGAGTCAAGAGTCAAGAAGCTTTTATTGTCATTTCAACCATATATAGCTGATGCAGTACACAGAACAGAAGAACACAGGGCCAAGAACTAAGATCCTCGCCACATAAAGTGCATGTGTGCAACTGGTGCAAACAGTGCAAAAGACAACACAAGACAGTGCAAGACAACACAGGACAGTGCAGGACAATACACAAAATATAAAAATAAGAATAGCAATAGCTCCGCCAGTAAAACCTGTCGTGACAGAATAAGGTGCACAGTAGCAGAAAAATTTAAACAGAAAAATGTAAACAAAATTGTGCAATTCAACAATAGCAGAAAAATGTAAACGGAATTGTGCAATTCAACAATAGCAGCAATCAAAATAAACTGAACAGTGACCAAAGGATTTGGACAGAATATTGTGCAAAGAGAGCAAGTCCCGGAAGATCAACAACAAACGGCATGTAACCATTTTGCGATAATGAAAAGTGTGAATGGTGCTGAAACATGGGTGTGCGAAGTGTATGATGTCTGTTGAGTCCAGTTTGTACAGATCAGTCACACAGTTGTGTGTGTGTGTGTGTGTGAGAGAAAGAGTTCAGTTCAGATGTTTGTTGAGGAGCCTGATGGCTTGCGGGAAAAAACTGTTTCACAGTCTTGATGTGACGGCCCGAGTGCTTTGGAACCGTTTTCTTGATGGTAGAAGGGTGAAAAGTGTGTGTGATGGGTGTGTGTTGTCATCCGCAATGCTGTGTGCTTTGCGGATGCAGCGTGTGGTGTAAATGTCCATGATAGAGGGGAGAGAGACTCCGATGATCTTCTCAGCTGTCCTCACTATCCTCTGTAGGGTCTTGCGATCCGAGACGGTGCAGTTCCCAAACCAGGCAGTGATGCAGCTGCTCAAGATGCTCTCGATGGTCCCTCTGTATAACATGGTCAGGATGGGGGGAGGGAGATGAGCTTTCCTCAGCCTTCTAGAGACGCTGCTGGGCTTTCTTGGTGATGGAGCTGGTGTTAAGTGACCAGGTGAGGTTGTCCGCCAGATGAACACCAAGAAATTTGGTGCTCTTGACGATCTCCACTGAGGATCCATCGATGATCAGTGGAGAATGGTCACTCTGTGTTCTCCTGAAGTCAACAACCATCTCTTTAGTTTTGTCGACGTTCAGAGACAGGTTGTTGGCTCCACACCAGGCTGTTAACCGTTGCACCTCCTCTCTGTATGCTGACTCGTCGTTCTTGCTTATGAGACCCACCACGGTCGTGTCATCGGCAAACTTGATATGATTCGAGCTGTGCGTTGGTGCACAGTCGTGAGTCAGCAGAGTGAACAGCAGTGGACTGAGCACACAGCCCTGAGGGGCTCCAGTGCTCAGTGTGGTGGTGCTGGAGATGCTGTTCCCGATCCGTACTGACTGAGGTCTCTCAGTCAGGAAGTTCAGGATCCAGTTGCAGAGGGAGGTGTTCAGGCCCAGTAGGCTCAGCTTCTCGATCAGGTACTGAGGAATGATTGTGTTGAATGCTGAATTGAAGTCTATGACCCGCATCCTTACATAAGTGTATTTGTTATCCAGATGGGTTAGGGCCAGATGGAGGGTTGTGGAGATGGCATTGTCCGTGGAACGGTTTGGACGATACGCGAACTGCATGGGGTCCAGTGCCGGTGGGAGCTGGGTCTTTATGTGCCTCATGATGAGCCTCTCGAAGCACTTCATCATGATGTGTGTGAGTGCAATGGGACGATAGTCATTGAGGCAGGAGCCAGAAGACTTCTTCGGCACAGGAATGATGGTTGTCGTCTTAAGGCACGTAGGAACAGCGGCGCTGCTCAGGGAGATGTTGAAGATGTCGGTAAAGACATCCGCTAGCTGTTCCCCACATTCCCTGAGCACTCTGCCAGGAATGTTGTCTGGTCCAGCAGACTTCCGTGGGTTAACTCTGCATAGAGTTTTCCTCACTTCAGCTGTGGTTAGACAGAGCACCTGGTCACTGGGAGGAGGGATGGTCTTCCTCGCCACCACATTGTTCTGCACCTCGAACCGGGTGTAGCAGGTGGTGCTGTCTTCTCTGCAATCGTGCAGGGGCTGTGTGAATGTTTTTTTTTTCAATTGGTCACCAATGGCTGGTGGTCTGTTTCGACAGTTGCGGGTTTTCTGTACACATAATTTCTGACTTTAGTACATGCAAAGACAACAGCCAGCAGCTCCTTGTCAATCTTTGTGTATCGTGTCTCTGTGTCTATGAGAGTGCAAGATGCATATGCAACTGGTTTGCCATCCGGCATACATGCAGCACCAAGTCCATAACACGAAGCATCGCAGCTTAGTGTGACTGTTTTTTTTTGTTTTGTTTTTTACATCATAGTATGACAATACAAGTGGATTGCTAAAACGTGATTTTAGTGTATTGAATGCTTGTTAGTGTTGCTGATACCAGCACCAGCAGTTTCTTTCTTTGTTAGCTTCCTTAAGGGTGCTGCAAATGGCGAGGGTTGCGTTAGTAAGGGCATCCAGCGTAAAACATGTGCCAAATCGAACATGCGGATCATGAATACGGATGATCCGCTGTGGCGACCCCTAAAGGGAGAAGCCGAAAGAAAGTTTATATTTATTTGCAGGTGTTTGCATTTTTCCAAACAAAAGGCATTCTATTTTTACATTCCATTTTTATATCCATATACAGGTTTCCCAAACAATGCGTTGTGACAATATGCTGTGAGTAAAACCACATTTGGTCTCCATTCGTCTAAGAAGATGTTAAATGTTTTAAATGGTGCTTGCAAAGATTTCATTCCACCACAAGGGTGCTCATAAAATCAAGTTCTAAATTGAGGTTTGGAGGCCTGGGGTATAATTGTGTGCCTCCAAATTTGTGTTGGGAATAACCACATATGGCTGGAACAATTTAAACATTTGTAATGTAATGTGTATATGTACAACTACTCACAGTACAAGTATTCATAGCGCTTCACTTATAGTGCTTATGTTATATCTTTTTTGGGTTTAATTCATTATTATCCTCAAAATTCTCCTATTTTAATCGATCGACATTGGCTCACAATTAAATTCCACTACTGACTTATAAAGCAATAAATGGTCTTGCGCCACAACATCTGAGCTAACTTTTGTTACATTATGATCCACCTATCATGGTCTTCCAGGTCTTCATGGTTTTTTCCGGGTGGGTGGTCATCTTAGCTAGGCATTTTTAAATCGCCCACAACGTTTGCAATTTCCCTGCTTAAGGATGCTGTTTTCTTCTATTCTTTGTCCTGTTCTTTGACTACAGTGTATGCCTGAGTCAGAATTTGCCTACTGCTCCTGTCCTTCTGTTGCTATAAAAGACTTTTCATTTTAACTCTTGTCTGCTTTCTGCAGACAAGAGTCCAACCTGTTGGTGCCTGATGGTATCATCTGGCCAGCCATGGACCCCACAGATGCACCAAACATGCAGGCATTAATTGCCTCTCTGGCCCAGACTGCCTCTGCTTATGATTGTCAGCTTCGGGAACTCTGTGAAGTCACCTAGAAGCTAATTAACTTCTCAACAAAGTGGATGACACACTGCAGCTTGCCCTTGTCCCTGGCTGTAGCTGCAGCAAACCAGACCGTGATGGAGGATGTGAGGATAGATTCAATGATGCCAGTGTAGAAGTTCAGCAACATCTTTAAAGGGAGGAGAGAGTTTTTCAGCTGCCTCAGGAAATATGTCCTCTGCTGAGCCTTCTTGGTCAGGGAGATGATGCTCTGGAGCTGATGGTGGTGCCCAGGAAGCTAAAGGACTTGACAGATGTCACCGGAGAGTCACAGAGGATGACAGGGGGGAGGGAGGCTGGGTCCTTCCTGAAATCCACTATCATTTCCATTGTCTTGAAAGAGTAGTGCTCCAGGTTGTTCATGCTGCACGATGACACCAGACAGTCCATCTAATTTCTGTTGGCTAACTTGTCCCCATCAGAGATGAGGCTGATGAGGGTGGTATCATCAGCAGACTACAGGAGTTTGAAAAATAATTCATGCAATGTAAAATTTAAAAAATGACCATCATATCAGACAAAGTTGTGGAGAGTTGAACAGAACCAATCTCCCAATCCATAGCTATTAATCACTGCACATGCTGCTCCATCGTTCCCTTCATTTGGCTGGCCGGACGTAAAGGGAACTTGGCCTGAAAAAATTTCTCCTGTAGCTCAGGTCCAAGCCACACAGACGTGGTGTACCCAGGAGCTGCACTTGCAGCTAATGAAATCATGCTGTTTAACTCAGTCTTGTGCAGTAAGTTTGGGCATCACTTCAGGTCATGCTCTGACACATAGAAATACTGCCATGGTTCAGACAAACTGATGGTGAAACTCCTAAAGGAAAAATAATAGAATATAATAGAATATATATATGAATAGAAATATTTCAAATACTTTATAGTTACATTTACAATATATCTGAAAAATTAACTTTGGACAAACAGGCTGGGGTGCAGTCAGCGTTCTAATTCATCCCAAAGGTGTTCAGTATTGCGGAGGTCAGAGCTCTATAGCAGGAGATCTTTTACTCCAAACCATGTAAAGCATATCCTAATGGAGCTGGGTCTGGGTCTGCAGGTTCAAGTGAAGTGAAAATTTATTCCAGCTCATTTAAACATTCTATACAATTGTGTGTTTTTCAACAGTTTGGGGAAATACGACATATTTTGATAAAAAATATTTAAAAAATCCTGCTGGTCTTCAAAACCATCAATATATTCAGTAGACATGCTTTTTACCCAGATGTAAGAGCAAACACAGAGTTTTGTCCTGTGTTTGTACAAAATGTAACATGTTCCTGTTGTGCACAGACCAATTCCGATTCAAAATAATGTTTTATTTATTAATTAATTTTTATATATTTTTTCAAGGTTTACTTTTTGACAATACGTTTAAGAACTACGTTCACATATATTTGTGCTATTCTAAAAATGATCAGATAAAAGGAAGAACTCAGATCCAAGAAAACAGAAAAAAACACTTAACCAAATAAACCGCCTGTTTATATAGGACTGAATAATTTCCCAAACATTTCTTGATTGAAACCATCAAAAATTATGTAGCTATATACGATACACACACACACACACACACACACACACACACACACACACACACACACACACACACACACACACACACACACACACACACACACGTTCACACACACTCACACACACACTCAATGGTTTTAAATATCAGGACATAATCAAAATTATCTGGCACTTGACATTACACTGTCATTATTTATTTTACAAAGAATTCAGCCAAAAAGAAAAACCCATGTGAAAAACTAAGTACACCCTATGATGTAATAGATTGTAGAACCACCTCGAGCGAAAATAACCTGAATCTAATTTCAACAAATCACAATGAAAGCATTAAAGATGTACTTCATTTTTCACACACAGCTTTTCCATTTGGCTTTTTTTTTTTTCTGAAAATCAATAATGATAGTGAAATATGTCATGTGGTGTTCATCTGAGGCTGTATTTACCTCGTTTTAAGACCTGATTAAGCACCAGTTAATTTTTTTATGTCGTAAAACTTTCTTCACTTGACCAAATATACAAACGTTGCTGTACATTGACAGTAAAGTTAATGATATTCTAATTAACTAACTATATTCAGGTAACATGGTGATGATATTCTGAAAATGAACGACGATTGTGTTTATTTACCTACCAGTCTTATGGTCAGGTGTCCACAAACAATAGTCCATAAAGGTACATTTTTATCCAATCCTATTTTATCACCAACTTATATAAACTAACAAAAACTTCAAGTGACAACAGCAACAGATTCCAATATGTAGTATTTTTTCCTCTTAAAATAATCAACATTGAGAAACCAGTTGGTGAAAATAAAATAAAAATCACAATACAATCACGATGCAATTGATGCAGATCAGGGGGAAAAAACACCTCATGCTGTCTGAGACCCACTGTAGTTATACTCTTCAAAAACTGCATTTGGAAGCCAGAAAGTTTCCTGTAGCGCACTTATCGCATTTACAATCTAGCACATCCTTCATAATGGGAAGTGGTAAGTCAGGGGTTCAAGTCCCACTATCACCAAGCTACCACTTTAGGGCCCTGGAGCAAGGCCCTTGACCCTCTTTACTCCAGGGCTGCTGAATCGTGCGCTCTGATGTGATAAATAATTTTTCATTGTCTTATTTATTTATTTTTTTTATAAGGTGGAACCTCTTAAGGAAATTAAAACCAGCTTGTAAAACAGTGGCTTTAATTTGCATTAAATAGAAAACATTAGGTGTGTGAGGGACACCTCAGTGAGACATTATATTATAGAAAAAAAACCTTATATACACTATAGGGTGACCCCCGAATAGTAGAAAATTCGATCCTGATTCGACGACCAATCTTACAGTCAAATCTTCGAGGATCATGCCATTTTGGTTATATGGGGATGTTTTATGTCTGATTTCACATAGAACTCCCCCAATAAGTGTGTTGTAAATTGTGCCACTTCGTTTTTTTCTCTTTGCTATATGGTTTCTTTAGTGCAGTGGTCTCCAATCATTTCCAGAAAGGGCCAGTGTGGGTGCAGGTTTTTATTCCAACCAAGCAAGTCCACACCAAATTCTACCTGTTCAAATCTAATGACCTTTATTTTCAATGACTATCAGGTGTGACCATTGATTGGTTGGAATGAAAACCTGCACCCACACTGGCCCTTTCTGGAAAAGATTGGAGACCCCTGCTTTAGTGTTTGCTTCAAGAATTGTTCTTAAAAGGAGAACATTCTGACAATTCTGCATATTTAGGGAGTGAAAGAATGAAGGATGGAAGGAATGAAGACGTGTGTAAAAGTCTGCTGAAATAAGTCTGTAATGAGTCCAAAATGAGGTCTAACAAATGTAAAGTATTTCATTAAAATGTTCCATTTATTGAATTAGATTGAATTAATTAAGGAGAAATTTTATTCGTCTTTTAAATAAAATAAAATAAAACTCCTAAAACATTTTATTTCTGCTCTGTAAATTCTCACCACTAGGTTGTGCTCATGTTACAGGTCATCCATGTTCAGGTGTCCACAAACTTTAGTCCATATGCTTATTCAAAGTGGAAAAAATATCACAAATGTTGCTAATAACAAGTGCAGTTTATTTAATTTATATATATATATATATATTACAGCATACAGTTAGAGTGAACGACAAAAGACAGCTGTTGTAATGGCATTGGATTTTCTTTTGCAATTGCAAAAAATAATAAAATAAAACTCTGCATTTGTGACGTAAACTACGCAAACATTGAGATCTTGTAAAACACAAACAGTCAATCAGATAAAACAGATTCAGATAACATTGAGGCCCACGGTAATCTCTCTCGACACTGCACCTATCACCGCGTAAAGACGCCGTGAGGTTGAGTGTGCGCTTAGGGGGCGCTATCTATCCTCCACGTTACTCTTTATTCAGTCTAAAAGACAACAAATGACAACACAGTAAACTGTAACTATACACACATTGGTTTCTTGGATTATCCATTCGAGTCGAGTCAATCTTACGTGTGTATGTACAACGTGAATCTATTCTTTAAAAAAATAAAAAAATAAAAATAAAAGTGTGTAAATTACATATCAGGATCCTGCTTTCAGGAGCTAAGGAGAAGGATGACATCTCCCTATTGTACATACAGTGCAAATATTATGCTGTATATTTATTGATGTTTAGAATGCATAGTAGGATATATGCTGAATATATGCTTCATCTATTAATCTTAGAATTCAAATAAACAGACAGGAAGTTGCTGTTTATTATTAATATTATTGCTTTATTTGTGGACATGTATTGTGGGCATTAAAGGCACAGCGGCTGCTACACTGAAATGACCAAGCTTCAAGCCTCATTTCCTGCCTAATAACTCCATCGCGCATGCTACAATCGGACCCTGTTGCTTAGACCAATGGTCAAGATTGGTGTGGATTTTGATCCCATCCTAGTTCCGCTGCCCCTCCTACCCAGAGAGTACGGCCAATATATAGTGACATGCTATATATTGAAAACTATATTTATGGGAAACTATATATTTATGGGAGAGTGTTGACTGGGTTCTATGTCCTGTTCTGCAGCATACCTACATGCCTGCATAGTTAAGTTTGAAAATCCTGCATAGTCTGTAGTTATGTATTGGCTTTGCTCTGTTGTACACGCATCTTCAGTAGCACACAATAAAGTGTAACCGTACGAAAACATACGCCGTACGACATATCGATGTACGTGCAGCGAGATCGTCAAAGTGACAGTAGGGCAAGAAATTTTTTACAAATATACAAATATATCCAAATATAACAATACTTGTCTGTCCTGGCCTACATGTATACAAACCAATGTATTAGAACCTCTGTAGACACAAAAAAGCATCCCGCGAGTTTTCATTCTGCTCTTACTCAACCATGAAATGGTGTATTGAACTAATTGGTCCAGAATGTCCTCTATTGTTTTTTTTTTAGATACCACAATAATGTCTAACAAATAGTCAAGCTTACAACCGATACATACAACGGATAAACATGTTATGAAGCATCAACCGTGCTGGGCAGGGACGAGCTGTTGTTTAACACAGCACTTTCTCTGCCTTTCGGTAATAGTGGACACACACACACACACACACACACACACACACACACACACACACACACATATATATATACATTCACACACACACACCTGCACTAATTACCCTGCGTTCACACTAGCAAACAATGCTGATAATCAACGCAGTGGCTTGGGGGTGCTGTGGTTCAAAGTGACAATCTTCTGATTAAAATCCCACTGAGCCGCCGCTGTCCTCAAAAACGTCGCCTCTCATAACGTCCCTGACCGCCGTTACGTCCAAACGATTTGAAAATCTTTAGCGAATTACACTACAACGTAGATTTTGAATAAAAGTGGTCATGCCCATGTGTATAAATGGTCAAATACAGCAGCCTTTTGGCCTTCTATGATCTCAGATCAGGACAGACCACACCCACAAGTGACAACGCTAACTAACGCGATCATCTGCATCTTGCTAGTGAGAATGCAGAACAAACAAACAAACAAACAAACAAACAAGCAAAATTATGGCCTGACGACGATGTAGAGCCCACGGACACATGCACGTGTAAGAGCAGTGCATTCCGGGAAACAGTGCATTTCTTTGAAAACAGTACCACAAACAATCAGTCTTAAATAGCAGACTTCTCTAAGATTACACAGTAGACGTGAATTATCATTAACAAAACAAAAACAAAAATTTTATTTAGTTATCAGAAAATGCCCATAGAGCCAAAGTTAGAAATGATTGTTTAAGCGCAATAGCAGCACGAGCGGGCAGGGTTTAATCCTGACTGGAACTAAGTAACAAAAGTGAAGACTGGGAGAGCGGTCATGTGTGATAAACCAGCACGGCTACTGGTAATACACTACCTGTAGGTCTCGCTGAAGATTCTCGTTGACGACAAGAATTTTTGACTGCCTGCTTTCAAGAGGAAGGAGGAAATCGGAAAGCAGAAAGTAAACCAGAACCAAAAAAGAAAAATTAAAAAAACGTGCTCGCTCTCTGCCAACATGTTTCCATTTTAGATAGTTAGAGAGGACTTTTTTTTTATATTAATAATCAATACGGGAATGATAATTCTGAATTATTTGTGCTAAAAAGTGGTTCAATCTCTAAAAACTCAAAGGTTGGCTTCAGTGTTTAAAAGGTTTTAACCCCCCCGTCAGTTAGGCCACGTAGGTCTCCCAGGTTCAGTCATTTGTAGAAATATTTCAGTCGAACAAATCAAAGTACAAAAAGTCCTTGATCGCAAATAATGGAATCTCACTCGGGGGGGGGGGGGGGACTTCAAGTGTCCAAGGTGCTGCTGATAAAGTGGAAAGTCTATAAACTTGCAGTCACAGGCTTTGAGAACATATATGTGCCTATTGGCGATGTCTAGTAATAAAAACCATTCGGTGCACGTCTGCAAAAATCCTCGTGCACCGATCCTAACCCTTCATTTTTATATTGTCAGAAAAACAAATTATAATGATACAAACCCTGAAATCAAGCCTAGATTTAGAAAATTAAATCTAGAGCAGATTTAGAGCATTTAGATTTAGATTTAGAATCTGCTCTAAATTGTGTTTACGTATACTGCTGAATGGAAGCTATTGGCAGTGCAGGTTTTCTGGTAAACTTTTTCTCAAAAAATTGGGAATCTTTTTTTAAGAATTATAATTTCTTTTGTCTTGAATGAACTACAGCGCTGAAATAACCCTAGCTCAGTTTTATTTTGTGCTTTGGCCTATCAGGACAAGCCGACACAGCTGAAAATGAAGGGGATGAGAAAGAAGGCGCTGAACCCTACGGTCCAGTAAACGATATATCGGTAGGGAAGCTCGACCTGCATGTGTTGTCTGGCTTTGCGGACGTCCAGGCTCGAGATTCCGACGACGCGGCACACCAGGGGGATGGTGAGAGCCTTCATGACCCCTCTTGTGACTATCAGCGTGACCACGCCGAAGACAAAACGGAGCAAGCTCCACCCAAAGAGGCCCACGCTGAGAGCCGGAGCCTGCATAGGTAGCATAGAGGCGGGAGGATCGTGGATCAGGGCCAGCTGGTAGTTGAGGTGGGTTGCGACGGCAATGCCCGCGCCCGTGCCCAGGATCTGAGCGGTGTCGCCTCTAGACGTGCTCCACGTGTCCAGGGTGAAGGAGAAAAGCCCCAAGACGGCATGGAGAGACACAACGAAAATAGGAGCATAACTGGAAGACTGGTTAAACGTGTCGATGGCTTCCAGGCATGGGCTGAAAATGGCGAGGATAAGCAGGCTGTACAGGAAACCAGCAATTACGTCCTGTGAGAACAAAAGAAAGGTAAGGTACATCAAGCCAAAAGTATGCAAACACCCCACCATATGTAGTTCTTCCAAAACCTTTTGCTACACAACTGTATAGAATATCATTGTACGCTGTAGATAAAACTCAAACCTTTGGCCATATAGGGTATAGTTATCAGAATATAGATATTATATCATATTGCCCAGTCCAGGTAAACGCTGAGCTTAAATTTTTACGCAGATATTTATGACGATTATAAAGACTTGTTGACACACATTTCTTCGAATTGACGGATTTAAAGTTCACCCTTGGTCTCGATTTCATGCCGGAGCTAACCTTTTCACGTTAAATGTGCAAGATGAGTTAATAGTAAATAAAATCAATCAAGTAAAAAAACAAAACAACAACAAAAAAAACCAAAATAAAATGAAAGTGAATGAATTCGAATAAATAAAAATTTTCTGAACACATTCAAACATAATTTATGAAAAGCTACTTTTTATTTGGAGCAGATTCATTCTTCTTATTTTATATTATTCTCATACACACTCTCCAAATGATCAAATCTTTTATTAGCTCAACAGCCCCCTTGTGTCAGAGGTGTCACAGCTGGAACTCATAAGGATATTCTCTTTCATGTAATCAAGCTGTGTGTGTGTGTGTGTGTGTGTGTGTGTGTGTGTAATAGTATACAGGGCACCTTGAGTAACAGGAACCTTTAAACCCAGATCATCAACGTTTAACCGGAACTGCTAACACCAAGTTTATTAGGTTAGGTTATTACATGGTGAATAATTGACGATTGACATGACATGCAAGTCTTTATATATATATATATATATATATATATATATATATATATATATATATATATATATATATATATATATATATATATAAAGACTTGCGCATATATATATATATATATATTTATATGCTTATAAGAAATGCTTAACATGGGTTGAAGAGCTCCTACTATAGAGCTCTAATCTCTACACTACTAAACACCGTTGGACTGAATGTGATCACTGACTGCACCCTAGGCCTCCTTATCTCACCTACATCAGTCCCTGACTTTACTACCATCCTTGTAGCTGAATGAGCACAAATCTCCACAAGCACTCTCCAAAATCTATTGGAACATCTTACTAGGAGAGGGGAAGATATTATAACAGCGAATGGAGAGTAAATATGGAATCCGATTTTCAAAAAGCATTTTTTTTTTTTTTTTTTTTTATAATTATTGCATAAATATCGCATGCCTTATTGCCCTATTTCTTTTAGATACTGCTGGTCCCCAGTGGGATCGATTGAGCGGTCTGTCTGTCTGTCTATCATTTACACTAATATGTGCTGATTTGTTACAATTGTTTTTAGATATTTACTGTCATACATTAATGTAAGTCTGTGGAAGAGAGAAATCCATACATTAAATTTTTTCATTAGTTAAAAAAAAAAAAAAAAGATAAAACATTAAACCCTATAATGAAATGTATTAATCTGTCAGTGTTTTTGGAAACACAAATTAAAACTTTTATGTCAAAAACAATCAATTGGTGATAAACAAATGTAACCTTTGTACATGCTGCAGGAGAAAGGTTAGGGTTAGTCTTAAGCATTCTTTCAATTCATTTGTGTCAAAGGTTTGTAATGATTTACCAGAGCCAAGGTTATGTAAGAATGGCAAAGAGAAAAAACAACAACAAATAAAACAAAAGGATTTCTGTTGTATGTGAACGCTGTGCATAAAAGTGCGTGTGTGTGTAGTTTTATTTTTGTAGTGGCTTACCAGGACAGAGTGCATGCCCATGTAGACACGGCTCACACACACCAACAGGCTCCAGGTTAAAGCCAAAGTGAGCCCAAAAAAGTACGGATACTGGGGACAAAAACAGACAAACACAACACAAACAATGAAAACAAGAATATATATATATTTTTTAACAGAATTTCTTCAAACAGCTAAACAAATAAGATGATATCTCGTTTAACTTCTGCATACAATACACAACTAACAAATATACAGTAATCCCCCCTTTACCGCGGTTCGAATCTTGTGCCCCTGGTTTATCGCAGGATTTGTTTAGCTGATTTTGAAATAAATAATGTAAATACACTAGCGTGTACATAAAATCGCATTTTTGGGGTGGCGTCCGTTTCTCACGATTCTTCGTTAATCGTGCGTGGTTTGGGAAAGTTACCACCACGATAAACGTGGGTATAACTATAATACTGTATAACTAAAGTATATAAGAACAGGAGCATGTTCTGTACATCATTACATGTCATTTTGAAGGGTTAAAAAAAATAATAGACTATGATGTCTGGTGTAAGGATCGGTACAACACTCCTTTACACGCACGTTTAAGGAAAATAATCAAACAATGGTTTTCAGATAAACTGATAGAAACTCACTGCCACTGTATTCGGCTACAATCTACTTCATGCTCCTGCTACTGAAATTAAATCTGTCTTAAAAATAAGCAAAAATAAATGCAGATGTGTGCCATGGGTCTACAATTTGGACAATTTTGGGGGAAAAGTTGGATGTTTGGTTTTGATTTATGCCTTAATTACACTTGCGGGGAAATTATCATGAAGCGTGCAGGCCTACATGACCCTGAGAAAAATGTAATGGCAACATGAGGATAAGAAAAAAGGCAGTGAAAAGGCAAAAAAAAAAAAAACAGAAGGAGGCACAAAATGGCACAATTTGAGATGTGTCCCTCTTCTAGCCCAGAACACACTGCACAGTACACACTTTACATCGTGTGTACTATGGCTCTGATTTTTTAGGTTGATTGTAAAACCATCTAAAGATGCCAGGATTAAATAACATGCGACATTCTGAAGATCAAAGAGTTCGTCTAAGACATGGAGAGGGTTGTGCGGGTTGAGAGCGTAAAGCTCACTGATCATTGAGGTAGCACATGTTCCTGGGGACTTTTTTTTCATTGGCAACATAATCAGTTCTGATGACCTGCATCTAAAAAGTCACGTGACCCATTGCACTAAAAACAGTTTGGCTAAATGATATGAGACGCTGCATGACACCACACTTGACATCTCACACACACACACACTATCAAATTAATCTAAATGACAGTTTAACTGTGTGTCTGTGTGTCTGTGTGTGTGTGTGTGTGTGTGTGTGTGTGTGTGTGTGTGTGTGTGTGTGTGTGTGTGTGTGTGTGTGTGTGTAAGAGAGTATGTTAACCACAAGCTGGGGGAGGGGTGACTGCTGGAACGGAACAAAAGTGAAAATGTCTCTTCAGAAAACACTATGAATGTTAAATTTAATTGAATTCAATAGATTTATCAGTAATAAATCTAATTTAATAAATGTAATCTGTATTACATTACAGCACATCGCTGTTGCATTCTCTAATCGGACTGGTAAAAGCAGCACGGGATTGTACACAAATGTACATTTTCTCCTCCTTTTCCCCCCCATTAACTTCAGGAGAGAGAGAAAAATGTGTATGTGACATATATAAACCATTAAATGTAGGCATAAATGGATGAAAAGGGTTTATAATAAAAATAAATAAATAGTATTTAGAACTGTTGGCAGATTTCTGCGCCTTAAGCAGAATAAAACATAGAAATGCATATTGCATAAAGCATAGAAATGCATGTGGCTATAGGAAAATATATAACTATTGAAAGATGACCCTGGGAGGTGAGAAGTGACTCTGGGACATGACCCTGGAATTTGACTCCCTGGAGGTGACCCTGGAATCTGACTTTGGGAAGTGACTCTGGGAGGTGACCCCAGAATCTGACTCTGAGAAGTGACTCTGGACTCTTTGGGAAGTTTCGATGGGAGATGATCCTGAAAAGGAATCTGGCCCTGGGGTGGGTAAAGTAAAGTGGCTAGGAGGTGAGAGGTGACCCTGAATATCGTCTCTGGGAGGTGAGAAGTGCTATGGAACATGACCCTGGAAGGTGACATTGATTCACTGCTTTAACCCACTGTTGATTATTTTCCCATACTGGTGCAACCCTGAGTGATTGACTCCTTGCGAAATGTGTCACGTGCATTGGACTCAAAGTGCACAAACAACTATCAATTGCAAAGCAAGTATACAGCTAGTATGCACTACACAGGCACACACACTAAAACAGGGAAATGTTGCAGGATTGGTAAGCGCTATCAGCAGAGAAAGCTGCTGCAAATGAAATCACCACTTCTCATGAATCAGCTTCTCACATCTGCTTTTTGCCTCTCCCTCGCTTGCTCTCTCTCTCTGCTGTGTAGAAAAAGAAGAAAATAATTGCAGGGTTTGAAAGTTGTGCATGTGTCCTGACCGCACCTCGTGCCCCTCGACCACATGACAAACGATCTGCACCACTGAGGAAAAGAGGAACTGAGCTCCTTCATTCCTCCGATCTATCATCAGGGTAAAAATCATCTGCCACAGATTACAGAGCAGTGCGTGTGTGCACGTGTGTGTGCGTGCGAGAGAGAGGAGTCAGCTCAGGACAGAGAAAACGTTACGGCAGAACGTATACTCATGATTCTAATCCTTCACGCTTCAAAATTTGGTTGTAAAACCTCGAAATTAGTGCGAGTGATCTGATCTTGGAACGAGACACGAGTCGTGGTTCGTGTTGGTTTTCCCAAGCGTTTTGGTGAGCTCAGGTCCCCCACAATGCACTGTGCCTGAAAACAAAGCTCCAGTGCTTGTCTTATTTTGTTTGTGGCGCTATGAGAAATAGAAAAGAGACAACATGTTTTGCAGACAAACTGTGAGAGTGCTGGAGTGTTTGCGTGTGATTGAGGCGGAATGTAACCAGCTGTCCTGCAAGACACCACAGGAAAATGCTGAGCAAGCTTATGAACACCAGATCATTAGGAGAAGTTAAACTGTGTCTGTTTCTCTCTCTCTCTCTCTAACACACACACACACACACACACACACACACACACACACACACACACACACACACACAAACACACACACACACACAGAGACAGAGACACACAAAAACATACACAGAGCATTTTTTTTTAAATCACTATGAGATGGAAACATTGTGAGAAACTATACTAAGGAAAAGATAGAAGGGAAAAAAGAGAGACAGAAAAAAAAAGATAATGACTAAAGAACTAAGAGAGAGGGAGAAAAAAAAACTTGAGAAAAAGGAACAGAGTGCTAGTAAAACAACAAAGTAGAGGACGGAGCAAGTTAAAATGGGAGAAGAAGACAGAGATGGTGAGGGTAAGGGTAAAGGACAATTACAAAAAGAACAATTGCATGTAAAGAGCAGAGAAAGAAAAAGAATGGGAGAATGGGAGGGGTGCAGGAGACAAAGAAAGAAAGAGAGTGTATTCAAGTCATCTAAATAAGATTTAACTAAAATTGGGCCAAATGTGACGCAGTGAACGAGAGAGACAGAGAAAAGGAGGGAAAGAATGAGTGTGAGAGAGAGAGAGAGAGAGAGAGAGAGAGAGAGAGAGAGAGAGAGAGTGAGAAAGAGACCGAAGTGAACTAATTTATCAGCAGAGTTGCTTATCTCTGTATGTCCTAAGTCAAAAGTCACAAAAGAAAAAATCTGACATGCACATTTAAAGCGGCACACATGAAAAAAACACAACTCTATCTTTCACTCTCTTTCTCTCCCTCCCTCAACTCATTACTGCTACATCTGTATATTAAAACAATGCGTGTATAAAAATATGTCCAGAAGTTAGTGCCCAGTTCCCAAACCACAGACCAGTCTCTCCAACTCAGTCATCATACAAAGCTAACGCCTCGAATCTCATCCCCTTTTATCTATAATCCGGACTCAGGATAATGACGGACTGCGATTCCCGAGCACGCAAACAAATGCTGTCTTTATGCTGAGCTTTTACAAAGTGAACAATGAAACGTAGGTGGGTCGCATTTCTTACCGACAAAGAGTCTCTGTACTGTTTTGTGTCTAACAGAGACATTATGTTCTGCACCTGCTGTACACTGGGATTATACAAAGATGTAGGGAATAAACTCCGCTGTGCCGTCAAGAGGAAAATAATCCACGAGATTATGAACTCCATGGAGTTGAACATTTATCACGGGGTGAACCATTACTTATGCATATGTTCTTGGGCTTAATGTCTGCATCACATGTTGTTTCCTGTTATTGCTTAGGTTATAGGCCTCGCCTGCACCAGGCTTTACTTTCTTATGTCTTGTAAAGTCTTGTCTAAACACTTGGAAAACTTCATGCATGTTCACAAATACTGGAACTGGAGACTCACTCCACAAACCACAAACATGGAGGGAGAGAAACTATGATCGAAACTCAACAGTGCTGTGATTTGGCGACTGGAGAGCAATCAGTCAGATTTGGGAAAAGCCAAAGCCTGAGATTCTATCATAAAAACCCAACATTTTACATTTAAGCAGATTTGCAGCATTTTGGAATAAACTCAGTCTTCTTGTTAACCCGGCCCCCCTCCTCTCGCCCAGCCCCACCCATGGTGACATCACTGTGTCTCTCACAGTTGGTGACACAAAAAAACAAGTCGAACCATAAAGACGATGTTCACTGAAATAGAACGGTGAACAAACAAACAAAAAAGAAACCCCAGAAAACGTTGTCAATGTCCTGAAAGCGAGGTATCGAAAGTCAAAACATGAAATGCTTATGTAACATTATAAACCATGAAGCACGTCCTATTCGTGACAAATCTCAGGAACTAAAGCCAAAACATTTGCATGCACATTTACCTTCACAAATCACCTGCGAAACTATTGTGTGTGTTTTTCAGCATACAAAACCCTATAGCTTGATGTGGATGTACACTCTAACATGTTTAATCTAAGAATTGTTCCGTTGGTGTTCGCGATTACTCTACGTTGCTTCTACCAAAATATTCAATACAAACATTATCTTTGCACAGATTACAAGTCACTTGTCACTTGACTAACTTTCGTTTTTTGTTGTTGTTTTCCCTCGGTAAGCAGTTTGGCACTGAGACAAAGAGCAGAAAGAAACAGATAAGTGTCATCAGATAAGCGCCATGTCAGGGCTGTGTAACTACTATAGCGTGACGATGGAAATCAGCGCTGCTTTAAGGTTCTCGTTCGCAAAACTCCAACTCCAACGCTTTGGTGGTGCTAAACGATAGGAATCCCCAGGTTTGGTTGGGAGGTAGAGCTTTGATCAATTTGATCAGTCAATTTAAAGTGATCACATGCATCAGTGCCTGCCTTTCTGCTCGACTTGGAGTCTACGCCATAGCAAGAATTACTGGTTATTATTCATTTTTAACTGGTTAGAACTGGTTGAAACTAATGGCGACTTGAATGAGAGGCTTAAATAGTGAATGTTAAACATTAAAAAACTATAAAACGTAAAAAATAAATAAATAAATAAATAAATAAATATATATATTTGAACAGTCATTATGTTGTCATTGGTATGGTATTTTAAGTGGTTGCCAGGTTGTTATGGTACTCCAGAGGGTTGCTACAATACACAGGTAGTGAATAGGTTGTTGCTATGGTACTGCAGGTGATTGATAACTTGTTGCCATGCTACTGGAGGTAATTGATAGGTTGTTCATATGGTACTGCAGGTGGTTGAATGAGCATTGCTAGATGGTTGCCATGTCATTGCCATGGTATCCAAGGTGATTGCAAAACAGATGGGACTATGCCATAGGGTGTTGCTGAAGTGTTACTAAGCAGGTGCTATGGAATCGCAAGTGTATTATTAGCTAGGTGTTACAGGTTGATACACTCCTAGCGTAAAACGTTACACGCTGCCTATCATTTGATATCAGACTTCATAGAAATAACCAAACCTTTATAATTTCATATGCTTCGGCCTTTTCCGATTTCCCACACTTGTTTAAGTCACGTTCCTATGCATCGACAAATAAAGCTGCACTGTGCATTATTGCTATTCTAGTTACATTTTCATTACATAGGTAATAATGAAATTAATAATTAAATCTGAAAATATGTATAATAGCAATGTAATATGCACGTTACCCCCAAGGGATCTGTGGAAAGTTGTCTTGTAAGAAACTGATCTGTGATGCAGAAGAAGGTTGCAGAGCCTGCTCTAAACAGAGAGCTGCGATTACAGAAAATTATGACTTTGTGATATGTTACGTCATCAGTGAACGTGTTTTCTATGCAAATTAGCGATAATGAAGATATTTTCAGGTTGTTGGAGAGCTTTATCTGATTTTTTTTTAGCAAAGACAGATTATAGTTTCTACAGGAAGTATTTAGGATGAAATTTGACTACGCAAATCTGATTCAGGGAAAGATCATAATGATCTCTACCCGCTCTGGATTTTCTTTTTCGTGTTAGTGGGAATGTAAAGGACAGGGGGTTCTCCAGGAACCTGTGCACCAGGTCCTCACCTCCCAGCGGCCGTAGGTGAGTAGGAAGAGTCCCAGCGGCACGGCGGTCCCGGACATGGCATGTGTGGACGGCATGCTGTACTCGGAGTCGTAGAACACCTCCAGCTTGACCACGGGAGGTGAGGCGGGCCGCGGCCACCGCACCAAGTCCTTCGTGCACTGGCCCAAGTACATGACCAAGACCCAAATGGAGATTAGGCGGCGCGCAGCGTACGGGTCCACGTTCCAGGTGAGGAACGGGAAGAAGCTGATGTAGAACAGCTCGTTGCCAAGTTCGGTGCCGAGTGTAAACACGTAGTATAGGAACCGGTTCGAGATGACGAACTGGTAGCCCGCCTCGCCCGTCAGCGAGTTCTTGCGCAGCGGCCCGCGCGCCACTCCGTCCCCGCCGGGGCCGGGGGACGGATGCGCCAGAGCGCTGTCCCCGGCAGCCCCGTTCGCAGTCCCATTCACCGCGCCGTTTACGTCCCGCTGTTTCCCTTTAACGCGTCGGTCCGGTCTCTTCCGCTGCTCTCTGTCCATCTTCTCACCGCCGCCCGAGTCTCCCGCGCCGTCTCGGTTTCCTGTGAAAGTCCCCCGCACGCCGCACAGCTCCTGAAAGCGGGCGACTTGCTGCGGGTCGTGCAGCCACGCTGCACCCGCACTGAACGCGCTTCCCATGGTTTTCTCAGACAAACCCGGAGGCTCCGAGGCTAATCGTGTCAGCGGGTCAGAGGAACGTCAGAGTCTGGTTTATGTTAGCCGGCTACTTTAGCTTCTGTTTAGCTAGCTAGATTAGCTCGCTGCATGGTGAAAAAAAGGGGGATCGAATTTCCGTTGTAAATAAATAACGCGTTCCAGGGTCGTTTCCTGAGTTCAGAAGTTAACCGAGGATAAACCCCGGGACACCAGCAGGACGGCTGGTGCGGAAACACCGTTATCTCGCGCCTACGAACGGAATATCCGGTTCGTGACAGCTCCTTCGCGTAGTCGCAAACGAGGACGAGCACGTAGCTGCGAGGGTGACGCGCACGTAACGACGGACGAGCACACACTCGGAAGTGAACGCGCATAAACAGTACACCACAAGGCAAAAATCACACATTTCAAACAGCATAAATGAACTTTACATTTTTTTTTAATAATTAGTTTAAAATACCTGAAAAATAGACAGTTTTTTATGCTACTTTAGTCATTTTGGCAAAATGGTTCACATTTGATATAGAATATGTCAGTCTTTTTTATTGTAAAAAATAAATCATATATGAAATGTCCAAAGATAGCACTTTGATAATCAGTTTTACATATATAGATATTTCAACAACATCAAAAACATCTCCAGCATTACTCTACAACATTTTGTACATTCATTCAAAAACACATTTCAACTATTAAAAGCTAATAGTTGACATTGCATGGCGTAAAAAATAAAAATAAAAAAAGATATATAGGCACACAGCAATATATAAACCAAGTATGCACCACTGTTTTGTATTTTTTTAAAATCTAAAATACCATATATACATATATGATCATCAGACTAGAAATGGTCTGAAACAAAAGCAAATAAAGAACTCTTACTGTTCAAGGATGGTTTTGATATGTAAACATGTTAAGGCTGATTCATTCATATTTGTAGCAGGAGTGCAATTAAACTGTAAATAGATAAAGAAAAAAAACAAGAAACAAAAAAACAAGACAATATTAGAAAAGCTAGATCTTTTCAAAAGGCTAATTCTTTACAACCCTATTCAACTAATAGCTCAACAAAATCTATAGATTCTGACATGAAAGCAATATAATATAATATAATATAATATAATATAATATAATATAATATAATATAATATAATATAATATCTGAATATGTGAAAAACTCCATAAAAATCTGCATGAACAATCACACTGTTGAACACTAGAGGGCAGTAGAGCACAACGAGTCATTTCCTGCTCGTTAGCAAAACTCAAGTTTATCCTCTCTTTAGCACGTGTCATACATATTTTATACACCACATTATAACATTTTCTATTATATTAGATTCTTTGCTTCCAAACCGTGGCTCTTGTTAGCAGAACAATATTCAGGCAACAAGCTTTACACTTTACATTTACTTACAGAGATACAAAGTGCATGGCTTTTTTTTTTCGATCCCTGAAAACAGCAAAAAATCTAAGAAAGAAAGAAAAAATAGAGAGAAAGAAAGAAAGAAAGAAAGAAAGAAAGAAAGAAAGAAAGAAAGAAAGAAAGAAAGAAAGAAAGAAAGAAAGAAAGAAAGAAAGAGGCAGTTAGGCTCAAGTCTTATTTTACTTGTAAAAAAGCAAACCCTGATGCTCACAGATGCTTCTTGTAGTCCAGGTCACGCTGCAATATCTCGGCTTCCAAGTGTTCCAAGGGACGCACACATGTACGCGCACCCACCTTCACCTCCATCCTACTTTATTATCATTGCTGGATTTAAATTCTAGATCTTCAGTACAGCAGGATTTCAGCGGTTGTTATTAAGTGGCTAGAGGAAGATGGGATGTCCGTGTTCAGGCGTCACCATGACCTTCAGTCTCTTCCTGTCCACATAGAAAAGCCTCTCCCTTTCTTCTTCTTCTTCTTCTTTCTCTCCATTCCTCGCTCTGTCTCGGTCCCTCTGGCCATCGTCCGAGTGGATCTTGCGCAGCAGGTTGTTGATGAGAACGGCGCGCCGCAGGAAGGCCTCGGGGTCGTCCAAGAAACGCAGTTTCTGCAGCGACAGGCGCAAAATGCAGCTGCGCTCCTCGCGTAAGATCAGGTGCTGCTTCGGCGAGGAAAGGAGAAGGAGCCGCAAGGTGAGAGAGACAGACATAGAAACAGATGGAGATCAATGGAATTAAGGGTGAGCAACAGGTAGAGAAAGAAATAAAGCAATAATGACAAATAGGGAATGCGAGAAAGACAGAGAAACAGAGGAATAGAGGAAAGAGAGACAGGCAAGACAGAAAAGGGGGCATTTAAAAGCAGCAAATGAAAAACAAAAACAAAAAGAGATCAATTGAGGGAAAAGGGAGATCATGTGATGGAGTGAAAGCCAGGAAAGAAAAAGACGCAATCAGAAAGTGAGAAAAACAATACGATGTAAGAAGTCATGTAACGAGAATAAATGAAAGGTAAAAGAAAAGAAATGGACAGATTGGTGAAAGGTAAAGAGAGAAAGAAAGGTAAACACATTGCATTTTAGATATCCATGCCTTAAATTATACACTCTGTATGTCCTCATTGTAAACGAGAGCATTTAGAGAGGGAGAAACAAATGTGGATGAATGGGTGCGCTCACTTTTTGTAAATATCCATGTAGGCTTCCCTGGACATCCTCCTCTTCCGCATACTTTCTCTTGAAGTAGGCGACTTTCGACGTCGTTGATCAATAAGGGCACGCTCACTGGGAAGGTCCTAAACACTGGGAATAAACATAGAATATAAAATGAATTGGTATGAATTGGCTATATATATATATATATATATATATATATATATATATATATATATATATATATATATATATATATATATATATATATATATATATATATATACACTTCATGGCAAAGAACTCTGAGGGTAACACCCTGAAACTGAATACCAGTACGGTAACAAAGGGAATCATGGATTCCAATATGTACTGTGACACTCTGAAGCAGAACATGATGCTCTTCCCTTCAAGAACTGGGCAGAACAGCAGTTTTCCAACATAATAACGACCCCAAACACACCGCCAAGATGAAAACTGCCATGCTGAGTTAGCTGAAGCTGACGGCGATGGAGTGGTCATGTCTCCAGACCTGAACCCTATTGAGCACCTGTGGGGCATCCTCAAGCAATGGAGAACCTCAAGATGGAGATGTGCCATGTGTTTAACATCCAGCAGCTCCCTGATATCATTATGGAGGAGTGGAAGAGGATCCCAGCAACAACCTGTGCAGCTCTGGTAAATTCCATGCCCTGGAGGATTAAGGCTGCGCTAGTTAACAATGGTGCTTACACAAAATATTGACACTTTGGACACAGTTTAGACTTTTCACTTTTGCCACTTATTTATACAATAATGGCTGTACTTTGAGTTTTTTGTAGAGGTCAGTAAATCTGTACGTCAATACAAGCTGCACATTGACTACTCTGAAATATATCCAAGTTTAATTTCTATAATATTTTCCCTTAAAAACAAATAATAAAATGGTTGCTGAACTGTGAGAGATGTACTTACTTTTTTGAGATACTGTGTGTGTGTGGGTGTGTATATTTGAATATATACATATGCATGTGTGTGTATAAGCAAGTGTGTCCTGGCACTTCAGGGACTACTGAACATCTATTATCTTGTGTTTTGTAACAGTGCCACTAATAAGGTGTGTATGAGCAGGGGCCATGTTGGCACCAGAGATTTGTGGAACATGTGCGAGAAGCAAACACACACACCTTTGTAACGACGGCCGTGTTCACCTGAGCATCCTTCCTGTAACTAACACACACACACCCTCCAAGTCCTGTGAAGAAATCAGGAGAGACAGAGAGGAGGGTTTTGATCAGTAATGCAAAGAGGTGTCAGTGTCATAAACAGGCTTACAGAGAGAAATATAAATTCATAACTAAAACAAGCGACAAGATGTCAACAAGCTGTTCATGTGGAACCATTCGACCAGTTGCAAAGAGTGGTCTCATATTCAAGAGAGCTCCATCCAGAGGTGGGCGTCAAGACGAATCAAGCAGATCCGAAAAGAATTACGTGTCACATCAGATCACACGAAACATAATACAATACATAATACATTAATACAACTGTACAAATAGCATTTTCTGAAAATATTTTAGGCCATTACACTGTAGTACTAAGGATCAGGCATAACATTATGACCACCTGCTTAATACTGTGTTGGTCCAACTTTTGCTACCAAAACAGTCTTGACCTGTCGAGCATTAACACCATTAACTTCTTCAGCAATTTGAGTTACAGGTACTCGTCTGTTGGATTGGACCCCCCGGACCAGCCTTTGCTCACTACGTGCACCAATGTGCCTTTGCCACCCATGACCACTCCCCAAGTATATCAATGAGCCTTGGTTGCCAGTTCACCACTGTTCCTTCCTTGGACCACTTTTGAAAGATACTGACCACTGCAAACAAAGAACACCCCAGAAGAGCTGCAGTTTTGGAGATGCTCTGATCCAGTCATCTAGCCATCACAATTTGTCAAACTTCCATACACTTGCCAGTTTTTCCTGCTTTAATACATCAACTTTGAGGACAAAATGTTCACTTGCTGCCTAATATATCCCACCCACTAGCAAGTGCCATGATGAAGAGATAATTAGTGTTATTCACTCACCAATCATGATGCTATAATATCATAATGATATTTCTGATCGGTGCACATTGTAGTATACATTTTTGCAATCAATCACCCCTTAACGTGGTCTACTATAAGAAATTATGTTAGTGTTTTTTGACCTGGAACAATAGTATATATTGCAATAATAGTACACAGAAATAAATATATACCTTCTTACCCTTTTAGAATTCACAGATTTACACTATTATGACCTGTGTACGGTTATAAAGCCTTATATCTTTATTACCTTCTATTACAGCATCCGTTTCAAACGTACGCCCCTACCTGATTCAGCAGATTTTAAACCCAACAAAAGACAACAATGCTTACCTAAAAATGGTCACTGAGATCAGAATTAACTTTAAATAATGGGGTTTTTTAACAGATCCAATTTCAAGTGGAAGTAAGTGCCAAACATAGTGCAGCAGAATTTTTTCATATGATATGTGTATATTCAGTGTGATTGATAAAAATTGGATAAATAGAGTCCAAATAAAACAAATCTTAGAGCTTTATTTCTATATTACTAGTAAAGATTCAGTGTTAAGCATGTGACACGTGAACAGTGGAAAACATGTGTGGGGTGAAAAAGACCAATATGCAATGTAAAGTTAGGGGAAATTATATTTGTTTTGGCAAATTCATGTGTGAAATGGGATGGATCTATGGGTGAAGTCGGGTTTGTGTGTTTGTGTGTGTGAAAGCCCTATGTTTTAGCCCTATAATAAATAAATGACCCAAGTCAACGCCATGCTGTTAGACATTTTGATCCTAAAAGTGATTTTCCTGTGTTATGAACATTTTCTTTGATATTTTCATGAAGTTTGAATGCATTAACGCGTCCAGTGTGAATGAAATCAGTGATGAGGTACACTTTGAGACCAGGCACATCCATGCAATGCATGCAAACCAAGCAACTGAACGTGTGCAATGAATATTCTAAGAGGAAAAGATAGAAATGATCACAGCAGTGAAGCTTACCATTGATCATTAAGATGCAGGAGGAAAAGCCAGAAATCAGCTCCCACTCTTCTCTCCAGCTCAGTGGCTCATTATCACTCAAGTCTCCCGGATGTACACGCTTTAATACTCCGCTCCTGTCCCTGGTCCTGATGCAAGTGAGTGTGTGTGTGTATGTATGTAAGCGTGTATGATCACTTTTAAATAACACTCTATAATAACCCCCCCCATCTCCCCATTTTCTAACACAAAGTGAGGGCACGCGCCTCTTGCCGCCTCCTCATTGGCTCTCACTGCAACAGCTGTTTCGCTGTCGCTGGGCAACGAGTCACTAGGCAGCGATGACGCCACATCAGGCAAGCTCCAGGCTTTTATTTTTCTCACCACTCTCTCACGTGCTGCTGCTAGGCTCCGTGTACACGCACACACATACACATTCACATTCAATACATTTAAAAAGAAAACACACACATTCAATACATATAAAAAAGAATACACACACACATACATTCATACACACAAAGGCAGGCACAAATGGTTTTTAGTTCACAGGTGAGCCTTTTCAAGAGTTCATCTGTGACATTTCTCGCCTTCTTAATGCGCATTAGAGTTAAGACCATCAGTTGTCTTGTGCAGGTGACTAACTCATGAGGCTGATTGAGAGAATGCAGTGTGCAAAGCTGTCATCAAAGCAAAACGTGGCTACTTTTAAGACTTCTTTTAAAAATATTCTGGGATGTTTAACACTTTTATGTCTGGTAAACAATTCTATGTGTTCTTTCATGGTTTGGATGTCTTCAGTATTAATGTACAGTGTCAAAAATACTAAAAAAAATTAAGAAAAAACACAGAAGGAGAAGGTGTGTCCAAACTTCTGACACATAGTGTATGTAAACCCAAACATATAAGAACACACACACACACACACACACACACACACACACACACACACACACACACACACACACATATGTAAAGAAACACGTGCAGGTACAGCATTAACAATGCACATAAAAACTAACAAAAGAATGTGTAACTACAAGTTTACTGATAGACAAAAATATATTATTAAATACAAAAACATTGGAACACACATATACACACACGTTTACATGCGTCTCCATAACGCTGTAGAGTCTAACTTCTCTATCCATCCGCAAACTGCATGCAGATGTAACACCTCATCAGGCACTTCATATTCACGTACAGAGCGAAACATGCGTTATATTCAAATATATTTTAGCTCGTCACAGAAAACATAAGGGGTTTGAGCCTCTGTAAATTCCAGACATGCAGTTTATCCGAGACAAAGGGCTGGACAATGGACAGTATGTGAAATGTAAACACTTTTACATGTTATTCATCTCTAAAAAACGACCTCGGCTTATAACCCGTGACGTTCCAAAGCTACAATACAACAAATTCTTGGTGTTTAAGGTTTAAGTTGTACAACCCCTGTGTAAAATTACAGCTTCAAAGGCATCATAATACACATGATATTGTACTGAATACTAAGTTGTTTGGTTATTTTTACCCTTTAATATCATACCCAGAAGTCATTACTCTAAGCAACAACATATTGCACTTAGTATAATGCTGTTGAAGTTAGCTCATGCTGTCACTTACATTATAGTAGCTGTAAAGAGTCATTCCCTTACAAGCCTTTCTTTCATTTTTGTGCTCTTTCTTAGCTCTGACACTGAAGACTCCTTCCATACATGCTAAAATAAAATTGGTCATAGCCGCTTTTAGAGAAAATACATCAATTCCTTTTGACCAATTAGAATCAAGAATATGATTTGAGAATAATGCTGTGATTCCTCATTACCCCAATAGACAATATCGTTATTTGGCTTGTTGTGCATTAATCTTACTACATCCTGGGCATTTCTTGATTTCATTCTTTAACAACTAATGAACACACCGTATAAAACATCATCATCACTTGTCTACTAAGATACAGATGTTTTTTCCACAACACATCCAGCAACAGCATCCTCCGCTCAAAAGCCCCAAGCTAGATTGAGTTCATCAGAGGCATATAATTACGCTTCCTTTCACGCAATCACGCGGCTCGAGCAGTGATAATGGCGGAGCAAGCACTCCAAGTTGAGCTGCGCTGTGACATCACTTCCTGGAGATGAAAAGGACTAATAATGTAAACCATGTAAAGGAGATGATTCTGGTTGTCCTAAAAGTTCAGTCTTTGAGAATAAAGCATGGGTTGATGCACACACTGTGTGAATTCATGCTTTGTTGAAACTTCAGGAAACATCAGGAGACATCAAGTTGAAGTATGTTGCATATTTTAGCAGAATTTTCTTATCAAGCACTGAATCAGAATCTTCCTTTAATGTCATTTCTGATACTAGCAATCCAACTGAATCATCAAGGCTGGGCTTGTGTCGGTTGAAGGGTTACTGAGCAACAGCTTATTATTGAATATTACTATTATCATTTTATAAATACTTTTTTTGTTTCATTTGATAACCTCACTATAAACCTCGGTACATCTCTGTTTCCTCTGCAATGTGAATTCAGAAAAGATACAGGAATGTGGTTGCTATGGGTTGCTAGGTAAGTTAATTTTTTCCAGCTCATACGTGACCTTGAGCACCCAGGCCTTTGTAAGTAACGTTTGAAAGAAATTACAGGTTGGTTGAGAACAAGAGACTGAAAGAATAACACTGGTGTGTAGAAAAAGAATTCTATAAACCCTATTTAAAAAATCCATTTTTGCAGGCGTGTATTTTTTGCCTGCAAATTATATATAAAAGAAAAGGAACAGAAAAAACTTCACATTCCACACTACTGAATTCAAAACCGGTTTTCATTTCTAAAATGTTTTGAGATTTTATGAGATCTGTGTTTGTTGCAGAATTAACCTTAGGGTTTTTGAATAAAATAATTAAAATACAAGTGAACATGATTTTGGGTATTATCAAATTAAGATGATACAAAGTCAAAATTTGGCATCGATATCTTAAATTCATAGATCTACCCTGTTGGTATTGGTGTAATTTTGTAGGGAAATTATGGATCTAGCCTGGTGGTGGTCTAATGTTAAGGGGAAATCATAGATCTAATCTGGTGGTGGTTGTCTAATGTTGTGCGGAAACCATTATACAACAGGAGATTCATTGTAAAGTGCAACTGGCAAATGTGCAAAAATAGAATTTCAACTGAGTACTCCTAACAACAAAACTAATCATTATCAGTAATGGTGTTCAAATTTATCAATATTAAATATTAACAATATGCAGTATTTCGAATACATACTACTACACTATATGACAGAAAAATATGGAAATGAAAACGTAAAGATAAATCAGAAACCGATTAGAGGACAAGCATAACTCCATGTTATGCATCTGTCTGCCTTTTTTTCTTTCTTTTTGACAGTACTCTGGGTTTCTGTATTAATAATTGAGTGTTTCACATGTGTGTGTGTGTGTGTGTGTGTGTGTGTGTGTGTGTGTGTGTGTGTGTGTGTGTGTGTGTGTGTGTGTGTGTGTGTGTATATCTTGCAGTCTCTCCATCACCATATGCATTTTTGTCTCATGGTCTTCTAATGACATCTTCCTCTTGCTCGACTTTAGACTTTACCTTATAACAACATTTAATGGAAATCCATTAACACCAGCTTATCATCTCTCAATTCTCTCTCTCTCTCTCTCTCTCTCTCTCTCTCTCTCTCTCTCTCTCTCAGAAAACATTTTCCTTTCCCACTACACTATCTTTAATAGGCCAGTAACCTGAAAATGTTCAGTAACCTAAACATTTTATATGTTTTTATATAAAATGCTTACTCAGAAGAGGTAATAAGTAGAGTGACTGCAGTGACCATGATACCAGAACCAGCAGTGTACTGTACATTTAATGAGAAATGATCATTCTTATTTCAATTCAATTCTTTTTTTTAACTACATGTGATGCACCCTGAAGTTTGTACATAGTGCATCTGTGCATGTTTATGGTCCAAATCTTTTCAAATTTGATTATTTAATGATAATAATAAAATAAATAATAATAAAATAATCCTTCTCTTTTGTTAGAAAGTTTTTTTTGAGAACAATGTTTCTGTGTGCCTGTTAATATTTAACCCCATTCTTGCTGTGTGGTTTACATGACATGTGAGGAATGGAGGTGTGTATTTCTTTTGCTTTATATCATCTGTCCAATCGTACACCACGACCATCAAATCTCCCCTGCATATTTGTTTCCTTTGCTAATGGGATTTTGTTATTTTTTCTGCTCCGTATGATCTCATTGCTGTCACCATTTTAAGCCCAACCCTGCTGATGCTGTTGGATTCCTGTCATCAGCTTCCTCCATCTGTCCTGTTCGTCTACGCCTCGAGGAGAGCGTGCCACCTGCACACCTGCTGGTTGCTGCTCTCCTTCATGTCCTGCCAGTGAAGCGACTCCTCCTCGCCACTACTGTTCTGGCCCAGCGCCAGCCAGCCGATCATCTCCTTGCGCTTCATGTTGCGGCGGTTGTAAACGGCCACCATGAGGGTGACGTCAGAGAGCTGGAACAGCGCCACTTGGAAGACGAACGTCTCCTTGAACACCGGGTTGGGATGTCCACGGCGCACCGATGTCTTGCAACGGGAGATCTCCTGACCCATGGAGTTGAGCAGAGTCAGCTTCGCGTACGTATCTACGAAAGATTTATTTGGTGGCGTCAGAACCCACACAATTGAGTTAACATGATGAGATGCAAAGATGGGTTTTACAAATCTGTGTCTGCACAGTTCTCTCTAAACACATTATTCTTTAGAATAATGCTCCTTACATATTGTTGAAAAACAGTTAACAGTCAATTACAGTACATAATATCATCAAAGTTTGAAGGAATCTGCAGGGACAAGGGCGAAAATCAATACTGGATGCCTGTCCTCCAGACTAAAGAGGAGAGGGACTATCTGGCTTGTTATCAGTGCTCAGTTCAAAAAGCCACATCTTTGATAGTATGGGAGTGCATACGATCATATACCATCACCTTGCACATTTGGAAAGGCTCATGAAATCTGAACAGTATATACAGGTTTTACAAATCCCTCCAGAAAATGTCTTTTTTCAGGGAAGGCCTTGATTATTTAAGCAAGACAATGCTAACTGCATACTGCATCAATTACAGTAGCATTACTTTGTAGTAGAAAAGTCCGAGTGCTGAACTGACCTGCCTGCAGTCTAGACCTTTCACCATTTGAAAACATTTGGTGCATCATGAAACAGAAAGCACAACAAAGGACACCCAGAACTGTCGAGTAACTATAATCCTCTATCAGACACATATGGGACAGAATTTCTCTCCCAAAATTTTAGCAACTGTTTACAGATGTAAACGGACAGAAGACATGTTGCTACACAGTGGTAAACATGACCCTGTCCCAACTTTTTGAGATGTGTTGCAGTATTAAAACCACTGCAATATGTTTTTCTTTCATGTGTGTGTGTGTGTGTGTGTGTGTGTGTGTGTGTGTGTGTGTGTGTGTGTGTGTACATATACCAGGGGGTCGGTTGAGCGCCAGGTTGCGAAAGTGGCTCCCTTTGATGACCTCAACTGAGAGGCGACCTGTGGTGGGGTTGTAGGCCAGACCGAGCAGCAACTCAGGAATTCCACCGTGAGAGAGAGACTGGTTGGAGGAGGTGCTGTCAGGAGGAGCACTCACACACAGCTCAGAGTCCAAAACCTACATAGAAAGAGACATAAATGTGTGTGTGTGTGTGTGTGTGTGTGTGTATGTGTGTGTGTGTGTGTGTGTGTGTGTGTGTGTGTGTGTGTGTGTGTGTGTGTGTGTGTACTCAGATGTATGTGTGAGTATCATCGGAATTAAACCAATACATGTGTTGTATACAAAGACGTCCACTCACACACCTTCAGGTTGCTGCGAGGTTCCAGGACGAGCGTGACCTCGTGTCTTTCGGTGTTGAGTTTGTTGAGTGAGTAGATGGTTTCTCCCATCATCTTCTCTCGGTTCATCTTGCCTATGGCATACAGGCGGAAGCGCAGAGCCGACGTGTTCAACTCAGAGGCATCGAGTCTTGTGAAGCGGAACGTCTCCTCAAACCGTGGAGTCGAGCCCCTCTGCACGGCGGTCTTGTAACGTTGACGTTTTCCTGGCAACAGCACCACGCGCACCTGCCATGTGTCCATGCCGCTCCGCGCTTTATCCGGGATGTCCAGCGACTTCACTACGGTGACCAGAAGCTTAGAGGAGTCAGGACGGTAACTGAGAACAATCACTAGGTCACCACATTTGGAAATTGGCAGGCGGGGTGTTGTGCTTGGGGGGCGGGGCTCTGAGATTACGCTGGCCGCACGTTCATGCTAATGAGAAAATAAACAAGAAATTCAACACAAATGAAACATGAGTTATACACAGATTGTATTTCTTAGATTGGAGCAGATGGAAACACACAAATACAAACACAGAGCTTGCTCCTAATGACACAGACACACACACACACACACACACACACACACACACACACACACACACACACACACACACACACACACACACACACATACAGTGAGTGTTTCAGCTCTGAACAGATGGAAGGAGAGGAAGTTTCATTTACACTCTGACTGGGAGCCAAATGATACAAAACTCAGCACCAAAGAACATTCAAGTTGTCCACCATATGGTTAAAGAGGTCAGGGGCATGGAGAAGTTTAATTTGCGTTTATAGATCATTAGACATGCTGTCACCAAAACTAAAGCTGTGCACCAGGACTGGAATCTTTTTAAACCCATAAAATATCATTGGAGTGGGTGTTTTTTATTCTCTTTTGGACAGGAGTGACTGAGTTTAACTATCATGTGGGCAGGAGTGGGCAGAGGTCACTCTTGTGTGGGCAGGAGTGGGTGGGTTTTGCTCTTGTGGAAAGCAGTATGCAGGCTTTACTCCTATGTATGAGGTGGTATCAAAAAGTTTTAAAACTAACTCTGTTTACAAGAAAGTACTTTATTCATCTATGTTAACACACTATCACCTTTACAATAGTCCCTTGCAATACTGTGCCCCCAGTGTTCCTGCCACTTCTAGAATATGTCTTGGAAGTTCCTTTTGAAGTGTGTCAAGAACCCTCTGCGATTCGTGCTGGATCTCCACAATGGTGTCAAAACAGAGACCTTTGAGCTGGATCTAAATTTTTGGGAATAGGGCAAAGTCCACAGGAGCCAAATCTGGTGAGTAGGGTGGGTTAATGAGGATCTAAGGTTCAGTGAGATCATGTGGATTGTTCTCCGATGATCATCATGCACAAGTTGACTAACAGTTTCGACCTTTTCGGTGGTTGAGGGGTCGTTAAAAGTCTTCCTGATCTCTCATCGTTTTCCAGCAATGTTCTGCACTTAAAACACCTAGACCGACGCATTACAGCATCACCATGTTTTGTCAAACGTCTCTGTGGCAGATTTGCCCAGTTTCATGCAGAATTTCACAAAAATGCATACGCGGTAATGCACATGGTCATAATAGCACCAGTCAGCACCATTAGTCTTGAAACTTTTTGATACCACCTTGTAGACAGAAGTTATTGGGTTTAATGCTCCTGTAGGCAGGAGTAGGTGGGTTTTCCTCTTATATAGTCAGAAGGGATTGGGTTTTACTCCCATGATGGCATTAGTGGGCAGATTTTACTCTAGTGGGCAGGTTTTACTTATGTAGACAGAAGTAATGGGATTTTACTCTCATGTTGTCATTGATGGGCAGAGTTTACTCTTGTGTGTGCCTTAGTGGGCGGTTCTTACTCTCATATAGACAGGGGTAGCTGGGGTTTGCTCTTGTGTGGGCGGGATGTAAAAGGGCATTACTCACATATCGGCAGGAATGGGCGGAATTTAATCATATGGGGGCAGGATTAAAAAGATTTTACTCTTATGCAGGCATGTGTGCAAGGGTGGGTGCGGTTTACTCTCATGTTGGCAGGGTTGGGCAGAGTTTATAGTTGGGTGCGCAGGGTTGGATAGGGTTTCCTCTCATGTAGGCATGAACTCAAGTGGGCAAAGAACTGGTTTGGCAAGAGTGAGAAGAGTGTACTCTTATGCTTGAGGGGCAAAGCAAGAAGTAAACTGTACATGGCGTGATGCTTACATTGCAATGTGCTTCAACTCCTGTTGTGCGAAACCAGAATTTTCTCACTCACTCACACAAAACCAGAGCTCAACAGTGTGAGAAGAGCACAGACAGCATATTTGACGCATGATGACTTGTGAATATTCAGGATCAGTAATTATGATAACTCACCAAACTCATGACTATTCATACACATCATTCTGTTACACCATAATTCAGTTTGTACATCAGACTGAACACAGAGCAAGCACAGAGACAGAAAGTGAATAAGAGACAGAGTGACAGACAGACATACAAGCAAAGAGACACACAAACAGATATACACATATATATATATATATATATATATATATATATATATATATATATATATACACACACACACACACACACACACACACACACACACACACACACACACACACACACACACACACACACACATATATATATATATATATATATATATATATATATATACTTGATTTAATAAATGTTTGTCTGTCTGTTGATCTGTCACTCTGTAGTATACATCTTATATAGAATGACAGACTACAAGACATCGAATCATCTACCTATCTCAATTTGTCAAATCCTTATGCTTGCCCATTTTTCCTACACAATAACTTTGAGGACAAAATGTTCACTTGCTGCCTAATAATAAATCCCACCCACTAACAGGTGCCATAATGAAGAGAAAATCAGTGTTATTCACTTCACCTGTCATAATGTTATACATAAACGGTGTACTAGCATTTCAACAGACAGACAAACCAACAGACACAGTTGTGCTGAGTCACGTGTAAAGGCATAGCTCGCCTGACTCAAATCAGCCAAAAAACACACAGGTCGCTTTCCACGCCTCCTGCTTCATTTTCCTGCCAAAAGCGTTATTGCTAAAAAGAGGACAACTTAAATGAGCAACAGATATAAAAATAAAACCATCAGACTCGCACACATGCAGTATTCTTGGCACTTGTGGCTGCAGACTGTTCAAACAAACAGACAGAGAGACAGACTTATAGACACACAGATATATACCATAGAATGACAGACTACCAGACAGGCAGAAAGACCAACAGACACCGACATATATACACTATAAAATGACTGAAGGGCAGATATATACAAAAGTGTGGCATTCCAACAGACAGACAGACAGACAGACACACACACACACACACACACACACACACACACACACACACACACACACACACACACACACACACACACACACACACACACACACACTCCAGTACCTCAGGGCTCCAGGTAGACGAGCTGTCTGTAGCCTCATTGTAATCGTAACCTGGATTATCCATTGCCATGTCCATCTCTGTGTGTGACAAAGGAGTCCGGCGTCCCAAGCTTCCCTGCCGACTTTTATGACCCCGGGGCAGTGTCTCAGATCCCTGAGATCCCACAGAGGACACACGTCCCCTAACAGATGATGCATCTGCCACACTAAGGTCTCTTTGGAACAGTGACTCTGTTAAAGGATCCCTCTGCTCTGAGAGTGGCTCTTGAAAACTTCTTCTGCTAAGTCCTTCTGCGTCTACAAAGGAAAAACATAAAAATACCCCCAACATGGTGAAGCTTGTGTGTGATGAAGTGAAATTTTATTCTAAATTTAAAAGATAAAGCATTGGAAATGAGGATTTTCAGGATTCTAAAAATCCAATTGTCTCTAATATAATTTCATACATCAGTTTCCCCCTTGTGTTTCCTTTTCTCCCTATTTTTTTTTTTTATAAATTTTTTACTTGAAATGCCCTGTTACTTATTTTTTTCTCTTAATTTTTTACCCTCCCCCCCTTTGTTTAACAAGTCTTAGTCTACCCTGTTGTGTTTGAGCAGGAAAACCTGAAATGATCATAAACGTTATTAAAACGAGCAGATTCAGATATATTTTATATTGCGTTCGTTAATATTACTGATTACCGCAGACCACTCAGGACTGCGCTGGCCTTTTCCCCAACATTAAACATTTCATCTCAATTGGACAGAAAAATATTTAACTGAATTTTATAAATTACAGAAATGTCAGTGAGGAAATCCACTGAATGCATTTATATTTGTATCTTTTTTATATATAATGAATGGACGTTGTCTGAAAGAACTAAATGTTCTGTTTCAGCAATGCGTTACCGTGACGACCGAAGACCTGCGTCATTATGGAAATTGAAAACAAGGCCACCGTGACCGAAATTTCCAAGAAATAAAATTTGGCTTGTGTTATTAAAAAAAGAGAATCGTTGACGTTATTCAGGGAGAGGCTGAGGTTCCGCAGGGCAATGCACCAGCTAGACACACCACACAGAGTTTTACATTTTTTAAATTATTTTCTCAATTTTATTGCAGTATTCCTTGGCTGTGTGTATTGGCCAACGAGTTTGTAGAATCTCATTCTGTGTTGCCTAAAATGGCCTGTAATAATTATATAGTTTGTGTTGAACATCGCTATGTGCTTTGTTATGAATGGTGGGTTAGCAATGCAAGAAGCAACACCCACTTCATTATTTGTGTACCTTCACAGTCTGATGGTTCAGTGCTGCCCTCCTCCTTCACCTCCTGTTCAGGGAGAAGCCGTTCAAACTTGCGCTCTCGCCCTGGTGCACTCTGGGTAGTGACTTCTGAGATTCCAGAGCGAAAACTCTGAGACCTCGAGACTGATATCTCGAAGCGCTTCACAATCTCCTCCTCACTGTCTGAAGAACTGGAGATCTCACCATCATCCCCGTAACTGTTTACTACACACAAATATATATCAAAACTTTAAACATCATCAAATACAATTTCATTATACATTATATTCTATCTATCCATCTATCTATCCATCTATCTATCCATCTATCTATCTATCTATCTATCTATCTATCTATCTATCTATCTATCTATCTATCTACCTATCTATCTATCTATCTATCTATCTATCTATCTATCTATCTATCTATCTATCTATCTATCTGTCTGTCTGTCTGTCTGTCTGTTCATTGATCTATTGGTCAGACTATCCATTATTTTATCCATCCATCCATCCATCCATCCATCCATCCATCCATCCATGTAAAATGTAAATATAACTAAACTCACACACTCCAATAAAATGCATTGAAACGGTTCTCTTTTCTGCTCTGCAGCAGTCTCCATGGTTATGCCCTTCTCACACTTGAGTGTTTTCTTCTCGTTCCTTCTCATTTACCCCCATCCCTGCATCCCCCCAGCCCTTAAGACACACAAACATGTTCGGCTGCCATGGCAACTCTGCCTCATACCAAGCTGTTATTGACTGATTGGTGAAAACTGAGATCTTTATTTAACCTGGAGTGGCTTCTGAGAGCACACAGCACACACCATGCATTAGAACAGTGTGTGTGTGTGTGTGTGTGTGTGTGTGTGTGTGTGTGTGTGTGTGTGTGTGTGTGTCGATGTGTGAGACATCCACAGCACGCATAGATACTTGTTTATATCACATTAGTATGAGTTGATATTTGGTTCTACAACATTGCATTGTTATAGATTTTATATATAAAAAAGTCTGTATCCTGGTGTATGAAATCCCAACATTGAGCTATATTGCTATCTGCATGGAGCTATTTTAATTACACTTTTATAGACATTGGCACACCTGACTTCTCCAGCTCCAGAATATGTGGTCCTTCCCCACAAAGTTGAAGACACAATTGTATAGAATGTTTTTGCACATGGTAGGATGAAATTGTTCCTTTACTTGAAATAGATCAAACCTATTCCAGCATGACACTGCTTCTGTGCACAAAGCCAGCTCCATGAAAATATGCTTTACATGCGTTTGAAGTGGAAGATCTCTTTCTGTAGAGCTCCAAGCCTATTGAACACCTCTGGGATGAATTTAAATGCTGACTGCACCCCAGGCCTCCTCACCTCACCTCAGTATCTGAATTGTACTAACACCCTCCTAACACTAACACATTTCTAACACCAAGGAATTAATCTCCACAAATCTCTAGAGGATCATCTGCTCAGAAAAGTGAAAGTCATTCAAGTAGCAAATTTTGATACTAAATATGTTATGGGATGTTCAAAAAGCAATATGAATATCCACAAACCTATTGCATAAAGAAAGATCATCATAGGAAATGGAGGCAAAGATAGAGACATAGCAAAACAGGAACAAGAGAACATGGGAAAAGAACTTCTCTTAGAATTGAAAATTTACTGGCAATGTGCAAAATTTGCTAGCATGAGATAAAACTAGCACTGTTTATAGCTAGCAAAGTATGCTAGAAGTAATGACGTTTACAAAAAGAAAGAAAAATGGAAAACAGCTGGAAAAGAAACATCCTTATTTATGGAACACTGCCTGAAATGTTCAGATGTGTCAGAGATGTTCAGATGTGTCTGTGAATAATCGATTGAATATTTGTTTATACAAGATCAGGAACAAAAACTAAAATTCACACTCCTGCACATTAAAGTAAAGCTCAGGAGCACACATCAATGAACTGACTCACATTGTATGTATGTGGGTTTTTATGTGAGATGTCTCTTCATTACTGGTACAGATGAAGAGTGTTTGAACCTTCTGCTAATGTGTGTGTGTGTGTGTGTGTGTGTGTGTGTGTGTGTGTGTGTGTGTGTGTGTGTGTGTGTGTTTACTTTCTGAGGGCGGCTGCTCTCTCTGCATATCAGTTTACTCATTAGACATAGACTCAGAAATGCAAACAAATACACACACACAGACACACACACAGAGAGCTCTGAATACTATCCTTCACTTAAATGTGTTCAGTTCATCACTGTCCTAATTTCCCAATTATTCTAAAAAGGAACAGATTAAAAAAATAATAATGTGTTAAAGTGATAAATGCTGAAACAAAATCTGTTCTCAGACGATTGCGACCAAAATTCTAAGAAGTATCTAAACAGAGCAGTACATTATATAGACAAAGGTTAGTGGAACATCCCATTGAGTCTCCATTTGCTGTTATAATAACCTCCACTCTTCTGGGAAAGAGTTCCACTAGATTTTGGAATGTGCTTGTGGAGATTTGTGTTTAGACAGCTACAAGTGTGTTAGTTAAGTCAGTTACTGATGTAGGTGAGGAGGCCTGGGGTGCAGTCAGCATTTACATTCATCCCAAATGTGTTCAATAGGGTTGAGGTCAGAGCTCTATAGCAGGAAATCTTCCACTCCAGATCAAGTAAAGCATATCTTCATGGTGCTGGCTTTGTGCACAGCAACATTTCATTCTGGAATAGGTTTAGGTCTCCTAGTTCATGTGAACAGAAATTTTAATGTAACTGCATACAAAAAACATCCTATACACTCATGAGCTTGTAACAGTTTGGGGAAGAACCACATATGCCTGGAAAAGTCAGATATTTCAGTATGTTCGTATTAAAAACTGAACTAGCAGGTTCTCACCAGCACTGGGTGGATGTGAGGACGCAATGCTTCGCCTGCTTTCCACATCCTCCATTTCCTCATTAATGGGAGTCAGACGACATGCTATTGGCTCTATTAGACCTCTGGAAGCCAGCTGAGCATTTAGGACCTGAAGCCTCTCCTCGGAACTCATGGATGAAACGTCCACCTGAGTTTGGTTCGCCTCTATGACCTCAGACTCTGAGTCAGAGTTTGGTTTGGGTCCTAGGTTTAGGAAGGAGGCTTTTACTGTGTCTGAGAACTGAGAGAACCAAACTGAGAACGCTGATGGAGAGGAATCTGCCATTTTAGTTGAGGCTGGGTATCACTAATTAACCAATGATCCTCAATGTCAATGCAAAGAACACATTTGATAGCAAGATCCGTGCAGATATCTTTAGAAAGGTCTTCTTTGTTGTTCAAAGATACACCTGATAGACTATTTAGGGATCTCCAAAAGGCTCCTATTCAAAAACTATATTTCACAACACCTCTACTCAACCACACTCCTCCAAAAACCTCTGGGCAAAGTCTCACAAGATATTGAAGAATGCTTAGTTTAAAGATCTATTGAAAATATTTACATGCCTTTCACTGAACTACCTTCTAAGGTGTTTCCAATAGTTTCTACCATGACTCCAAGTCAAAGGTCCCTAGAAAACTGATGTCGTTGATGAATGTTGAATCAATGTAATCCCAATATAGTGGAAAAACCCAATGACACAGAGATCTATAGACAGATAAACTAGAAACCTTCTATTATACTTCTACATGCCGAGATGTTTTTTAAAGACAGTTCCCAGTAACAGCAGCAGTGTCACAACCAGTTCAAAGGTTGCTGGGCATTTGGATGATATTTAGTCCAAACATCTTCTGAAAGATACATTCACTACCAAGGGTTCTTTTTTAAAAACAAATACTAAGCACACCAATCCCAAAACTTTGGAAGAGTAGACAACATCACTGATGCTCCTGTGCCATTGAAATCATCCGATCATAGGAAAACATTCTGAGGATAAATAGATCGAAATGTGTATCTTGCTGAGTCTGCGGATGTTCGGAAAGATCTACTCCGTACCTTCTACTCTGCCTAAACGTTGTCTGTTGAAACCAATATTTACTGTAGTAACGTCACAACCACACCAATCCAAATGTTCCTGGAAAGTTTTGCTGCTATTGTATCCTTGTAATCCCAAGATCCTGAAGAGTCCATAAAAATTCAGAGCTATAGAATACCTTCTTCTTCTGCTACCTTCAAGAAATGTCTGATTTCCAGTAGCATCATGGAGTAATATAAAATGTCTTGGAAAGTTGATGACAAGAACAAAAATACATTTTTCCTGAAGTTCTTGAAAAAACCTCAGTCCAATAAAGCTCAGAAAATGTTGTTTTTAAAAAATCAATCCGCAGGCAATGCCTTAGCTCAACCAGGCCAAACCTTTTTTAAGGCTATTGATGTAGTTGAGAAGTTATATCCTTGTATTCCCAGCTGAAGGAATACAGGCAGGTGCAGGTGGGGATCTGACCACATGGTAGGTGTTTACAAAGGGAGGCACTCAAACTAGAAATACCACAGCACTAAACACACAGAGTGTAATGAGTCTTTCCATGATATGCGTGTATATGAGAGTGGGATAACGTTCAACCAGGAACTGGTCTACTTTTTAAAAGTGCTCAGAGCAATAATTAAACGACTCAAGTCAACTAAAAGGACCAATCGGCAAAAAATTGTCATGTCCGTGATACAAAAATCTCTCATTCAAATGCCCAAAATATGTGGAAATGTGTTTGGTAAAGATGATATCTACCCTCGTCTCTACACATGATCCAATCCTCACTCTGATTAAAAAAAGTCCGTGCCCCCATACGTCATGGCTGTGTACTTACCCAGACCCTGGTGGATCCCAGAGCGTTCCTTGCGTTTGCGATGGCCACGAAGCTCGAAGCACGGCAGGCCCCCTACCCGGGCGAAACACAGCTTCTTGTTGATGAAAAGGAAGAGGATAGTAAGCAGCACAACGAAGACACCCACTGCGGACAAGAAGCCGATGGCCTCGGGTGTTACTGCAGCAAGGAAAAAGGATGCACAAGCGGGTCAGAATAGACATAAAGCACCAAGCATGAAAAAAACTGTAAAGGTTGGGTTCATAGTGGGAACCAAAAAAATTTAACAATTATTTATTTTAGAATCATTTATTTCAGGGCAAAGAACTAATTCTATTAGTTTTATTCATTTAATCACAGTTCTAATCATTTTTCAAAATGTTAAGCTGGTTCTCAACTTAGATTTATTTATTTTTTCATGTGTAAATAGTCAGATTAAAACATAACGACAACAACATGACGGGAGTGACATTGATTTTATTATTAATTTGAAAACCCAACTGGTTAAGGAACATTTCCTTTTTTAGTATATTTAGTTTTGTAATTTTATTCTATAAATAAAATGGTCAACATGATGTGGAACCGTGTCCTTAGCGATATGACATGTCTCAACATCTGTAAATTCTTTCCATTTGGGGCCCACAAATTAAAATTAATAAAAAAAAAACAACAGAAAAAACCTGTCCTCCCGACTTTATTGCTCCCACGGAGAAACTGTATTTCTTTGCATACAGTCAGTCAGCCATGTTACAGCACCCCTGGAGCACAGAGTGGTTAAGGGCCTTGCTCAAGGGCCCCAAGAGTGGCAGCGTAGCGATACTGGGCCTTGAACCCCTAACCTTAACCTTCAAGGTTATTTTGTATGCGCCCAGGGTGGATGTGGCAAATAACTAAAACCTATAGATTTGGAAATAATGTCATTGTTTAAACAAGAAAAAGAAAGTAACACGGACAAACAACAAAAATGTTTTTAATACTTTTTAAGTCAGATTGTAATAAATAGGAGTGTTTGTGTATGCTTGTGTCTCTCTCTCTCTCTCTCTCTCTCTCTCTCTCTCTCTCTCTCTCTTTCTCTTTGAGGTTAATACATCCTCATCCATACACCTACAGGAGTGAATGTAAACCATCATCCTTACTCAACACTTTGCACACAGCTCCATAAAAGGTCATACACTATGTGTGTGTGAAATGTGTGTGTGTGTGTGTGTGTGCTTACTGCATCTCAACTGTGCACTGATTTACAGAGTGTGTAGGTGTGTGTTAGTGTGAGTAGGAAGAGATAATAAGGTCGAGCCAAAGACTAACTAACCCCCCAACACACACACACACACTTTTCTCGCCTCAGGCTTCTGTTTTTCAGCAAAGGAGAAAATTGCACTGCACCAGTGAGGCATACAGGCATACAGCACACTGCTAAAGAACATTAATCAAAGCTGGAGTAATTTTGAAAATTAAAAAAGCAGTTTGTGGGCATGTTGCTCAGAAACTTCCTGAAGCGTGGTAGAATGAGCATATTCATCCAAACCTGTGATGGTAATCAGATAATCCTGTCCAATCAGAATCCAGAACTCAACAGTGCTGTGGGATGAACAGGTGCAGTACACTAAAATGTACAGGTGGTTCAATAAGACAGAAATAAAGACACTATGGCAAGGGTTTAAATACTGCTAAGGAATCAAAATGTGTGCATGAGGCTTTGTGTGTGTGTGTGTGTGTGTGTGTGTGTGTGTGTGTGTGTGTGTGTGTGTGTGTGTGTGTGTGTGTGTGTGTGTGTGTTGGCATCCTACTTTCAGATCTCTCATTTTGTCATGCAGTAATTACTTGCCAGCACAACAATTAGCAAAGTTCCTCTCTAATTACACAAAATGTACATGTACACACACACATACTCACACCCACACACACCTCCGCGAACCACACAAAATAGCCAGTTTCCTTGGAAACAGGCAAGACATTTTTATAAGAGTTGATATAACCATGTTAAACATGAGCTCACCCACACACACATGCACACACACACACACACACACACACACACACACACACACACACACACACACACACACACACACACACACATACACTCACACACACATATAGTATTTAAAAAAGGTCTTGTGTTGCCATAGCAGTGTCGTTTCTTAGTGACTAGATGTTAGTCTTCATAACCATGGGTGATTCTTCTATTTGCTGATATTTAAAAATGTATTTATGTAATATAATAAATATAAAAATGTAATACAATAAAATAAAACACAAATAAAAAAATACAAGAAATAAGGCAGTGACCTCATGTGGGTCTGTATTATCATTATTGCTTCAAACTTGCCTCTGCAATAAAAATGTAATAAAATTACATACAAACGAAAAAATATTAAACACTAACTAACTAACTAAATAACTAACTAACTATATTAAAAAAAAATTTATAATGTATAATCATTATCGCTCCCCACTAGCCTTTATAATAAAATGACATTAAATTAAATTACATTAAAAAACATAAAGATTCCAAATCCCCCCCCCCCCCCAAAATAAAAAATAAAAAATGAATAAATTAAATAATAATTAAATAAATAAATAAATAAACAAACCCAAATGTAACAATACAGTTACGGAAACATTATTACATAACATGTAATCACTGACCTTTCAGATGTGTTATCATGATAAAACTTAGAATATTATCATACTGTCTTCTAATATTGTACCATTTTTATGATGCCAGAAAACTCAGAAAGTAATTTTTCAGTGAATATATTCATATTGTTATTTTTTTGTAGAAATTATTTAAAGGGTTCAGAGATAAAGAGCATAACAGCACAAAGAGAAAGTCTCACTGCAATTATCTTTTTCTACCCAAATAGTAGAGTGCAAATTAATGAAGCAGCTCCATCTACTGTTTCACCTGTAGCTCAACACTGAAGTATTTACATGATCTAATAATAATAATAATAATAATAATATATACACACACACACACACACACACACACACACACACACACACAAACTCATGCACACATATTAATTCCTTAGCAGTATTTAAACCCATGCCATAGTGTCTTTAAAATCTTATGGTAATGTATCTTTCATGCAATCTAGTAATATCCAGAATAAGTATCAAGCCAATAAAAGAAAAAAGAAAGATGGATTGGAGGTATTAGATATCAAAAAACAAACCTTTATGAAATGAAATGTAAAAAACTGTATTGGACATTTTTGCATATACAGAGAATAGTTTTTAGGGATTTTAAAAATTTATACTGTGTTTTTCCTGTAATTTTCATTACTTTTAAAATACAATTATCTATTAAAGCTCAGGTGTGTATCAATATACTGATTACACAAGGTCTCAGTTTCGAAAATGGAAAAGTAGGTTAATGTTGATTATGCTGTGAAAAACTTTTACCCTGTCCAAAAACTGGAGTTTTCTATACAATTTTGGACATGGTACCATATTACTAAGCTTTGCGTAACAGCCATACGTACATAAAATTACAATTATAAATTACGTTTGGTGACACCTAAAAAAAACTAGAAAGCTGAAAATGTCCAAATAAATAAAGATTAAATGTTGAAAGAGACCCTTCTGGGCACTGTACTAAATCTTCCAATAGCACAGCTCAGCCACTGCATTTAAAAGGTTATCACAGACAAGTGCTAACTGTGTCCTCCTTTTATAGGATGCCATTACTTTTGTTTTCTTTGAATAAATAGTCATATTAATTTTGGAGAAATTTTCGTTCATACCTTTAATATGAAACGACTTGCCGGAGGAATCTGTACATAAGGTTGTACCAATTTATATGCATTTGACCCCGATCAATTAGTGAACCTGATACACACACACACACACACACACACACACACACACACACACACACACACACACACACACACACACACACACACATATATATATATATATGAAGGTTAATACGAATACTACATTTTTGGTTTTTCATAATCTTTCTTTTGTAAATTCTTAAACAAATGATTTATGAACAAAATCAATATTTTAAAGTGTTAAAAAAATTTCTATCATCTCTCACTTTTGTAAAATTTCAAGCAACAAAAATATATTAGCTTCTGCTTTTCATAAGACAAATAAAAAAACAGACAAAAACATCCCAGAGCTTAACAGAATGATTTTGTATGACCATTTAATAACATTTCATAACTGTAGCAGGACGAAACATGCGCTCTGTAAAACATGATCAACAGATTTGTCTGTCATTTGTGGTATTAAGACTTTACAAAAGAACAATGGCTTACGTGCTGCTCTTGACCTTGAGGTACCAGGACCCAGTTGATTGCGCCAGCATTCTCCTTTTCTTCTCTCCATAACTTGTAGAGCAACAAATAATCCTAACAACTTGTCTGATCGGTCTCTTTGTCCTTGTTTGACAATGTCTCTGTATATTTACTTCTGCTATTTAAAACTGTTATTAAAATCAATTTCTTAGGAATCAGCCTTTTTTATCTTTTCTCTCTAAATTGCAACTTCCTCATGAATTGATTTGAGTTTCTGAAGTTAAAAGTTTTTATCAGTCTCTCTCTCTCTCTCTCTCTCTCTCTCTCTCTCTCTCTCTCTCTCTCTCTCTCTCTCTCTCTCTCTCTCTCTCTCTTTCTCTCCCCTCTTGAGTTATCTCTTTCCTTTTTACCACACACACGTCCTGTTTGAGCCTATTTGTTCTATATCCTTCGTCATTGTTTAGCCTCAGCTCCCATACCCAAACACACAGCTGAGTGAAGACAGCTCCATTCAAAACCCATTCCCAATCACACCCTCCTCGACTTCTACCATACACCAGTTCACCAGACTAAACTCAGTGGACTCAGTGTATCTGTACACCTTTGATTAAATTAATCATTCACCCTCACTAAAACCATACCTACAACCAGACCTGACAAGTGTCTAATTGGCTTTTCCATTCCTGTATTAACAAGCAAAGTAGGTTGTCTTTAGACAGTCAAGTCAAGTTAATCTCTATAGCGCATTTCATAATGGACATTGTCTCAAAGCAGATATACAGAATTTAAGATTTAAGATGAATGATAGGAAGATTTTTTCGTTTACATTTCAACAAGTGGTTCTTCCCCAAACTGTTACCACAAAGCTGGAGATAAACAATTGTCAAGTCAAGTCAAGTGAAGTCAAGTTTATTTCTATGGCGCTTCTCACAACAGACATTGTCTCAAAGCAGCTTTACAGAAATCAACAGTTAAGGTGAATGGTTTGCATTTATCCCTGATAAGCAGCCATGGCGACTGTGGCAAGGAAAAACTCCCTTAGATGTTATGAGGAAGAAACCTTGAGAGGAACCAGACTCAAAGGGGAACCCATCCTCATTTGGGTGACATCAAGAGTGTGATCATAAATCTTTCAACAATACAAAACACTGGAGAGTGAGAACTAACATGGTCTAACTAACTGGAGTATAAGATTATAAGTAATGTTCTTTCTACAGTCTTATACAGTCTTTATGGTTATAAAACTAGGAGCTACTGAGCTCAACATTTATGATCATCACAGATCCAACATCAGCTTCTCCATGCAAGAGCCTTTAAACACTCCAGGAGGTCCAATGTCAAAACTCCACACATGTAGTGGGATCCAATTGGCATTGGTACGTCTCTAGATGGTTCGGGATGTTTGCGAGTTCGGCATCTAATTGTATAGAATGTATATACAGTAATCCCCCGCTTTACCGTGGTTCGAATCTTGCGCACTCGGTTTATCGCGAAATTGCATTTGCCACATTACTAATTTGTTTAGCGGATTTTCCCGGTCTCTTGCAGATAGCACGATAAACCAAAACACTTATAGGGAATTGCTTTTATGGAGTTTAATATTGTAATAATGGAATTTATTAATAAAAATATAATTATTAATTATAAAAATAAAGTAAAGTCTTAATACAGTACAGTAATGTATACATCAAATAGCATTTTTGGGGTGACGTCTGTTTATCGCGGTTTTTGTTTATCGCGTGTGGTTTTGGAATTTGCATGTGTGTATGTGTCAGGGATTCACCCTGCCACGCCCCCCTCTGTAGCTGTCAGGGATTCACCCTGCCACGCCCCCGTCTGTAGCTGTCAGGGATTCACCCTGCCACGCCCCCCTCGATAGCAGTCACGCTGCTTCCCAAGATTACCGACAGCTGTGGCTCATGAAAGATCAGACTACATAAACTCACGTTCTTGAGTCACAGGCTGTCGGTCGTTATATTGTCAAGCTGGACAATCGCGTGGCTGCTCGACTGCCGGCTGTATATGCAAATTCCACTTCCGACTTGGATTACTCATTGCCGAAGGCTTTATGGATTATGCTTGGGACATTCGAACTCATAGCGGACAACGCGTATCGAGCGGATGTCTTTGTTTGTTGTTTTCAACGGCTTATGAGTGTTTTTGTGTTGTACGGTTGTTGAAATAAAAGGACAATGATCGGATTATATCGGCTTCCGCGTCTGCAGCCTGACAGAACGACCGACCTATACCGAACGCGGATTCGCCATTCCGCGATTCCGACCGCAACGGATCGGCAGCTGAACCCGGCTTCGGATTTCCTCCGGAAGCTCAGTGCCGCTTCTCGCGGTTCAGATCCACAGAAGCCGGATCATGAGAGCGCGGCTGCGCCACGCCCCTCAGAGAGCGCGAGGGGATTACCGGCTCGTTACTCGGGGAAAAAAGACGAATTGGGCGGATTTCTGCAAGGCATCGGCGAGTATGTGGCTGTTAACATTTCCTGGTTTCCTTCCGAATGAGCCAAGATTGCCCTCTGTATTTCCCTCCTGTCTGGAGAAGTTCTTGCCAAATCCAGCTCACTATGGAGCGCCAAAGGGGGCAAATTTGGCTCACTCGCCGAATTCAGCGGGCTGCTTCTGGGGAAGTTGGGGATAGAGGTGGTGGATCTCCACTACAGTCCCCTTGAGGAGGAAGGTGCTCCATTCCAAGGTTCTCAAGAGCACGCGGCTCCGTGCCGGATCTCCCATGAGCCTGCAGCTCAGCCCCAATGTTTTGATGAGAGGGCTGCTTCATCTCAGGGTCTCTACCAGCGTGCTGCTGTGTTCCGGGGTTCTCGTGGACGCACCACACCATCTCCAAGCGTCGGCGAGCACACCATGCCGTCACAGAGCTTCTACAGGCGTGCCGCTCTGTTCCGAGGTTCCCGTGGGCGTGCCACGCCGCCACAGTGTCTCCAGGAGCGTGCTTTCCCGCCGCGGAGTCTTCACGAGAGCGCCGCGCCGCCGCGGAGTCTTTACGAGAGCGCCGCGCCGCCGCGGAGTCTTCACGAGAGCGCCGCGCCGCCGCGGAGTCTTCACGAGAGCGCCGCGCCGCCGCGGAGTCTTCACGAGAGCGCCGCGCCGCCGCGGAGTCTTCACGAGAGCGCCGCGCCGCCGCGGAGCCCCTTCCAAGGCGACATCTCACCCACGGAAAGCTCGGCTCCGCCCCAGGACCTCCAAGAGAGCTCCGCCCAGCTCCAGGTCCCTCCAGAGAGCTCCGCCCAGCTCCAGGTCCCTCCAGAGAGCTCCGCCCAGCTCCAGGTCCCTCCAGAGAGCTCCGCCCAGCTCCAGGTCCCTCCAGAGAGCTCCGCCCAGCTCCAGGTCCCTCCAGAGAGCTCCGCCCAGCTCCAGGTCCCTCCAGAGAGCTCCGCCCAGCTCCAGGTCCCTCCAGAGAGCTCCACTGATGTCGTGGACCTACAGGCGAGCCCTTCTCCGCTCGTGGATCTCCAGGCAGGCTTCACCTCATTTCCAGGCTGCTCAGTAGGCTCCGATCTGCTCCTAAGGGTCCCAAGGAGCGCCCCTACGCCCAGGGGTTTCCCTGTGCACTCACCCCGGCTCCAGGACTGCGAAAGGGAGGTTGAACCGCTGCCCCCGGGTTCCACCGACGGCGACGGCTCACCCCACAGTCCCGCAGAAGGCGACGGCTCGTCTCCAGCGCCCGCAGAAGGCGACGTCTCGCCCCCGGGCTCCGCAGAAGGCGACGTCTCGCCCCCGGGCTCCGCAGAAGGCGACGTCTCGCCCCCGGGCTCCGCAGAAGGCGACGTCTCGCCCCCGGGCTCCGCAGAAGGCGACGTCTCGCCCCCGGGCTCCGCAGAAGGCGACGTCTCGCCCCCGGGCTCCGCAGAAGGCGACGTCTCGCCCCCGGGGTCCTCTTCAGGGCGAAGGATCGCATCCAAGCTCCACGCAGGGCGAAGGATTGCATCCAAGCTCCACAGAGGGCGACTTCTCGCCCCCAGGTCCTCTTCAGGACGACGGATCGCCCACAGGATCCCCGCATGGCGACGTCGGTCCTCCAGGTCCCTCTGACGGCGACGTCGGTCCTCCAGATCCCTCAGAGGGTGGTACGACGTTCCTAGTCTCCGCCCGGGACGTCCTCCACTCCCCGGTCATTGTCATGGTTGGCGTCCAGTTCCGGTTCCCCGCCATGGAGGTCGCTCCGGCTCCAATCCCCGCCAGGGGCTTTACTCAGCCTCCCATCAGCACCGAGGGCGTGGCTCCGTTCCGGATCCTCCTGCAAGGTGTTGTTCCATTCCGGCTCTCCGCAGAGAATGCTTACCAGGCCTCCGTTGCTCCCAGGCGTCTAAGGAGGCCTTCCTCGGAGTGCCCTGGCCCGCCTGGCATAGGTGGGTTTTGGGGCGTCAGGTGTCGCCCCTGGAGGGGGGGGTACTGTCAGGGATTCACCCTGCCACGCCCCCCTCTGTAGCTGTCAGGGATTCACCCTGCCACGCCCCCGTCTGTAGCTGTCAGGGATTCACCCTGCCACGCCCCCCTCGATAGCAGTCACGCTGCTTCCCAAGATTACCGACAGCTGTGGCTCATGAAAGATCAGACTACATAAACTCACGTTCTTGAGTCACAGGCTGTCGGTCGTTATATTGTCAAGCTGGACAATCGCGTGGCTGCTCGACCGCCGGCTGTATATGCAAATTCCACTTCCGACTTGGATTACTCATTGCCGAAGGCTTTATGGATTATGCTTGGGACATTCGAACTCATAGCGGACAACGCGTATCGAGCGGATGTCTTTGTTTGTTGTTTTCAACGGCTTATGAGTGTTTTTGTGTTGTACGGTTGTTGAAATAAAAGGACAATGATCGGATTATATCGGCTTCCGCGTCTGCAGCCTGACAGTATGTGTATATATATATATATATAATGTATATATATACTGTATATACGGACATGGCAAAAATATAAGCACCCTTGCAATTCTTCTCTCCCCTTCTCTCAGAAAATTGTTGCAGTTGCAAATGACTTGTTATTTACATGTTACATGTATATTTTTTTTCTTTGCACTGGAACAACACAAAAAACAGAGAAGAAAAGTCAAATCTGATACAATTCCAAAAAATGCACTGGACAAAATTATTGGCACCCTTCACTTAATATTTGGTAGCACCCCCTTTGGAAAAAATAACTGAAATCAATCGTTTCCCGTAACCATGAATGAGTTTCTTATACCTCTCTACTGGAATTTTTGACCACTCTTCTTTTGCAAACTGCTCCAGGTCATTCAGATTTGAAAGCTGATTTTCTATGGGATTCAGATCTGGCCTTATTGCTGGCCATTTCAGAAATCTCCAACGCTTTGTTTGTAACCATTTTAGAGTGCTTTTTGAAGTGTGTTTCGGGTCATTGTCCTGCTGGAAGACCCATGATCTCTAGTGGAGATGCAGCTTTCTGGCCAGTACGTCGCACCCTGAAATTCTTTGGTATTCAACTGATTCCATGATACCGTTCACACAGTCAAGGCATCCAGTGCCAGAAGCAGCAAAGCAACCACAAAATATCTTTGAACCACCACCATGTTTGACTGTAGGGGCTGTGATCTTTTCTTTGAAGGCTTCATTTTTTTTTCTGTAAACTGTGCCATGATGTCCTTTAACAAAAAGCTCTACTGTCCACAGTGCGTTCTCCTATAAGGATTGTGGGTTTTTTTGGCAATCCCCAGTCTTGCTTTTTTATGCCCTTGTGTCAGCAGTTTTGTCCTCCTGGGTCTCCTACCATAGCGTCCCTTTTCATTCAGATGGCGACGGATAGTGCGAGCTGACACTGTTGTACCCTGTGTCTGCAGATCAGCCTGAATTTGTTTGAAAGTTAATCGGGGTTCATTATCCACCTTTTCTCCCTGTAACCCACAACACAAAGGTTAAGTCAACTTTTCTCTATTTTAACTGGTTGCAAGTGTAATTACTATATTGCCCACCCCTGTTACTTACCACAGGTGTGTCTGAATACAAATTACAGGAGCATCACATATTTGAAAAGAAAATATTTCTTACAATTTTGACAAGGTGGCATTAATTTTGTCCAGTCCATTTTTTAAGTGTGTGTGAAATCTTATCAAGTTTGCCTTTTCATATCTTTTTTTGTGTTACGATAAGCATGTGAATACCAAAACATTTGCAATTGGAACAATTTTCTGAGAGAAAACTCAGTCATCTACATTCCGAAACCTCATGCAAAACTCCTCTGCGAAATAAGAAGCAGTTTAAAACATGCAAATTCACACATTCAGACAAACAACAGTGAAACTCTGTGGCAGTAACTTGGTAACTTGTTATGTTTGGGGAAATAAAGAATCGCATGTATGTCTTGCATATGAATACCATGCCCACATTTAAGCACCGTGGTGGGAGCATCACTACATGGTCCTTCTCCTCTGCAAGCTCTGAAGCGATGTACAAGGATATGCTGCTATTTGTATCAATTTCATTGTTTGTGATCTAGGTTCAAGGTAAATAGCCTGCTGTTATGAATGATAATCACAGCCTAGGATACAAGGGTACTGAGACCTCATTATGATGAAGTATCAAATTGCACAGGACAAAGATCTATTTTTGGATTGCAAATGTCTCGCAGCGAAAGTATGTTGCAGCCCAATTTAACACCTGGTCATGCTTTTTTCTTCATTTAAGTTGATCCATTAATCTATTAAGCCTTGTAAAGGCTCCATCATCCTGAAGCCATCATCACATCCACTCCCATCTGGGCTTGATTTTTTCATTTCCTGTCAGCCGTATCGTTTCATCCAAAGAGACTGGATAGAAATCTGCCCAGTGTTTGTATACTGATTCCAAGTGCCATTAAAACTCTCAATCAAAGAGAAACTTTCATTTATATTTTCTTATCAAAGCCAAAACACTCCTCTGAAAAGGAATTAATTATTTCACATCTAAAGTACAGCCTTTAGTTTCAATGTTTCAGAAATCAGGACTGTGCATAAAACATTAAGTAGGCATGCTGGCCACTATAAACAAAAGAGACTTGCTTTAGTCTGTGTAAGCCGTAATGGCTCTGCGTTTCCTTTGCCTGAGAGTCTCAGTCAACACATGCATGTGCTTTTTCTATTAAACAGTAATAATCCGGGGCTCTTATTGTTCTAATCAAGACACTTCCTGAAAACAGAGCAAAAACAGTGGCAATGTGTTTAAAATGATATGCACCGTGTCTGACTACAGTTCAAAGTGTGCAGAGCTGTAGCAAAGCTGGCCATTTAAAATAAAATCTTTTTAAACATTAAGAATTTTAATATATGGCTTGTCATCAGAACTGCACAATGACATCAGGGTTTCACTGAAATTCAACAGTAAAGCACAGACAGCTTCATCCTCACAAACTGAATAGTTTTTAAAGATGACTAATAAACTAGGGATTCGAATCTGAATCTTTTCATTAAAGGTCAACTGTAATAATAATAATGTAATAATTAACTGATAGTTTTTAAAATAGATACTGGATAAAAACAATCAAACATAACACTCCATTTAAAATAGTGCTTAAATCTATTACAAAAAAATATGAATCGTGAAAATGTGCTAAATGAAAGAAATATGAATATATTATTTGTATTAATAAATATTGAGGAAAATTAAAGACGTAAAAGAACGAAAAAGTAAATAAAATACAATAAATAAAAAAACAGTTACATCCAAAACTAATAAAAAACACAAGTCAAATACACAGCATGTGGAGTCAGTAATTCACCACTAGAGGCCTCTCTCGTACTGTATATTGTAACCAGGAAAAACTATCATTATGGATTTTTGCAGATAACTGATAAAGTATTTAATTAGTTCAGTATTTTCTGGTAAATGACTTATTCTGATAGGTTTGCCCAAATGTGCAGATGCAAACAATATAAATAGAATATATCCAGTCTGATGAATTGGCTTTTACACTAATGAAAGGGAAGTCAATCATGGCTGTAAGATTGCTCATCTAAATCACGGATTTAATTGGAATAACTCCCTGCCTAATTGAGTGCCTATAAAACATGGTTTGAGTGTTTACGTATATAAAAGATAAGCTGAAGGAAAATACATATGGATATATTTAATGCTTTGGTTTCCTCGTTGTTTTCATAATTTTATGTCTTACAATCGTTTTTTGGAGTTTTTTTTACAATAATTTATGAATCAATAGTTTACTGCCACAGCTGTTACTTCAAGTGATTTTATTACTTTTTAATTAATAATCAAGTATTTTTCCACATTTCTGGTAAGTAATACTTCATTCAGTCAGATCCGGACACACAATTAAACATTTATACCGCTTAAATCTGCAAGAGAAACTTAATACAGAGGATAGGAAACATGCTGAAGTGAGTTTTAAATTGTAACAGAAACTATTATAACTCCATTAGACCTTAGATCACATTGCAACGCAGCTAATAAGTGTTTATGGGTCTTCATGCGTCCATCTTATTCACAGTGGGAATTGATGAAAGATCTACGGTAATGGAGATATATCCACTGAACGAACACACTCGCTCTCTATGTCTGTTGCACACAGGATACATGGTTTATACTGTGAGAAATTTCCAAATAAATGCAACAGATACTTGCACAATGTCTTGCGTTGATTGTTGCATTGGTTCCTGATCGACCTATTAGAAAACAGATCCTAATTACATAATGTTTACTCATCTACTGACAATGATTTTCTTAATGTAGGGTTCCAACATTTTCAGAATTTTTTTAGGGCCAGAAATCTAAGCAGCGCAATAAGTATAGTTCGTTTGAACAACACAATAAATACAGCGAGGGAGCAGGTATCATTACAAACTGCTTCTTCAAATTATATCTGACCAAATATCATATCACAACTACCAGATTTTGACTATGATTTGTGATTATACAGTAATCAGTAATACTGTGTGTGTGTGTGTGTGTGTGTGTGTGTGTGTGTGTGTGTGTGTGTGTGTGTGTGTGTGTGTGCTGGTGTCTGTGTAATATTATGCCATTATGAACCAGTACACACTCATCCACAGACACAATACAATACAATCTGATGTAGCAGATCCGCTCAAACTACATTAAATGGCAACGAGCTGCAGAGGAAATGTAGATCGAATCAGAAGAAATACGGGGCAATCAAAAGTAAACTAGAAGAACTGCAGAGATAAGAGCAAACAGTCTGACAGCTGGTGTACATAAAAAAGATGAATGGCTCCACACTCCACTCCAGTGACTTGTTAATTAGGTGCTCACACACACACACACACACACACACACACACACACACACACACACACACACACACACACACAGGAATTTTAGGATCACGTGGGAGTTTAATGACAATGTAACAGTTTCATTACAGCATACTTACATATTTGGACAAAGCATTAATACATACCTCTCATTAAGATTGAAGATTGTGACGTAAGAAAACGTCAAGGGGAAAGAATGCAAAACTCCCAGCCAATCAGAAACGAGTATAAGCTTACACTATATTGTACTGAAACGTGAAAATAATTTAATTATAGACTTTAATAGTTTCGAGAGAGAAAAGAGAGGGATAGACACACGCACACGTGAACGCGGGATGCCAGCACGTGCACGCGCACGCCCATGTACCTTTACAGTACTGATGCATATGCAGTGTGTATAAATATATATATAATGATGTGCACCAGGAAATGCAGGAAATCCAAACACATCATGAGGCAGATTTATAATCCATCATGCAGCTTTATAATAGACATATCAGAACATGTCAAATCACTTACTGTCTGCTGACATTGTAGAAACAAATCTAGGAGGGCCAATAATTATTCACTCAGCTCTTCTTAGCAGGTTCATACGCCCGCGTGTGTGTGTTTGTGTGTGTTTTAATACAGCTAAAGATGAGGCATAGATCTCGCATCAGCTCATCTCCTGCACTCCGGCTTCATCATTACAGCAGATGCGGTGAGACCCCCCTCCCTTCCCTTTCTGCGCATTCTGCGCTCTTTCACTGCGCATGCGCAAATGAAAAATCATTGCCCACCCGTGGAGGTCCATGTGCTTGGGTTTACTTTGGCTTCGTTTTGGCAGTAGAGTTGCGTTCATGTCACAGGAATATATTTTATAGACTTGGGGTCTTATTTATTTATTTGTTTTGATTTAAAGGTTTCTCCTTGTTTATGTCAATCAGAGCACAACATTAATAACTATAAAGACTGTATTTTGTATTTATATTAAAAAGTCGCATTAGTAATAGGTTGTAACTGTTTCTCTTTTTTTTTGACTACCCACATATTAATTGGATTGTTTGTATTTTATGTGTGTAGATTTTATATACGATGACATCCAATATGAGTGAAATAAAAATCCTGTTCTGGTTTGGTACTGGACCTAATATAAAATATATAAATACATGTTTCCTCCTAATGCTTACTTGTACAAATAATCTGAAACATACATATGCAGAAGTGTACTTAATACCAATTACTCAGTGGTTCAATGGTGTTTGGAAAACACACTTCCAGATCTGGTATGGTGGCGTGTGAGAATGTGACACCTGTCACTCAGTTTATTGATACTCTATTGGACCTTCGGAGTACATTAGTGACCATGAGAATGAAGGACTCGGGACTGAGGGAGAAGTTTGAAGAAAAACTCCAATCAAATGTCACACTCATGAATATGGTCATCTGACCAAATGCACCTCATTTAATGTTTCAATATCATGCGATCACATGGCTGTTTCTGTTTGGACAAATGTCAACAATTCCATCAGTCATCATAAGAATATAATCCAACTTTCATCTACTGAATTATTATTATTTTTTTTTACGTTTGAACATTTTACAAACAAAAAATATCCAAATATCATACATTCAGGGAGTAAACTTTCATCTGAAGATGTGTGAATAAATGTGTCTCTCCACATTATCATCTGCTTCCTCTTCTTTTCCATGAGATTACATCATGTCCAAAAAATAGACAAGACTGTAACATCTAATCAGCATCATCTGCAATTAACAACCTGAACATCGGGTCTGTTCAGTGACGCATCAGCGCCTGCACTCACGAGCAAGAATCAAATATCAGACCATAAACATAATGAAGTGCAAAAAAAACAAACCGAGAAAGAAAATGGTCAGTAATAACAACAAATACTTTTTATTACAGAAACATTCTGTAATAAACATTAATCTATATGTCAAACTATACACAGGACTAAAATGATTAAACAGTGTAAATATTATGGGGTAAAAATAATTGAAATAAAAGCCCTTTTTTTTTTAAATACAAATATAAAAATAAAAGTGAAATACATATAAAAAGAGCACCTGAAGCATCAGTGCCTGCACTCATGAGCAGGAGTCGAACATCAAACAATATATATACTTTTCCCCCCCTAGAAATCCCATGTTTTTATAGTTTTATATGGTTTCATTTCTCAACACTTTACTGATGTGAACACGGTGTAAAAAATATATATATTTTTGTTTTGATGTTTCATCCACTTTGTGTTTGTGCATTAAAATAAGAAGAATGAAAAATAAAATTAGGCCCTATTAAAATATCTGTACAGAATTTTCAATACATTTTAAAATAACATCCACTCAGATCAGACCTGGCACAAGGCCGTCCAATCGGGTTTATCCTGTAACAGACACGTCCAAACTAACACAACGGAGAAAACTAGTCACAAGCCCATTGAATCTGTCACAAGACCGTCCAATCAGCCACAACCAAATACAAGCTGATCCAATCAACCTGCAGCGGTTACAAGACAGTCCAATTAGAATTGCCCTGCTACAAGGCCTTTCAACCGAACTTGACCTGTCAAGTTTGCTCTGTCCAATCAGACACAATCAGTTAGAAGCCTGTCCAATCAGACGTGACTTGCTGCAAGTGAGGCCAATCAGTAGCAATCGGTCACAAGCACATCTGATCAGACATGATCTGATAAAAAGCCGGTCCACTCAGATGTGAGCTTTAATAAGCTGGTTCTATCAGACACTCCCAGTTACATGCCAGTTCAATCAGACACACTTTGTCACAAACCCAGCAAATTAGACATAAGCTGTTACAATCCCATCCAATCATACTTTAGCTGTTACAATTTTATCCCAACAATCTGATGCAATCTCATGCTAGCCTATCCAATCAAACAGAGCCTGTTAGGAATAAATTTAAGAGATAAAAATGATTCAAGTTCTGTCCAATCATATACAATCCAATCATGTTCGACCAGTTACAAGCTCATCCAAACAAATACGACTTGTAACAAGCTATTCCAATCAAACACAAATTATAACAAGCTTTTCTAATGAAACAAGGTTTGTAACAAGCTTGTCCAATCAAATGCGACTTGTAACAAGCTTTTCCAATGAAATATGACTGGAAACTGGGGCTTCCAATCGCATACGACTCGAAACAAGCTTGTCCAATCAGATACGACACACTAGGAGTCTGGTTAGACACGGCCCATGATCCTGTCCAATCAGGTTTTGTCGTTTAGTGTTTACTACGCATGCGCTCTTTCCAGTTGAATCTTCTCCTATTGTTTCCTGATGACCAATGAAGAGGAAAAAAAACAGACACCAAGTCAGTGATCACAAAGAAACAATAAAACTTTGTATTAACAATAAATATATAATGATTTGATTCACCTTCAGTCTTTTCTCCCTCCATTCCAGTGAGACGCCATAAGTGGGTTGTGTTCTGCAGCTCCACGCTCTGGCTTCCTATTGGACGAAAAAAGCTGCAAATCAGCACCTTATAGTCACTTTAGATATAAAATGACTAACATTAGGAGTGACAGATATTCTAGTGCTCTGCTTTTGTTCTTTGGGGTCCTGTCTCTTTGTGCAACACCACAAAATGGCATTTACAGACAACTTCATAATTATTGGCACCCTATGTGAAAATGAAGTGATGGTGAAGTTCAAATGATATATAAAAGCACACGCACACACACACACACACACACACACACACACACACACACACACACACACACTCACATCAAATATTTCATTATTGTTATTAATATAAATATTGTTTCGAAGTTTTACAAAAAAAAATAATAATAATAACACGGTGTAAGTCATATTTAGTCAGATAGAGTTAATAAATTAATTTGTCAGTGGTGTTTATTTTCTGGCATTTACTGTTAAAAAATATTATTTATATAAAAATAAATAAATTATAAAGTATATGTATGTCCTAAAAAGTAAATGTTTTTAGGAACTGTCATGTTTTTTTTTTTTATTGTTCGTAATTGAAAAAAATTTAATTTATTTAAAGAATTGTGTACATTGTCATTTGTTCCTCTTACTCACCCTGAGCCATGAAACGCGAGTTGGTGCGCGCTTTAAGAGACGGGGGTCTCCTGAATCTCGAGACTCGCTGCGTGTCCAAAGCTGCTGATATCACCTCGATTTGCCTGTGACGCCGAGACTTCGAAGCCTGTCGCATAAACACGATACACACGATGCTGTTTCCTTTCAAACACTTTTAATTAAGCAGCAAAGTGAGAAACTGTCATTAATTATTCTAATACATTTTATTCGGATTTCATGTTTAAAAAAAATAAAAAAATCAGCACATTTGGGCTTAGAAATAAATCAAAAATGAAAAGTCAGACGTCGACTCAATCATTTCGCCATTTTCCTCATGCACTACATGTCTGTTTGATATTACGTGATCATTACGGTTAAATAATTCTGACAATTAATTAAAAGGTTTTAGACAAAAAATAAAAACAGTTAGACCTACACACATTATGGAATAAAAAGTATTGGGACTCCTGGAAATGTGGTTTTCCCCCAAACAGTTACCTCAAAGCAGAAGATAAACAATTCTATAAAATCTCTTCAGATGCAGTAGCATTAAATTTTCCCTTCACTTGAACTGGGAGACCCAAACCTGTTCCAGCATGATAATGCCCCTGTTCATAAAGCCAGCTCCATGAAGATATGCTTCACATGGGTTTGGAGTGGAAGATCTCCCAATTGAATTAGATGAATGTGAATGCTGACTGCAATCTCCACAAAATTACCATTGAACATCTACAAGAAGAGTGAAGCTTATTCTAACAGCTGTTAGTCAAAAAAGATGGTCAGAAAGAAGCACATACCAAACTTATGGTCAGGTGTCCACAAACTTTTAGACACCAAACTGTGATAATGGGTTATTTTGCCTTTGAATGCATGGACTTTGTTTGTGAATTGTTGTATGATAGCGAGTAATGATCATGTGTATCAAGAATACGATCGACATAACACAAACCTCCACTGCCTGAGCGTAAGACCTGGATTTGATGGAAGCGAGGCGCTGAGCTCTGCGAGAACTCTGCCAGAGAGAGAGAGAGAGAGAGAGAGAGAGAGAGAGAGCGAGAGAGAGAGAGAGAGAGAGAGAGAGAGAGAGAGCGAGAGAGAGCGAGAGAGAGAGAGAGAGAGAGAGAGAGAGAGAGAGAGAGAGAGAGAAATTCATTTAAAGTTAGAGTTAGAAGAGAAACACAAACATGATTACCTCGTCATTACCAACTCAGTTTTCTTTCCCCACACTCAGGAGCATGAGCAAAATACAAATTCATTTTTTTCTTTCTTTTACATAAATCTACCCGGGTGGTTGATGAATGATGCCCTCTGTGTGATGCTTATTATATTCATTTAGGGTCCCCCCCCCCCCCCCCTCACCTCATCCTGACTTGATGTTCCTTCTCCTGCGTCATGGTCACTCCGACTTTCAAACTCCTACAGAGAAAGAAAGATCGTGGTCATGGTCTCAAGCCGAACCAAGAACACCAAGAGTCAGCACACACTTGATGCACACTCACAGCCTGGTTCCGCTGCCAGCCGTAGAATGTGAGGACGGTGCTGTGCAGTTTGGGCACCAGGTTGTGGTTGATGAGGCTGAGGTCGGACTGAGGCGGCTGCGGTAGGATCGCCTTCTTCAGCCCTTCGTAGTGCTCGTGGATGTTCGCCAGCTCCTGGAACCCGCACCAGAGATACCGGCAAGCGTCAGTAATACAGCACCGCATTTTTATCGCTACATAAACATACAATAAACTGTTCTTTATAACGAATTATATTATATTGCATTAATTTACACACATATGCTTGTGGTTTATTCTGGATAAATCTCAAAACCGTTGCTGCTTAGATTTAAAGAAAATCCAGTAGTGCACAAAAAAAAAAGAGTCTGCTCAGGCATCTTACCTCGAGCACATCTGTACTGATGACCTCCTGAGGTCGGGACGACCGGTCCATGAACGACTCGCACAGCCGCTGCCTTCTGTCCGCCTTCTTCTTCTTCACCTGGAAGGACAGCTGTGTCGAAAAAACACAGTAATAATTACGTTAAGGTTAAACGGCAGCTCAAATGCCCCCCACAATAAAGAACATTCAAACAACAATCAAACATTTATACAGACGTGGCTATTTTTCCATAGACCGCAAGAAAAGCCAACGCATGTAACGGGTACACACTTAACACCATACACAGATCAGGCATAACATTATGACATTATGAAAGGTGAAGTGAATAACACTGATTATCTCTTATAGCACCTGGGGCCAAATTGTGACGGCCAGACGACAGTCTGAGCATCTCCGGCTGCAGCTCTTGTGGGGTGTCCATGCTGCAGTGGTCAGTATCTATCAAAAAATGGTCCAAGGAAGAAACAGTCCACATTCCATTTTGATGTAAAAGGATAACACCCACCGTGTCTGGCATGGCGGTGAAGCAGACGGCTTTTTCGATCAGCAGTTTCCTGAAGACGTAGGCCACGTCATAGTGCTGTGCGTTCACCGCGTCCTGCTGGAAACGCATCAGGTCGTCCCAGTCCTTCAGCGCGATCCGGATCTGCGTCATCAGATCGCATCACTTAATCACATCATATGTTATGATCCCTTTCTCTGGCAAGGACTGCGTGTATAAACCTCGAGTAAATCTCCGTAGGTCTTCTACGAGAAGCGAGAAGTGAGTGCGGTGTGAATGTAAGGAGCTTTACCCGCTCTTTTGGAGTGTTAAGCTGAGTGTTGTAGAGGCTGTAGAGCAGGTAAAGACCTCCAACACGGATCTGGAACGAATGCGGTGGGAACAGGTAGGGGGCTGCGACAGACAGAGCCAACCGCGTGAAAACCTTCTTCTCACTCGGCTCCAGGATACCACTGAGGGAAAGAAATTCATGAGGATTTAATCTGGTAATACACTGATGAAAGTCTGGATGTTCTACAGGTGCACACAAGACTATTTCAAAATTTTCATGCAGAAGTCACTTATGGCTGCTTTAATTTTTTTTGGCCGCTTTAATTCTCATGCAATGGTGTATATAAAACCGACAGCTGGAGAAGAGCTGGGAATGAAAAGCTGGTTATCTGTGCACAATGGTCATTTAAAATTTTTTGTTTCAAAGAAATCAGAACTACAGTTACATTTACAGTATACATGTATTTACTTACTAAAAAATATTCGAGAATTTTTTTTCTCTCCAGATGGCGGAAAACTCCTCGAAGCGCACAGACGCCGTGGCCTGAAACCGCCCGAGTAAATCCTCACAATCTGTCTTCAGGGTCTGTCTAAAATAATCCATTTTTTGTGTTTTCAGCCACATCAAAAAACATTACAGTAAAACATACAGTAAACCCGGAAGTTTGTATTAGGCACGTGTTTCTTCTTCTATTGTTTCAGAGGATGTAGGATAGCTCCTGACTCGAGATTTGCACCGCCATCTGGTGGCCTGAATAGAAAACGCATTGTGTGTATTAATACACACAATCTACTGGCTGAGCACAGAGCTGGCAAAAGTACACACATCCCCCACTCAAGTAGAAGTACAGATGCTTCTTCTTCTTCTTTCGGCTGCTCCAATTAGGGGTCGCCACAGCGGATCAGCTGTCTCCATACCACCCTGTCCTCTACATCTGCCTCTTTTACACCAGCTACCTGCATGTCTTCCCTCACCACATCCATAAACCTCCTCCTTGGCCTTCCTCTTTTCCTCCTACCTGGTGGCTCCATCCTCAGCATTCTTCTACCAATATAATTCATGTCTCTCCTTCTGCACATGTCCAAACAGTCTCAATCTCGCCTCCCTCACCTTGTCACCAAAACATCCTACATGCGCTGTCCCTCTAATAAACTCATTTCTAATCTTATCCATCCTCGTCACTCCCAACGAAAACCTCAACATCTTAAGCTCTGCTACCTCCAGCTCCACCTCCTGTCTTTTACTCAATGCCACTGTCTCTAATCCATACAACATCGCAGGTCTCACCACAGACCTAAAAACTTTCCCTTTTATTTTTGCCGATACCCTACTATCACAAATCACTCCTGTCACTCTTCTCCACCCTCTCCACCCTGCCTGCACTCTTTTCTTCACTTCTCTAACACACTCACCATTACTTTGCACTGTTGACCCCAGGTACCTGAATTCGTCCGTCAACCTGTCCATCACCACTGCAAACAGGAAAGGGCTCAGGGCCGATTCTTGATGCAGTCCAAACTTCACCCTGAACCAGTCTGTCGTTCCTACTGCACACTTCACTGCCGTCACACTGTCCTCATACATGTCCTGCACCACCCTCACATACTTCTCTGACACACCTGACTTCCTCATACAATACCACAACTCCTCTCTTGGCACCCTGTCGTATGCCTTCTCTAAATCCACAAATACACAATGCAATTCCTTCTGTCCTTCTCTATACTTCGCCATCAACATTCTCAAAGCAAATAAGGCATCTGTGGTGCTCTTCCTCGGCATGAAACCATACTGTTGCTCACAGATGGTCACCTCTTCTCTCAGCCTGGCTTCCACTACTCTTTCCCATAACTTCATGGTGTGACTGATCAACTTAATTCCCCTGTAGTTACTGCAAGACTGCACATCTCCTTTATGCTTAAAGATTGGTACCAGCACACTTCTTCTCCATTCCTCAGGCATCTTCTACCTTCCAAAATCCTGTTAAACAATCTGGTCAAAAACTCCACTGCCATCTCTCCTAAACATCTCCACGCTTCTACCGGTATGTCATCTGGTTCAACCGACTTTCCACTCTTCATCCTCTTAATCGCTGCTCTCACTTCCTCCTTACTAATCCTATCCACTTCCTGCTTCACCAACTCCACATCATCCAACCTTCTCTCTCTCTGATTTTCCTCATTCATCAGCTGCTCAAAATACTCCCTCCACCTTCTCAACACACTCTCCTCACTAGTCAACACATTTCCCTCTTCATCCTTTACTGCTCTAACTTGCAGTACATCCTTCCCAGCTCGGTCCCTCTGCCTGGCCAATCGGTACAAATCCTTTTCTCCTTCCTTAGTGTCCAACCTCTCATACAGCTCCTCATATGCCTTTTCCTTGGCTTTCGCCACATCCCTCTTAACCTGCTGCCGAATCTCCTTGTACTCCTGCCTACTTTTCTCATCACTCTGTCGATCCCACTTCTGTTTTGCCAACCTCTTTCTCCCTATGCTCTCCTGCACTTCCTCATTCCACCAACACGTCTCCTTGTCTTGCTTTCTATTTCCAGATGTCACACCAAGTACTTTTCTAGCTGCCTCCCTCATCACTCCTGCAGTAGTTGCACAATCATCCAACACCTCCTTAACACCACTGAGCCCCTGTCTGACCTCTTCCCTGAACCTCACACTACACTCTTTCTCCTTCAGTTTCCACCATCTTATTCTTCTTTCAGTCCTCACTCTCCTCCTCTTCTTTTTCGCCTCCACAACCATCCTACAGACCACCATCCGATGCTGTCTAGCTACTCTGTCCCCTGCCAACACCTTACAGTCTCCAATCTCCTTCAGGTTGCATCTCCTGCATAGCACATAGTCCACCTGTGTGCACCTTCCTCCACTCTTATACGTCACCCTATGATCCTTCTTCTTCTTAAAATAAGTGTTCACCACTGCCATTTCCATCCTTTTGGCAAAATCCACCACCATCTGCCCTTCCACATTCCTCTCCTTAAAACCATACCTACCCATCACCTCCTCATCACCTCTGTTCCCTTCACCTACATGCCCATTAAAGTCTGCCCCAATCACCAATCGTTCTTTCCTAGGTACACCATCTACCACTTCATACAATTCACTCCAGAATCTTTCCTTCTCCTCCATCTCACAGCCAACTTGTGGAGCATAGGCACTGATGACATTTATCATCATCCCTTCAACTTCCACCTTCACGATCATCACCCTATCAGAAACTCTCTTCACCTCCACTACACTCTTACTGTACTCTTCCTTCAGAATCACCCCTTCACCATTTCTTTTTCCATCCACACCATGATAAAACAGTTTAAACCCACCTCCAATGTTCCTGGCCTTCCTCCCTTTCCACTTGGTCTCCTGAACACACAGCATATCTACCTTTCTCCTCTCCATCATATCAGCTATCTCTCTCCCTTTACCCGTCATAGTATCAACATTTAAAGTACCAACCCGGAACTCCACTCTCCTACACTTCTCCTTTCCCTGCCGTCTCTGTAGACGTCTTCCTCCTCTCCTTCTCCTCCTTCGGCCAACAGTTGCCCAATTTCCACCGGTACCCTTTTGGCTAACGATACCTGTGGCGGTCGTTGTTAACCCGGGCCTCGACCGGAATATCAAATTCTCATTTGTGATCCGCATATTTGATTTGGCACATGTTTTACGCTGGATGCCCTTCCTAACGCAACCCTCCCTATTTACTTGGGGCTTGGGACCGGCACTAAGAGTGCACTGGCTTGTGCATCCATTATGGCTGGGTTTAGAAGTACAGATACTCATGTTTAAAAAGTCTGTGGTAAAAGTTGAAGTACTGACTATACTTTTTCACTTCAGTAAAAGCAAAGAAGTAAGAGCTCTGACATTTATTTAAATAATAACTGGTACCTCACATGTACCTCAATAGTAACTGGACCTCACATCATATTAATATATTAATACAAAACAAATTTCAAATGTTGTTACCTAATGAAGGTATTCAGGCTGAACAACCACCATATTGAACACAAGCAGAGAAAAGATAATAATGATCAGGTGTTCAGGAATGTCTGTTCTTAGTCATGTTTACATCGCGGACTTCCTTTGTCTCATTCATGTTACTTCCATACTTCTTGTTGCTTTCTGCCGTGCTTGTTGTTAGCTTCGTAAACTAGTCTACGTCTGTGGTGTGTGAGAGCAAAGAAATGATACACTAGTGTTAGATTGAAAAAGCTATGCAATGACAAGAAATAGTTTGATGGTTTGTAATAGATTAAAACTAAAACTAGATTAAAGTAACAAGCCTGGTTTAATAATATAGAAAGTAGACAGTACAGATATTTGTATTAAAAATTTAATGAGTAAAAGCAAAGTACTGATACCCGAAATATTTACTTAAGTACAGTAACAAAGTATTTGTACTTTGTTACGTCCCACCTCTGCCTGAGCAGAACCACATCACAGCAGCCGAAATCTGTGTTAATCCGTGCCCGTATTTGGTTTAAAGCAGAGATGCTCAAACTAGGCACAGACTTGGCCCTAAACTAGACCCAACTAAGCCCCAGACTGGGCCCCCAAACTAGGCCCAGACTTGGAAATTGTCTGCTGATTTGAATGAATTCTCTTCCCTGTCATTATGCAGAACAACATTCCTCAGCTTTCTCAAAATGTGGTAGGAAGAACATTTATGTTCGGCCCACTGCCCTTAATCAAGTATGAATTTTGGCTCATCGGAGAAAAAAGTGTTTGCATTTCTGGTTTTATGAGTATCTCAGTAATATGCAAAGAATGATTTTTGCCAACCAATGCTTTCTCTACTTGCTTGGCAAAGAATATTACATTTTAAAGGGTGTTCGTAATAAATACAAAATAATTTTGTCTCAAAATGAAGGACCTATCTTTAGAATTTTATGATATTTTCTTATCCTATCATGGATTGCATTTATAAACCTCAGGTGTATCTCCATGGCTCAAGAAGAATCGAAAAACAAGTACTGTGAGAAACCAGGAGACTTTACCCAATCTTTATGAGTGTTTATAAGCTTTAGAGCAGGTAAAGACCTCCAACATGGATTTGAAAGTAATACAGTGAGAGCAGGCAGGGAGTGAAACCTCCTAACTAATCATCCAACACTCTTAGCTGGCTAATGTCTGTATACTATATTGTATATTAGCCCTGCCTCTCACCTGACTTCTTTAAATAGACTCAACTGAATCATGATTTTCCTTCTTCCCTGTCTAGAATCGAAACCGAGAGTCCCTCAACCGGTTTAAATACTTTTAACCAAACAAAAGCTCTGACAATAGGAAATACAACACATACCACAAAATAGAGTTAAAAAGCATTTTATTTATTTTATACATATATTTAAAGTAGGAGGCTGACACAATGCGCTAACAAACGGAGTATATATATTTTTGTATATAATATATATGTTTTGTCATGTATGTGCAAACAAGCGTAAGGTCTTCAAGATCAGAATAAGTCGATGCACACAGACAAATTAAAAGAAGGATGAAACTGAAGAGACGAGCCACTGAGTCACTCCACCCACAGCAGCTCCTGAAGCCGCCAGGGCCGCCTGTCCTCCGACTGAAAGTCCAGCAGCACCTAAACACAAGAACGTCACCGCATTATATCATAAAAGCACCATGTGTATTTGTATGGAAGTTCTAACAGGCCATGCATTCTATTTTTTTTTTCCTGTCTTGTTTTCTCGTGATCTTGACATAAAAGTAGTTTTCCTCGCTTTCACGACTTATTTTTCTAGTGATCTCGACATAACTAAAAGGTTGGTTTTTAGTTATCACAACTTTATTTTCTTGTGATTTTGGCATCACAACACACGTCCGCTGCCACAAATGATAATGTTATTATCCATGATGTTGCGTTCATGCCTCTTAAACATGCTCTTATGCCAAATACATAGAAAAATAAAGTACTGATCAAGAGAAATGTTCTCGATAAAGCATCATGGATTATAACTATAAATATTTGTGGCACGTTTACACGTGGAGAATATTAAGTCGTGATCTCGAAAATACAACTTTTGTTATGTCGAGATCACGAGAAACTTAAATTACATATAATACATGGCCATTTAGGACTTTATTTGCCAATGAACTGTATTCCTGAAACTACCGATGGACTGCAGGACTGCAACGGCCCCTCCGGCGACTACGCCTCCACCGTTAGCAACAGCTGCTGCTGACATCATTGACGAAGCAACAGATCCTGCAGCGATCCCAGTGGCGGTGAAACCCAAAGCCGAAACCACGAAAGGAGCTGCTACCACAGTACCAACTTAAACACATGACAGTCCCAGAGAACATTCATTAACAACTCCATTCTGCACAGACAGCACTGTTACAATCATTACATCATTTGGCATAAAAAACCCACCTGCTCCGGCTCCAAGAGCTGCAATTGTGCCTGAAAAACAGAAAACAAGAAATGTAGAGATACATTCATTTTAATAGCAATAGGTAGCACAAAGAGCCAGTAAACTACTTACCCAAGTCCATTTTGTACACACAGAGTAGACAAACACATGCAAGTCTTTTTATAGACAGAAAGGTGGTGCTTTTCTGCTGAAACGAAACTGATCCAGAAATGAAACTACAACAATGACAGTGAGCTCTGTGGACTACAGCGTTGCAGTTTAGGGGTGTGGTTTTACTCATGATAAATACAAATACTTCAGTAAATGATATTGCAAAATATTGCAGTGATTGGGAAAGGGAAGAAGGATTACGAAAGCAGCATTGTTGTCTCTTTAGAAATCATGTGCACACAAAGATTACATGTCCCCTGCACCTTTTATAAAAAGTAAATTCGTCCCCCTCACTTTATTTAGTGGAGAGTTGTGTTTGCGACATGTTAAGGTTTTAATGGAGCAATGTATATAAATGCAGAGTGATTTAAAATTCAAGAGACAAGATAGTCTATACATGACGTTCACGTATCCATGGCAATAAGTCACTCACTTGTCACGTCATCATCACGCGCCCTGGTACTGTAGCTCGAGTCGCATCCGCGGTCCCGCGCGCGATCCAACATTCGGTTGCGATGAGCTCAAAGCTGCAAAAAAACTTTTTTTTTTTTTTTTACTTTACAAAAAAGTCAAGCAGTGTAAGTTGGCATGTGGTATCCGAATTGTGTTGCACAATGTTTAGTAGCTCTGCCTGTTGCTCGTGTTGAATAATTAGCAAGTTGTAAAGGATTATAAGGAAAAATAGCTGCTTCAAATAAGAATAAACAATGTTGAAGTGAGATTTTCCAGCATGTGTAACTCTGTGTGTCACGGTATGTACACGGAGAGACGAGGACGATAAATAGTAACATTAAAGATGCGATTTTAATAATAAGGAGCAGGTAAATCACACATACATACAACGTAGTAAAGACGATAACCGACAATGAGTGAAGACAGTGGTGATGAGAATAAATAGAGTGAACAGACAGGTAAAGACGGGAAACAAACATGGTGGATGACGGGGTGCAAAGGATGATGGGTAATGTAGTCCGGTGAATGAGGGTAGATGACGGGGAAATACTGCTGTATGTTTGTGTTCCGGGTTTCACACAGGACTCTATGCGTCCGTTCCGTTCGGACTCCACAATCTCGATATCAGCTACGCTTTTCCCCAGGCGCACCTCGAACTTTCTCAACCGAAGGACTGCCGTGTGTGTGAGTGTGTGTGCTTGTGTGTATCTCTCTCCCTCACTCCTGTCATTAAAACAGCTGCACTCCGGCTCCCGCCTCCTGTTTCACGCGCACCCTGACAGGTGGAGCTTTTCTGCTGAAACGAAACTGATCCAGAAATGAAACTACAACAATGACAGTGAGCTCTGTGGACTACAGCGTTGCAGTTTAGGGGTGTGGTTTTACTCATGATAAATACAAATACTTCCTCACTATTACAATCAGAAGGGCATAATACAATATTCCTGACAGATATTGCAGTGATTGGGAAAGGGAAGAAGGATTACGAAAGCAGCATTGTTGTCTCTTTAGAAATCATGTGCACACAACCAGGTCTTAGAAAGCTTTTAATTTGGTGAACCACTAATTAACCACCACAAGACTATGATAGGGACAAAATAATAATAACATTATGACAAATCATTGTCCTTGAAGTGAGACAGTCAATATAATTAGAGCAAGAATATCTCTAGATCAGGGGTCACCAACCTTTTTGAAACTGAGAACTACTTCTTGGGTACCGATTAATGTAAGGGGCTACCAGTTTGATACACACTTCTGAAATAAAGAATTTGCTTAATTTACCCTTTAATTAAATATTATTAATAATGAATGATATTCTTCATTTGAAAACACTGATTTCTCACAATAATTATTAACAATGATTTAACAAGGTAGGAAACAGATATATGCAGCTCACTAGTAAGTGGTGCTATGGCGAGCTATTTTTAGAAAAGGCCCTCAGGCGACTTATGTGGCCCTTGCGGGCGACCTGGTCACCATGTCGGTGACCCCTGATCTAGATGAATATTGTTTGTGCGCATAAGAGTGCGTTGAAGGTCTCAATAAAAATACAAGCAGATCAAAAGTTATTACTGTTAAAAGTATTAGTATCTAAAAGTTACTATTATTATTGTTAATAATGGCCCGACGATATGAAGCACTGATAGCACAAACTACAGATCCCATAATGCAGCGCTTCAGCCGCCTTGCCGAACGCTAAGCTACCTGGGAACATTCCAGCTTTAATCAAGTCGAGCTTCTGTTGATGTATTTAACCCTATTGTAAAGTTTAAGTTAATATTTTATAACAAAACAAATTTCTAATTTTGTTACCTAATGAAGGTATTCAGGCTGAAAAAACTCGCTTTATTCAATTTCTTCTGGTTTCTTGACACATCGATTTCAAGCTATTTTAGGTCATATTATTAATTAAATGTTTTTTTCTATTGATTACTATTAGATTTATTTTCCAAATTTTCCCTATTTTTTACATTTATGGTGGCGGTGAAATTCTTACCAAAGTCCATCTTGTACACACAGAGCAGACAAACACAAGTCTTACAAAAATGCAAGTCAAAAGTGCAAGTCTATTTATAGCTTTTCTGCCAGAAATAATTATACTAGAATAACTTGTATAATTGTATCGTTGTAGTCTGATTTATCTGCCATCATTTCACTACTGCTACACATTTGCACTTTTACCTAATAAGTATATTTTATATTTATATTTTATTTTACTTTAAATGTACTGTAAACAACTGCAACCTAACAATTTCTATGATTCTGATTGAGTCTGATTAAGTGTCTATATAACATATAAAGCATCAATATCAGGTACATTTGCACTACAGTCTAAATGGTAATTAAATATGTTATATAAATGTGTTGTTTTCTTTCTACGAGGAAGCTGTTTGACCATATATGGATATCTGGGGGCGTTTCTCTGTTTTTTTTTTTTGTGAATGAACGCGCCTGTGTGCTCGAGCACGCGGTTATGAGCGCTCATTAAGAATAGCTTTGCGCGCTTACTTGAAGGTATAGCAGTGCGTCTTAACGTTTTTTAGGGACTCAAGCAAAAATTGCTGCACCCTGCGTAAGCAAAATGGACTTCTCACTGTCAGGAGAACCACAGAAGGTCAGTCATGACCTCCATTATCCTATTCACTTTTTAGTTTCTTGACATACTTTCCTGTTGAATGAAGCGTGTCACGTGTCTTCACCTTGTTGCGAGTGAGCCAGTCCAAAAGTGCAGTGATGATGGACAGGGAATAGAGTGTATGCAGTGGTGCTTCTTTACTCATTCTCACACATTAGAATATATGACAGTAAAGAATGCAGAGAAACGAGAGCCATGACCTCAGACCCATTCTCCAACGATGGAGGACATCAGTGTTTGCAGGGTTCAGCATTTCTCAAGGGTGCAGCTATGCATAATATTGGCTATGCCAATAGATTTGTAGACTTCCTATAGTCCCATGCAACTTCTAGTGTCTTGTATTGGTGTTCTTGTACTGCACATTTGAGCTCAAAATATCACTCAGAAAGGATGGCCATACTTTTGCATATGACTGTAAATGGTTTAGTTTTGCCTACAAAGTCCTTTCTGTGTATTCCTGTGTATGTCCTATGATGAAGTGCACTATTTTTCTATAACGTGATATTCTTAGTATCCCAAAATGATTTGTTTATAATTTCAAAAAATGTATCACAAAATGCCTCTCCTTGAACTGCCACCTTAACGTGGTGGAGGGGTTTGAGTACTCGAATGACCCTAGGAGCTATGTTGTCCGGGGCTATATGCCCCTGGTAGGGTCTCCCAAGGCAAACAGGTCCTGGGCGACGGGTCAGACTAAGAGCGGTTCAAAACCCCTTATGAGAGATACTACATCAGGGACCGTGACGTCGCCCGGTATGGCGCAGCCGGGGCCCCACCCTGGAGCCAGGCCCGGGGTTGGGGCTCGTATGCGAGCGCCTGGTGGCCGGGCCTTCCCCCACAGGGTCCGGCCGGGCTCAGCCCGAAGGAGCGACGTGGGGCCGCCTTCCAGTGGGCTCACCACCTGCAGGAGGGACCGTAAGGGGCCGGTGCTAAGAGGATCGGGCAGCAGTCGAAGGTGGAGGCCTCGACAACCCGATCCCTGGACACGGGCGGGGAAGGAGCCTGAGATTGTGCGTGAGGTTGAGAGGTTCCGACAAGAGATAGTCGGGATCACCTCTACGCACGGCCTGGGCTCTGGAACCACACTCCTCGAGAGAGGATGGACTCTTTACAACTCTGGAGCTGCCCATGGTGAAAGGCGTCGGGCTGGTGTGGGTTTGCTTATAGCCCCCCAGCTCAGCCGCCATGTGTTGGAGTTTACCCCGGTGAACGAGAGGGTCGTTTCCCTGCGCCTACGGGTCGGGGATAGGTCTCTCACTGTCGTGTGTGCCTACGGGCCAAACGGCAGTATAGAGTACCCGGCCTTCTTGGGGTCTCTGGGAGGGGTGCTGGACAGTGCTCCGACTGGGGACTCCGTCGTTCTACTAGGAGACTTCAATGCACACGTGGGCAGCGACAGTGACACCTGGAGGGGCGTGATTGGGAGGAACGGCCCCCCTGATCTGAACCCGAGCGGTGTTCAGTTATTGGACTTCTGTGCTAGTTACAGTTTGTCCATAACGAACACCATGTTCAAGCATAAGGGTGTCCATCAGTACACGTGGCACCAGGACACCCTAGGCCGCAGGTCGATGATCGACTTTGTGGTTGTTTCATCTGACCTGCGGCCGTATGTCTTGGACACTCGGGTAAAGAGAGGGGCGGAGCTGTCAACTGATCACCACCTGGTGGTGAGTTGGATCCGATGGCGGGGGAGGAAGCTGGACAGACTCGGCAGACCCAAGCGTACTGTGAGGGTCTGCTGGGAACGTTTGGCCGAGCCTCCTGTCAGAGAGATCTTCAACTCCCACCTCCGGCAGAGCTTTGACCAGATCCCGAGGGAGGCCGGAGATATTGAGTCCGAGTGGACCATGTTCTCCACCTCCATTGTCGAAGCGGCCGCTCGGAGCTGTGGCAGTAAGGTCTCCGGTGCCTGTCGAGGCGGCAATCCCCGAACCCGGTGGTGGAAACCGGAAGTAAGGGATGCCGTCAAGCTGAAGAAGGAGTCCTACCTGGCCTGGTTGGCTTGTGGGACTCCTGAGGCAGCTGACGGGTACCGGCAGGCCAAGCGAACTGCAGCCCGGGTGGTTATCGAGGCAAAAACTCGGGCCTGGGAGGAGCTCGGTGAGGCCATGGAGAAGGACTATCGGCTGGCCTCGAAGAGATTCTGGCAAACCGTCCGGCGCCTCAGGAGGGGAAAGCAGTGCCCCACCAATGCTGTTTACAGTAGAGGTGGGGAGCTGTTGACCTCAACTGGGGATGTCGTTGGACGGTGGAAGGAATACTTCGAGGATCTCCTCAATCCCGCCGTCACGTCTTCCATTGAGGAAGCAGAGGCTGAGGGCTCAGAGGCGGACTCGTCCATCACCCAAGCTGAAGTCACCGAGGTAGTAAAGAAACTCCTCGGTGGCAGGGCACCGGGGGTGGATGAGATCCGCCCTGAGTACCTCAAGTCTCTGGATGTTGTGGGGCTGTCTTGGCTGACACGCCTCTGCAGCATCGCGTGGCGGTCGGGGACAGTGCCTCTGGAATGGCAGACCGGGGTGGTGGTCCCTCTTTTTAAGAAGGGGGACCGGAGGGTGTGTTCCAACTATAGGGGGATCACACTTCTCAGCCTACCTGGGAAAGTCTATGCCAGGGTACTGGAGAGGAGAATACGGCCGATAGTAGAACCTCGGATTCAGGAGGAACAATGTGGTTTTCGTCCAGGCCGTGGAACACTGGACCAGCTCTATACCCTCTACAGGGTGCTGGAGGGTTCATGGGAGTTTGCCCAACCAGTCCACATGTGCTTTGTGGATTTGGAAAAGGCATTCGACTGTGTCCCTCGCGGCGGCCTGTGGAGGGTGCTCCGGGAGTATGGGGTCGGGGGCCCTTTACTAAGGGCTGTCCGGTCCCTGTATGACCGAAGCAGGAGCTTGGTTCGCATTGCCGGCAGTAAGTCAGACTTGTTCCCGGTGCATGTTGGACTCCGGCAGGGCTGCCCTTTGTCACCGGTTCTGTTCATAATTTTTATGGACAGAATTTCTAGGCGCAGCCAGGGGTCGGAGGGTGTCCGGTTTGGTGACGACACGATTTCGTCTTTGCTCTTTGCAGATGATGTTGTCGTGTTGGCTTCATCAGACCAGGACCTTCAGCATGCACTGGGACGGTTTGCAGCCGAGTGTGAAGCGGCTGGGATGAGAATCAGCACCTCCAAATCCGAGGCCATGGTCCTCAGTCGGAAAAGGGTGGCTTGCCCACTTCAGGTTGGTGGGGAGTTCCTGCCGCAAGTGGAGGAGTTTAAGTATCTTGGGGTTTTGTTCACGAGTGAGGGAAGGGTGGAACGGGAGATTGACAGACGGATCGGTGCAGCTTCTGCAGTAATGCGGTCGATGTACCGGTCTGTCGTGGTGAAGAAGGAGCTGAGCCGCAAGGCGAAACTTTCGATTTACCGGTCAATCTACGTTCCTACTCTCACCTATGGTCATGAGCTCTGGGTCATGACCGAAAGGACAAGATCCCGGATACAGGCGGCCGAAATGTGCTTCCTCCGCAGGGTGGCTGGGCGATCCCTTAGAGATAGGGTGAGAAGCTTAGTCACTCGGGAGGAGCTCGGAGTAGATCCGCTGCTCCTCCACATCGAGAGGGGTCAGCTGAGGTGGCTCGGGCATCTGTTCCGGATGCCTCCTGGACGCCTTCCTGGGAAGGTGTTCCGGGCGCGTCCCACTGGGAGGAGACCCCGGGGAAGACCTAGGACACGCTGGAGAGACTATGTCTCCCGGCTGGCCTGGGAACGCCTTGGTGTCCCCCCGGAAGAGCTGGAAGAAGTGTCTAGGGAGAGGGAAGTCTGGGCATCTTTGCTTAGACTGCTGCCCCCGCGACCTGGCATCGGATAAGCGGGAGAAGATGGATGGATGGATGGTATCACAAAATGCAGTGCCATACCTTTGTGTGTGTGTGTGTGTGTGTGTGTGTGTGTGTGTGTGTGTGTGTGTGTGTGTGTGTGTTTTTGGTCCATTTAATCTTGTTAGTTATTTGACTTTAGTTAAAGAATCTGAGATTTTTACTAGTGGAACAGGTCCGACTCCTGATCTAGCCCTTGGGGGATAAGACTGAGGAGATATTTTTATTCATTCCCCAGCCCTTGCGTAAATGTCAAACATCTTGTTGCTACACGTACGATTACGCATTAAAAACATTAGAGCACCATTCGATTCAGCCTGTGATTTGCAGCTGCAGTACCGTCAGAGCTGCTGATACAGAAAAAGTTTCGACTCCTCCTGACCAATCAAATTTAAGAATTTGACAGCAGTGAAAGCAATGCATTGCCCAATCGACATAACCGAGGTGAAGGGTTGTATCATCAGACGGGGGCATCATCCATGCCTTTTTAGCAGACTTTCGACCTTGATGAAATTTCTTGAAAGATCTCCATTTAAATGATTCAACAATGATATTATATCAAATATTAAATTGATCAAATGGTAAATCCTGATAAATTTTTATAAATCACTTCAACTTAACATAAAAAAAAAAACTAAAAGATTTCAACGTGGCCTAATTACCACAGTTTCCCTGTTTATACAGCAGAAATTGATCCGATCCACATCGTCTATTTACGTTACAGCAATGTTGGGTTTCATCAGCTCAAAATATGCTTTTTATATAAAGAGATTCCAGGAAATTTCCTCTATTTATGAATGAGACCTTGTAGGTTCACAGCAAGCTAACTGCCATCATCTAACATGGCTTCCAACAGACCACATATACCCCAGCCCCCCCCCCCCCCCCCACGGTTATTACCAAGCTCATTGTTCTGCCTTTTGATAGTTCAACAATTTTGGGTTGCCATTTGATTTCACCCCTGTCCCTGTTTATGCAGTTTGAAGATTGCCTGACCTCTTTCTGTTCCATTACCATGTTTGCTTGTATTAATATATTAATACAAAACAAATTTCAAATGTTGTTACCTAATGAAGGTATTCAGGCTGAACAACCACCATATTGAACACAAGCAGAGAAAAGATAATAATGATCAGGTGTTCAGGAATGTCTGTTCTTAGTCATGTTTACATCGCGGACTTCCTTTGTCTCATTCATGTTACTTCCATACTTCTTGTTGCTTTCTGCCGTGCTTGTTGTTAGCTTCGTAAACTAGTCTACGTCTGTGGTGTGTGAGAGCAAAGAAATGATACACTAGTGTTAGATTGAAAAAGCTATGCAATGACAAGAAATAGTTTGATGGTTTGTAATAGATTAAAACTAAAACTAGATTAAAGTAACAAGCCTGGTTTAATAATATAGAAAGTAGACAGTACAGATATTTGTATTAAAAATTTAATGAGTAAAAGCAAAGTACTGATACCCGAAATATTTACTTAAGTACAGTAACAAAGTATTTGTACTTTGTTACGTCCCACCTCTGCCTGAGCAGAACCACATCACAGCAGCCGAAATCTGTGTTAATCCGTGCCCGTATTTGGTTTAAAGCAGAGATGCTCAAACTAGGCACAGACTTGGCCCTAAACTAGACCCAACTAAGCCCCAGACTGGGCCCCCAAACTAGGCCCAGACTTGGAAATTGTCTGCTGATTTGAATGAATTCTCTTCCCTGTCATTATGCAGAACAACATTCCTCAGCTTTCTCAAAATGTGGTAGGAAGAACATTTATGTTCGGCCCACTGCCCTTAATCAAGTATGAATTTTGGCTCATCGGAGAAAAAAGTGTTTGCATTTCTGGTTTTATGAGTATCTCAGTAATATGCAAAGAATGATTTTTGCCAACCAATGCTTTCTCTACTTGCTTGGCAAAGAATATTACATTTTAAAGGGTGTTCGTAATAAATACAAAATAATTTTGTCTCAAAATGAAGGACCTATCTTTAGAATTTTATGATATTTTCTTATCCTATCATGGATTGCATTTATAAACCTCAGGTGTATCTCCATGGCTCAAGAAGAATCGAAAAACAAGTACTGTGAGAAACCAGGAGACTTTACCCAATCTTTATGAGTGTTTATAAGCTTTAGAGCAGGTAAAGACCTCCAACATGGATTTGAAAGTAATACAGTGAGAGCAGGCAGGGAGTGAAACCTCCTAACTAATCATCCAACACTCTTAGCTGGCTAATGTCTGTATACTATATTGTATATTAGCCCTGCCTCTCACCTGACTTCTTTAAATAGACTCAACTGAATCATGATTTTCCTTCTTCCCTGTCTAGAATCGAAACCGAGAGTCCCTCAACCGGTTTAAATACTTTTAACCAAACAAAAGCTCTGACAATAGGAAATACAACACATACCACAAAATAGAGTTAAAAAGCATTTTATTTATTTTATACATATATTTAAAGTAGGAGGCTGACACAATGCGCTAACAAACGGAGTATATATATTTTTGTATATAATATATATGTTTTGTCATGTATGTGCAAACAAGCGTAAGGTCTTCAAGATCAGAATAAGTCGATGCACACAGACAAATTAAAAGAAGGATGAAACTGAAGAGACGAGCCACTGAGTCACTCCACCCACAGCAGCTCCTGAAGCCGCCAGGGCCGCCTGTCCTCCGACTGAAAGTCCAGCAGCACCTAAACACAAGAACGTCACCGCATTATATCATAAAAGCACCATGTGTATTTGTATGGAAGTTCTAACAGGCCATGCATTCTATTTTTTTTTCCTGTCTTGTTTTCTCGTGATCTTGACATAAAAGTAGTTTTCCTCGCTTTCACGACTTATTTTTCTAGTGATCTCGACATAACTAAAAGGTTGGTTTTTAGTTATCACAACTTTATTTTCTTGTGATTTTGGCATCACAACACACGTCCGCTGCCACAAATGATAATGTTATTATCCATGATGTTGCGTTCATGCCTCTTAAACATGCTCTTATGCCAAATACATAGAAAAATAAAGTACTGATCAAGAGAAATGTTCTCGATAAAGCATCATGGATTATAACTATAAATATTTGTGGCACGTTTACACGTGGAGAATATTAAGTCGTGATCTCGAAAATACAACTTTTGTTATGTCGAGATCACGAGAAACTTAAATTACATATAATACATGGCCATTTAGGACTTTATTTGCCAATGAACTGTATTCCTGAAACTACCGATGGACTGCAGGACTGCAACGGCCCCTCCGGCGACTACGCCTCCACCGTTAGCAACAGCTGCTGCTGACATCATTGACGAAGCAACAGATCCTGCAGCGATCCCAGTGGCGGTGAAACCCAAAGCCGAAACCACGAAAGGAGCTGCTACCACAGTACCAACTTAAACACATGACAGTCCCAGAGAACATTCATTAACAACTCCATTCTGCACAGACAGCACTGTTACAATCATTACATCATTTGGCATAAAAAACCCACCTGCTCCGGCTCCAAGAGCTGCAATTGTGCCTGAAAAACAGAAAACAAGAAATGTAGAGATACATTCATTTTAATAGCAATAGGTAGCACAAAGAGCCAGTAAACTACTTACCCAAGTCCATTTTGTACACACAGAGTAGACAAACACATGCAAGTCTTTTTATAGACAGAAAGGTGGTGCTTTTCTGCTGAAACGAAACTGATCCAGAAATGAAACTACAACAATGACAGTGAGCTCTGTGGACTACAGCGTTGCAGTTTAGGGGTGTGGTTTTACTCATGATAAATACAAATACTTCAGTAAATGATATTGCAAAATATTGCAGTGATTGGGAAAGGGAAGAAGGATTACGAAAGCAGCATTGTTGTCTCTTTAGAAATCATGTGCACACAAAGATTACATGTCCCCTGCACCTTTTATAAAAAGTAAATTCGTCCCCCTCACTTTATTTAGTGGAGAGTTGTGTTTGCGACATGTTAAGGTTTTAATGGAGCAATGTATATAAATGCAGAGTGATTTAAAATTCAAGAGAAAAGATAGTCTATACATGACGTTCACGTATCCATGGCAATAAGTCACTCACTTGTCACGTCATCATCACGCGCCCTGGTACTGTAGCTCGAGTCGCATCCGCGGTCCCGCGCGCGATCCAACATTCGGTTGCGATGAGCTCAAAGCTGCAAAAAAACTTTTTTTTTTTTTTTTTACTTTACAAAAAAGTCAAGCAGTGTAAGTTGGCATGTGGTATCCAAATTGTGTTGCACAATGTTTAGTAGCTCTGCCTGTTGCTCGTGTTGAATAATTAGCAAGTTGTAAAGGATTATAAGGAAAAATAGCTGCTTCAAATAAGAATAAACAATGTTGAAGTGAGATTTTCCAGCATGTGTAACTCTGTGTGTCACGGTATGTACACGGAGAGACGAGGACGATAAATAGTAACATTAAAGATGCGATTTTAATAATAAGGAGCAGGTAAATCACACATACATACAACGTAGTAAAGACGATAACCGACAATGAGTGAAGACAGTGGTGATGAGAATAAATAGAGTGAACAGACAGGTAAAGACGGGAAACAAACATGGTGGATGACGGGGTGCAAAGGATGATGGGTAATGTAGTCCGGTGAATGAGGGTAGATGACGGGGAAATACTGCTGTATGTTTGTGTTCCGGGTTTCACACAGGACTCTATGCGTCCGTTCCGTTCGGACTCCACAATCTCGATATCAGCTACGCTTTTCCCCAGGCGCACCTCGAACTTTCTCAACCGAAGGACTGCCGTGTGTGTGAGTGTGTGTGCTTGTGTGTATCTCTCTCCCTCACTCCTGTCATTAAAACAGCTGCACTCCGGCTCCCGCCTCCTGTTTCACGCGCACCCTGACAGGTGGAGCTTTTCTGCTGAAACGAAACTGATCCAGAAATGAAACTACAACAATGACAGTGAGCTCTGTGGACTACAGCGTTGCAGTTTAGGGGTGTGGTTTTACTCATGATAAATACAAATACTTCCTCACTATTACAATCAGAAGGGCATAATACAATATTCCTGACAGATATTGCAGTGATTGGGAAAGGGAAGAAGGATTACGAAAGCAGCATTGTTGTCTCTTTAGAAATCATGTGCACACAACCAGGTCTTAGAAAGCTTTTAATTTGGTGAACCACTAATTAACCACCACAAGACTATGATAGGGACAAAATAATAATAACATTATGACAAATCATTGTCCTTGAAGTGAGACAGTCAATATAATTAGAGCAAGAATATCTCTAGATCAGGGGTCACCAACCTTTTTGAAACTGAGAACTACTTCTTGGGTACCGATTAATGTAAGGGGCTACCAGTTTGATACACACTTCTGAAATAAAGAATTTGCTTAATTTACCCTTTAATTAAATATTATTAATAATGAATGATATTCTTCATTTGAAAACACTGATTTCTCACAATAATTATTAACAATGATTTAACAAGGTAGGAAACAGATATATGCAGCTCACTAGTAAGTGGTGCTATGGCGAGCTATTTTTAGAAAAGGCCCTCAGGCGACTTATGTGGCCCTTGCGGGCGACCTGGTCACCATGTCGGTGACCCCTGATCTAGATGAATATTGTTTGTGCGCATAAGAGTGCGTTGAAGGTCTCAATAAAAATACAAGCAGATCAAAAGTTATTACTGTTAAAAGTATTAGTATCTAAAAGTTACTATTATTATTGTTAATAATGGCCCGACGATATGAAGCACTGATAGCACAAACTACAGATCCCATAATGCAGCGCTTCAGCCGCCTTGCCGAACGCTAAGCTACCTGGGAACATTCCAGCTTTAATCAAGTCGAGCTTCTGTTGATGTATTTAACCCTATTGTAAAGTTTAAGTTAATATTTTATAACAAAACAAATTTCTAATTTTGTTACCTAATGAAGGTATTCAGGCTGAAAAAACTCGCTTTATTCAATTTCTTCTGGTTTCTTGACACATCGATTTCAAGCTATTTTAGGTCATATTATTAATTAAATGTTTTTTTCTATTGATTACTATTAGATTTATTTTCCAAATTTTCCCTATTTTTTACATTTATGGTGGCGGTGAAATTCTTACCAAAGTCCATCTTGTACACACAGAGCAGACAAACACAAGTCTTACAAAAATGCAAGTCAAAAGTGCAAGTCTATTTATAGCTTTTCTGCCAGAAATAATTATACTAGAATAACTTGTATAATTGTATCGTTGTAGTCTGATTTATCTGCCATCATTTCACTACTGCTACACATTTGCACTTTTACCTAATAAGTATATTTTATATTTATATTTTATTTTACTTTAAATGTACTGTAAACAACTGCAACCTAACAATTTCTATGATTCTGATTGAGTCTGATTAAGTGTCTATATAACATATAAAGCATCAATATCAGGTACATTTGCACTACAGTCTAAATGGTAATTAAATATGTTATATAAATGTGTTGTTTTCTTTCTACGAGGAAGCTGTTTGACCATATATGGATATCTGGGGGCGTTTCTCTGTTTTTTTTTTTTTGTGAATGAACGCGCCTGTGTGCTCGAGCACGCGGTTATGAGCGCTCATTAAGAATAGCTTTGCGCGCTTACTTGAAGGTATAGCAGTGCGTCTTAACGTTTTTTAGGGACTCAAGCAAAAATTGCTGCACCCTGCGTAAGCAAAATGGACTTCTCACTGTCAGGAGAACCACAGAAGGTCAGTCATGACCTCCATTATCCTATTCACTTTTTAGTTTCTTGACATACTTTCCTGTTGAATGAAGCGTGTCACGTGTCTTCACCTTGTTGCGAGTGAGCCAGTCCAAAAGTGCAGTGATGATGGACAGGGAATAGAGTGTATGCAGTGGTGCTTCTTTACTCATTCTCACACATTAGAATATATGACAGTAAAGAATGCAGAGAAACGAGAGCCATGACCTCAGACCCATTCTCCAACGATGGAGGACATCAGTGTTTGCAGGGTTCAGCATTTCTCAAGGGTGCAGCTATGCATAATATTGGCTATGCCAATAGATTTGTAGACTTCCTATAGTCCCATGCAACTTCTAGTGTCTTGTATTGGTGTTCTTGTACTGCACATTTGAGCTCAAAATATCACTCAGAAAGGATGGCCATACTTTTGCATATGACTGTAAATGGTTTAGTTTTGCCTACAAAGTCCTTTCTGTGTATTCCTGTGTATGTCCTATGATGAAGTGCACTATTTTTCTATAACGTGATATTCTTCCTATCCCAAAATGATTTGTTTATAATTTCAAAAAATGTATCACAAAATGCAGTGCCATACCTTTGTGTGTGTGTGTGTGTGTGTGTGTGTGTGTGTGTGTGTGTGTGTTTTTGGTCCATTTAATCTTGTTAGTTATTTGACTTTAGTTAAAGAATCTGAGATTTTTACTAGTGGAACAGGTCCGACTCCTGATCTAGCCCTTGGGGGATAAGACTGAGGAGATATTTTTATTCATTCCCCAGCCCTTGCGTAAATGTCAAACATCTTGTTGCTACACGTACGATTACGCATTAAAAACATTAGAGCACCATTCGATTCAGCCTGTGATTTGCAGCTGCAGTACCGTCAGAGCTGCTGATACAGAAAAAGTTTCGACTCCTCCTGACCAATCAAATTTAAGAATTTGACAGCAGTGAAAGCAATGCTTAGCCCAATCGACATAACCGAGGTGAAGGGTTGTATCATCAGACGGGGGCATCATCCATGCCTTTTTAGCAGACTTTCGACCTTGATGAAATTTCTTGAAAGATCTCCATTTAAATGATTCAACAATGATATTATATCAAATATTAAATTGATCAAATGGTAAATCCTGATAAATTTTTATAAATCACTTCAACTTAACATAAAAAAAAAACCTAAAAGATTTCAACGTGGCCTAATTACCACAGTTTCCCTGTTTATACAGCAGAAATTGATCCGATCCACATCGTCTATTTACGTTACAGCAATGTTGGGTTTCATCAGCTCAAAATATGCTTTTTATATAAAGAGATTCCAGGAAATTTCCTCTATTTATGAATGAGACCTTGTAGGTTCACAGCAAGCTAACTGCCATCATCTAACATGGCTTCCAATAGACCACATATACCCCAGCCCCCCCCCACGGTTATTACCAAGCTCATTGTTCTGCCTTTTGATAGTTCAACAATTTTGGGTTGCCATTTGATTTCACCCCTGTCCCTGTTTATGCAGTTTGAAGATTGCCTGACCTCTTTCTGTTCCATTACCATGTGTTTGCTGCCAGGTTAATATAGAAAGTGTCTATCTGCATTTGCATCCCTTCAGTCCTTGTGCTGTCTGACATTATTGAGTTGCAGGTGTTTCAGTCAGGGAGGTTACGTTTCACTTCATAAAAACCCCTCACAGTTCTCACCTTGGCTTGAGTGAATCTTCCCACCTGGATGCAATACCGGTTGTGTCCATATTTATCCCAGGACTCTCATTTAAAATCTGCTCATCCTGTAAACACATCTTTCATCTCAGCTCTGGGGAAGTGGAGGGTCAGTGGTTAAGACGATGGATGTCTGATCAGAAGGTTGCGAGTTCAAGCACCAGCTAGCTAGTACCACCACCTTGATCAGGTCTATTAATAGGAAAAACGCATGTCTTTCTGGATAAACGCTTCTCATAAATGCTGCAAAATGATGTAGATGATATAAGAAAAATTGGTCTTCGGATAGTAGAGTTCTTAATTTTAGTGTAACTAGCTTCATATGCAAACCTTTTTTTTTTTTTTTTTATAATTATTTTTTTTAATGAATAAAATAAAATCCTAAACCATATGTATGCACATATTTTCCCATTATTTAGTATTTAGTTATTGGAAAATAATTTTTCAGGTTAATAATTTTTTTAATAATAAAATGGGAGAAATCCTGCTGATATCCACAATAAACTGTAACTATTAAAAATGTGCTTTGTGCATTTACTATTCGGTAACAAATGATTTAATCTACAGATGTGCTCTGATTTTGATTTGCTGTGTTGGTTTTTTTTGTTTTTTTTTAAGAAAATATCTTTAAATTATATAGGTATCAGTAATAAAATTATACAATTAAAATCTTGTTTATGTTTCTAAAATATGGCTCCAAGCAAAAACAAGACAAAAAATTACATTAAAAAAATTACAAAAAAAAGCAAAAAAATGAACGAGGAGAGTTGACATTTATTTGTCCTTGATTTTACAATAAAACCATTAACGTTTGAAAATGTTAGCAAAAAAAAAAAAAAAAAAAAAAAAGACAAATTATATACAGATGAACAAACAAAAAAAAAATCTGATAAAAGCAGTGGTTTTTTGCACACCCTCATACCGTTCATCAGAAACCAGTCTAAACCTAAACCACTCCGTCCAAAGTCTCTGTACTAAATACTTGCATGTATTTTCAGGGGTAGGAGAAAAAAAATGGAGGAACGTAGATCTAAAAAACAAACAAACAACAAACAAATACACGCTATTTCAAGAGGCTTCACATTGTCCTTTAACCGTCAGTGACGATTCGTCAATTTGCTCGCCTGCCACCGGCATATGAGACCGTTATGCATGATACGTTTTTATTTACTGGAAAATATTCCAATTTGTTTTCGAGAATCCGTTTCTCCGCCGCAGTCCCGATCCTCCTGTCCACAACACAAGAGGAGCAAATGAACGCGGGAAACTTTGCTTGAATCTTGTTTTTTCTTTGTTGGCTCGTCTTTCTCTGTAGTGACACCGCTTGTAACTTGAATGAAATTTCATTGATGTGGCTCAAGTCTCTTATATATACTTTATATATTTCAATCTTTAAAAAAAAAATTATAAAAGGAAAAGAATAAAAAGAAAGGAATGAGGGGAAAAAAAAAAATCAGTCCGATCGCAGTAGGTTACTCCGAGGCTGGTGTGGGCTCAGCAGGCGCAGCCTCAGGTGTGGCCTCGGGTGTGGCCTCGGGCTCAGCAGGGGTGGAAGCAGGAGCCTCCTCGGTTTTGGTGCTCTCCTCTGTGGGTGTAGCTTCTGCTACAGGGGCTGGCTCTTCTGCCTTAGGCTCCTCCTCCGCAGCCTCCGGAGCAGGTGCTGCCTCTACCTCTGCCTCAGCAGCTGCCTCGTTGGTCTCAGCAGCTGGCTCTTCCTCTTTGGTTTCCGTGGGGGCGTGGCCGTTTTCCTCAGGCGCCGCAGCCGCCGCTTCCTCTGCTGGTTCCTCGGTGGGCTTCTTGTTCTTTTTCAGCGAGAGACCCTTGAACTTGAACGAATTCTTCAAGGAGAACTTCTTTTTCTTCTTGGTCTCTTTGGGTGCCTCGGACTCCTCAGCCTTGGCACTGGTCCCTTCGCCGTCCGCGGCCTCGATGGCATCGTCGGCCTCCGCCGTGTCTTTGACCGTCTCTGCGGTCCCGTTTCCGTCGGTCACCGCTGCCTCTCCCTCGGGTTTGGCTGAGACGTCACCGTTGGTTTTGACATGGCCGTTCTCCTAGAAAAGAAATCCGAGAAGAGTAATTAGATACTTTTCAATGTTTGTCTGGGGCTCAAACATTCCACATGCTCTAAGTATTAACCATCATGGCAACTGCATAAATAAATGTACATCACAAATAACTCGTCGGTACACTGATGTATATCCACGTGTACGGCCCCCATCTTATGTCATAAAGGCACGTCCAACACATCAGTGGACGATATTAGACAGTACCCCAGACCTCACGCCACCAAACCAACATTTAAGCAATTACAAGTAACTGGATTAGACTAACAAAATAAGACTAACAAACAATGATGCTGACAAATAACAGCAGCACCAAGTTGCACCCAATTATAAGACCATGACCAGATTAGGGTGTGTGTGTGTGTGTGTGAGGTGATCTGCTTTCTGCAGACATATTTTGTAACCTCTCTTTAAATGGCCAGCACGAATGTTGAAATACGGCAATGAAATGCAAGCGCACACACTCCTGTACCCAAACCCTGACCAATCAACAGCTCGTGCGCGCAACTGCAGAAAGTAGTAGTAATCGTGTGTATTTTAATCCTGAACAGCAGGAGGCGCTGTTTCGCGTGCTTCAGACTTGTTCGTCCGATTTCGAACGTGCAATGCTCAAGTCTACCACGAGGCGCCGCTGTCGCTCCACGGAACAGCACGTCGGCCATTAAAACGTGACAAAACAACAAGGGGCGCGTCCCAAACGGATCGTTTAGCGGCTCCACGTCAAGAATTTTTTTTTTTTACGGAGAATCCATTGTTTGTAGCGCTACGTAGTGCACGTAGAGAGGGAGCAGTGGGGGCGTTTGGGATGTGGACGTCTGGAGATGTGAACGCGCAATGGTTTAATAACGTGGGTAAATGATAAAGCGTGTGTATATGTGAAAATATATACGTTTGTATATGGCATTAAATACCAATAATAATATGAATAATACTAATAATAAATCTTATTAAATGATATTCGTATATTATGATTAAAAAATTTGTAATGTGTTTTATAAAAAAAAAATGTTTTTTACGAGATCAACTCTGAAATGGTTCCTCACACCCGTAGGCTGCTCGGGGTATCAACCTGATGCCCCACCACCGCGGGGCACTCTGTACTCAACACCCACCATTTGGGACTGAACCCAAACCAAAGCGGCATCAATCTGCCTCCCTAAACCCGAACACGAGCGAGATGTGTGGTGGTGAGGATGATGATGATGATGATGATCATGATGATGATGAGCGTCGTGGTCTGTTCCCGCAGCAGTCTTTCGGTGCGCGCTTTTGTTTCGCAGCGCAAAAAAAAGGACCTCATTTGCATCCTTTGCGCTCTTTTGTTCCAAAAGCACCCCGCAGAGCACCATCATCTCGGCCCCATCGCCTGGTCCACAATCACTAACCTGTGCAGATATTCACCACATCCATTCCAATAGGTTTCTACACATATTTCAGTGCACTTTTTTTTTCATTCTTGTCGGAAAAAAGATACCCAGGATGTTTGGGGTGAACAACCAGACCTTAGATGCTCTAGATTTATTTATTTATTAGGATAAGAAAGGAAAAAGATGACGTGGGTGGGCGTGAAAAAGTTAAATTTGCGGTGGGGGGTAAGAAATTAATTAAAACCCGATACCAGGGTCCGAACGAGCGAACGCGCGCGCGCGCGCGCACACACACACACACACACACACAGAGACAGACAGACGCGTACACGCTCAACACTGATGGATTTGAAACCCCATTCCCGAATATAAAAGAAAGGAAGGAAACCAGGGTGCGAGGATGAGAGGCGTACAGGGAGGTACGGGGATGTTTAGGAGCCCCACTTGGACGCAGAGCGGTTACCTGGCCGTTGGATTTCGCGGCTGCGCTCTCAGCCTCGGCAGCTCCACCCTTAGACAATTGGGCTCCCATCTTCACTCCAAAACCAGAACTGTAGCCGACCAAGAATAAAAATAAAGATGATCAGTGCTGGAAAAAAGTAAAAAAAAAAAAAATACAAGAGCCGAAAGGTCTCCGCTGAGTTTTGTTCCCTTTTTTAAAAAAAAAAAGTGTGAAAAGCTCTCAGTATCACATCCGCTCCTGCGTCTCCACCAAGGCGATCTGAAGCTACCCGAGATGTCGACGCGTGTATTAGCGCTGCTCAAATATTGCGCGAAGCCCCGCCCACCCTGGGCGTGGTAAAGCGCGAGGGGCGTGTACCCGCCTCTGAAATCTACTGGGCTACGTGCCAGATGGTTTAGAAGATTTGGGTTCTGTTCTGGGTGCTAGTACCCTTGGTTCTTAAAACAAAAAGAGAAGAAAGAAAAGAAAATAGTATTTAAAGGTTCTAGCTTTGAGTGAGGAACTGTAGGTTCTTAGTGTTTCCTCCCAGCAGTTCTGTTATTATTGTCTTTAATTCTTCATTGTTGTTATTTCTTTCTTAAATTTTTAAGTATAAAAACCCAATAAAATGGTTGCGTTTTGGGTTCCTATGGTTCTAAAAGGTAGAACCGTGGTAGAACTTAAGTTTAGGGGAAACGGTTAACCGTTCTTTAAAATGCAACAGAAGAACACACGAAATTCTTAATGGAAATGAATTTCCACGAGCATGGCATTAAAACAATAAAAATAATAACCTGAAAAACCCAACAAAATATTTTGTGATTCTAAAGTTTTTGCATACTGAAGGGGATCTGCTTTAAACCTGGACACTGTTATATGTAAACCTTTTCGGAAGGCATTACTAATGTAATTCAACCAATTATAATATTAATATTTATAATATTTATCAATACAATTTAGTTTGTGCAGTTAAGTTTTCCAAAAGGGTTTTACATTGAATGGAGAAACTGTTTATTCCTTTCAATAGTATTTCCTGCCAGTGGTGGATCAGTAAATAGTCTCTGGTTTGTTGATCAGAAGGTCAGCAGTTCAAGCCCCAGCCATGTTGGGCCCTCAAGGCCCTTAAACCTCTGTGCTTCAGGGGCATTGATTCAGGGCTGACCATGTGTGTTGACCCCAGCTTCCTCACAAGCTGGAATCTGCAAAAAAAAAAAACCTTTCCTGTAATGTATAATCTGATATCTCTATATGATTACACCTTTAAATATCTTTTCATGATGGACAAACTGACAAAGACTTGAATGCTATCAACCAATTTTATTTGATAAGTTAGCTATTTTTTTCCAGAAATATATACTCCACATTGGATAATGGATAAAAGTTTTCAGTTTTATTCCTTTAAAGGTTCTTCAAAGAGACACCAAGAGAACAAAATCTCATGTACAGTTTATTGTATTGTTCTCAGGGTCTTATGGTTTGGGCTTACAGGAGCAGATTTGGGATTGATCATGTGCTAAAAATTTACAATGAAACTTCAGCCACTGAATAAATCAATCAATCAATCAACTGATTTCAAAAAGCAAAAAACAAACAAAAAAAACTTTTTGTAGTATAACGGTGTAACTTACAAGCGCATCAGCATTTAGTATAGATTGGGGTGTTCCTTTAGACTTGTGCATCAATGCTGAATCAATAGTGCTAAATGCTTCCTTTTATACCTCAAACATCTTTTTCTGTATTTAGTGTAAATTAAATAAACTGCAGGACACAGTTAATCAAGCTCAGTCACAGTGTCCCATTTTCTGTAGCCTAGATGTGTTTCATGTATTATAAAAGTAAGTATTTATCTTGAAGAAAACAGTGATGCAACAATGTATTCTGTGAGGCCTGAATTCCAGGGACTTGTGTGACCACGTAATGAGCATGGAATGATGCCAGAAGCACCAGGAACAGAATTGACAAAAGAATTTGAAATGTTATCCGAACTGTTAAAGGGTTACGATAAGAGGACGGGGCTAATCCATCGTTGCACTTCATCACAATTGCTTCTAAAAGCTGTTTGAAAAGTCCACCAAACAAGGATGAAGTACTGTAAACAGCAAGCGCACGTTGCAATGTGAAAATGCTGGAGGTTTTGTTTTGTTTTCATTTTGTTCAGAGCGTTCCTAAGGAAGTTTAGACACACTCGCATTGTCTCGGCTAAGATTTATTTGTAAGCATGATTTCAAAATGGCGACTTGTGTAAAGAATAGCAGTGGTTTTCCAAATTTCAATAGTCTAAACACACAACTATGAGTTTATCTGTCCCATTTTCTCAGTTCTCGGTGGAAATCCATTCAAAACTATGTGCAATATGTTAAAAAAAAAAGTGAAGAAAAAAATCGCTACTCCTCTGTTGATTGATTTAAACTAATTTGAAGTGGTGAACTCATTTTACACTTGACTGTGATGTGTTAATTGTTCGGAAACGGTTTTGAGACACATGAATTTTCCTTTTGTTTCTGTGCAACAAACTCAGTGAAAGGCAAAAACATACAAGAATTTGGACGGTGAATGACTGGAAGAAAGTTCTGTGAACAGATGAGTACAAATCGGTCACTTGTGGCTCTAACAGAAGAACTTGTGTAAGAAGGAGAACAGGATAGAAGATGTAAGCAGACTGTCTAATGGTTAAGGACTAAATTCCGAAGACTTGTTCCAATGAAAATAAAGTGGAACATCTGGATATTTGTTTGGTTAAAGGAAAGCATCATACCATCGTATGAACTAGTTTGTTATGCATGCGTGTCTTAAACTTTTGACAGGCACTGTACAATGATCTATTGTAAGGGGACCCTTTTTTTGATTTTCCCCAAGTGAAGTTTGATAATTACTTACATTTAGCTTAACACCACTATATTGCCAGGACACACCATGTGTAAAGGCTTTCATCATCCTAAACAGTTAAGCGGTCATCTTTTCCTGCCTGTATTCCACTTACCTCCTGATAACCTCAACTCACAATAAGTACACCTTCCAAGAGATCTACACTCTAGACCTTGCCAGATGTCAAAAAAGAAGGACGAGATCCGGCCTGCCAACCCGAACATGTTTCCATTGTGGGAACTGTGCCAAAGGGTTTACAAAAGACAGGTTTTAAACATACGATGGGAGCACAGAGCTGCTTCCTGGCCCCCGGTTTTGTGGATTATTGTGTATTTAGAACGAAATGTGTCGGAAAATCCATGACATGTAGAGACAAGGCGCAGACCCGCAGGGCTGTCGCAGATTGCAGTTAGATAAACGAAGCCAAACCACTGTGTCAGAACCCAGAGCCCTGCCTTGCTGACAAAAAGGATACCAATGACTAAAGACGTTTCTGTGGCATCTGGTCAGTTATGTAGGGAATGTTTGGCTAAAGTATAGAAATTCTTCACTCATTTAAAAGTGCAACTGGTCAGCTTTCTGGTATGAACTTTAAAATCGAAAGTATGTACCCACATAGTATGAAAAAAAACAAGAAAATGGAATGTGGAAAAGCCATTATCTAAAGCTGGTGGAAAAAAAAGTTTGTAGTCTCTGATCAATAAATCTTAATTTAATATTAAATCCTAGCCAAAGATCATTTGAACAGTTGACTGAATTTGCCTCATTCTATCGCTATAGTTAAATGTTGCTAGCACTAGCGAGGTTTTGAGCTTATTTTGGCAGCTGGTTTATATTAGACAAGGAAAATAAACCTAGCTAAAGAACCTCTATGCCGGATTTAATTGAATAAATGTTTTATTCTATTATCTCAAGAACAATCTGATTTGAGTCACATAAACCACCACCTTATCTTCTTCTAATCTTCTTCTTCTAAACTTTACTTATGAATGATTGATTTTCCTGCAAATGATCACAAACACTTATACGGAAATAACTACTATAAAAAGCCAACACTCCGGTCTAAGTGAATAAATATATTTCCCATACTTGACAATTTACACAAACTATGTCCTGCTGATCGCAAGGACGTTCGTCCAGTGCGAACTCCAAAAGTTTAAATTACTCACATTCGAAAATGACCTCGGACCCTCCCTACCCCCTCCCCTTTCCAGCTGTGAAGGAAACAGTCCCCCTCCATGAGCAGCTGTGGTATGCAAAGAATGTTTTAGCCACCCAGACTGCTCCGTTTCCGCCCGATCATCCCCAAGCTGAAGAGCAAGTAACAGGCCTGAATTTCATCCCAACCCCCAAGATAAGCTGTGAAGAAATGGTGGGTGTAATTATTATGGACACAAATTGTTAAATGGGAATGACTTGATTCCAGCTGAATTGGTTAGAAGAAAAGAAAGTGCAAATCATAGCCAAATTATTTTATCGACTGAGTCGACCTTTTCAGGTAAACGTGTCGCTAGCGTCTTTCCCCGTCAATCGAAATTCCTGAGATGATAAAATTCCTAGAGCAGATGATAAAATTCCTAGATCGGTTTAAAATTCCTAGGTAAATTTGTATCTAATGCTCTTCCAGTCAGTACAAACTGTAACATCGCTATAGATTTCGTAGCTAAACTGCTCTCAGTCGGGAGAGATTTCAAATTGCTGGCTAAATTAGTCCAAATTCCTGTAAAACGTTCAATTCCTGACTAGAATTTTCTGAGCTGAATCTTTGACTGGTTGATTAAAAATTTCTCACAGCTGCCCTTATCGAGAACAATTTAAAGTTATGTCAATTATACAGCTGAGCAGTCGAGGGATTTAGGCCTTGCTCAAGGGCCCAGGAGTGGCAGTTTGGTGGTGCTGGGATTTGAACTTATGCTCTTCTAATCCAAAATCCAACATCTTAAAGACTTGGTTTCCATTTCTCGCCTGATTTTCCACATTCTTATAGTAACCATTTATCATGAATGGTAAATCCCTAGCTAAATGTGATTACATTCATATGATACTTTGTTTGTTTATTGCAAACGTTTGCAGTTGTTGCATGGTGATCTGAGTGAGTGTGTGTGTGTGCGCGTGTGTGTGTCTATTGTGTCTATACTGTAGTTTCATGAACTTTGAACATTTTCACATATCACTCTGGTTAAATATGCATGTTCAGGCGGCTGATGGAGTGAACTGCACTTGGGATCTGGGAGTGAGACTGTGTGTGTGTGTGTGTGTGTGTGTGTGTGTGGGTGGGTGGGTGGGTTTTGTGAGAGAGAGAGCTGAGTGAAGTCTGTGAGTGTGTCTGGCAGTGTGGCTCTGCAGTGTTAGTGGGTCAGTGTGCCAGCAGCGGCTCTTCATCAGTCATGTACTCTAACTGCTCTCTCTGTCTTTGTCTCTCTCTGTCTCTCTTTGTCTGTCTCTCTCCTGCTGTCTGACTGTGTGTGTGTGTGTGTGTGTGTGTGTGTGTGTGTGTGTGTGTGTGTGTGTGTGTGTTTCACACTTACACACACCCTGCCAGACGGAAAGGGTAAGCGGAGGCTCACTTATGCAGTGGTAGTGCAGTCAATAGAGTGGAATACTGTGTGTGTGTGTGTGTGTGTGTGTGTGTGTGTTTGGGTTGGGGGATACGTGTAGATCCCTCTCTTTGTCTCTGTCTATGTTTTTTTCTCTTTCTCTCTCTCTCTCTCTCTCTCTCTCTCTCTCTCTCTCTCTCTCTCTCTCTCTCTCTCTCTCTCTCTCTCTCTCTCTAACACAATTTGTCCTTGAGGCAGGGGACAGCGCTGCCCTTGTATTTTAAAGAGAACAAGTAAACGAAAGATGGGAGATAGGACGAGAAACACATTTGCATGCACAAAGAAAGAAGGAGAGAGAAAGACTTCAAATTTTTTTCATTTCAAGACTGTTGCCGGTTTATTTTTTTTTTCACCCATATAAACACCTTGCAAGATGGTGTGTGTTGGTGTATGTTTGTGTGTATATGTGTGTGTGTGTGTGTGTGTGTGTGTGTGTGTGTGTGTGTGTGGGTGGGTGACTCTATGTGTGTGACCCAGTTTCACCCCTCCTGTTTCTTTCTTCCTACCCGAGATAAACCTCCCCCCGCTGGTTTACAATAACAGGAGGGTAGGCAAAGAAAGAAAAGGCTTCAGATGAAGCTCTGAGCAGCACCACAAATCTCCTTAACATAGATGAACCAATAAAAAAATTGCCTGTTATTAACAAGTATCGATAGTGTGAAGTTGCACTTTGTTTTAATTTTAAAAACAAAAAAAAAATCAACAAAAAAACAGCAAGGTCAAAAGGACAGCTTGTGTTTTGGCTGACGAAACCGTAATCATAATCAGGCAAGCACCACAATCTCTCATTTTCTATTATGATGTCAGTCAGGGAAAGTTATAATCATGAACACTGAACGCACAAAACCAGAAGTTTTGCCATGAATATTTACAGCTTTTTCATTCAGAGAAAATTCAATAAAATTTTCAGTTTGATTTGTATAGCATCTTTACCAATGGACATTATTCCAAAACAGCTTTTTCAAAATAAATAGACTACGAATGTTTTATAAATTAGTTTTTAAGTTTATCCCTAATAAGTGGTCCAGTGGTGACTGTGGCAAGGTAAATCTCCCTGAGATCATCCTCTGGGTGAAAACTGCAAGTAGATTGGGTTTCACAGGTTATTTCATATTATTCTATTATATATTATTCCAGGAGTCTCCAGTGTCAATGCTTGGGTCAAGATTTGCGGAGTTTTGTTGAGTTGTTCCACGCCATTAAAGGGTCTATAAATAAAGATAAGTTATGCCGTGTTTGTATTCATAATAAATTAAAATTATAATTGTCGGCAGTTAATCCGATCCAATTCCGTTAAGGATAATGATTTTTGATTATTTTCCTGGAATGGCACAAAACACACATTTAATTCCTCTCTGAGGAATTAGACCATATGTTGAGCTTAATTTTATGGCTTAAACCACATTATATCGTCCCATTTTTTGACATAAATAAGCATTATTTTTTATTGGTTTTGTTAAATGGTGAGGGAATAACCCCATTACCCCAGTCTACACTGGACCTTTTATTACTACACTACCTCCATTTCCCCTATGGTGTGCTATATCATACCCATGTTCAAAATATTTCTAACTAACTGAAAAATCTGTGCAATACAATGTTAGTTTCTGTCCCATGCCATTGTGTACAGTACTGTTTCCTCTGCTTGGTCATTTGGTTGTGTTATGTGGAATCATGTTTGTATCAGTCTATTTCCTGTCCAGTGCCTGTATGTGTAAATATGGACTGTTGGTTTGCCCTAAACTGGGATCAAATTTATTGTACGCTCAGGCATACTTGGCCAATAAAGCTGATTCTAATTCTAAACTATGTCTCCTTCAAACTCCAGTCTATCCATATACAAAGTGCAATTATAATCTTAAGCATGAGAAAGCAGGCGAACAAAGCTAGCTGTTAATGTGCAGTGAAAGCTGGCAGATAATCAATGACTCTATATCTGAACAATGGACATTAGGGACTAGTGGACAGAGCGGCAACAGAAAGATGCAAGAAGAGATAGAGGAGACAGAGAGGAGGTAGAGACAGAGATGGAAATGGAAAGTGCTCTGCTCTTGCTCTTTACATTTTCATGCTGCAGTCAGGCACTGATTAGATAGATGGATAGATGGATGGATGGATCACTTCTTCATCCCAGAAATTCATAAATTCATACGGGGGAAAGTCATACATTTTAAGACAATTCAATAAAAAACTGTATTATAACTCTAAAAATAGAATAGAAAGAGTACCAAAGCATCCGGTCCTCAAAATGGAGTCTGTGGAACATCTGTGATGGACACCACAACCCAAGATGATCAAAGCTGAAAAAAAAATCCCCAAAATGGCAAATCAAGTAATACCTTTGAAAAAAAATCAGATTTGCTGACTAGCATTAGCAAGCAGCAAAAGAAAACTAAATTTTGTTCAATGGCTTTCTCCCAAAATTTTCTAATTAAACTAATGACCAAATAAAATTGATGCAAATAAAAACGATGACTTAGGACTGAGGTTAAGTAGATTGCCAGGTAGCTAGCAAAGAACTATAGAATTTTACTTTTTTTTATAGAATGATGGATTCTTGATTTGTCTGTTTTGTACAAAATGTATTCTTGATACGAGTTCTCTTTCAGCAAAAGAAGAAACCATCAGTCTGAGCTGAAGTAGATTCCTAGCTAATAAGGAACTGGAGTAGGAAGGAATTTAGCTAGCTTGCTAGTTGACTGTACATACAGTATCGAGCTCATTTGAGTTCACAGTCGTAGCTCTTTACTTTGAGTTTATTTGTGAAGAAAAAAAAAACGCTGCAGAGCTCTAGAGGCAAATTGTTATGTTTCTGTGACCATCAGACTTCAGCATTAGTAAACCTTATTTAGATTTCGTGTCACAAGCCCACTGCTTCCCAAACGTAACCACAGCTCTCAGCAATTGATCTGTGCCAAAGAGAGGAATAGAAACTGCAGGAGCAGAAGGCATGGCAGGCCTGAGATGGGGGTTCAGATCGAGGGTAAAGTGGTGTGACAGAAGGAGTCGGGTGGAGCGGATGCGTGTTGTGGAGAAGATGGGTAACCGAAGAGGATAATGTGTGTGACCCCATGACCTTTAAGTGTGTGTGTGTATTAGTGAAAAAAAAAGAAGGCACATGAATCACAATAAATCCTGGACATCACTGTATAAAAGATTTATAGATTACAATCAAAAATTACAAATGCGATTGGACATATATGTTCAAAGTGTGTGTTTGTGTATGCGTGTGTGTTTAACACTAGTTGTTAAAAATTAACAATTAACAGAATGATAAAGAAATTTCAAGGAGATGAAGAAAGACTTGAAGCGAATACAAGAACAACAGAGCTGAGGGAAAAATCTAATACTGAATTTAATAATGTATTAAACTATCATTATGTAACATTAATGAACCTCCATTTCTCTAGTAGGTAGTGTGTTGGTGTGGTGTTCTCGATTCTGATTGGTCAGTGTTGACTCATTTCCTGTATCAGTTGCTGTGACTACAACAACGCGTTTATTGTAACGCATTTGTGTCTCTATGGTAACAGCTGCCACCCAGTGATATTGTTGTTATGGTGCAGGTGTGACGTCCAATTTTTTGTGAGTGCTAAATGTAGCCACATTTGAGCGCTAAAGCTGTACGTTTTTCCCCGACATCTTGAGTGCGTTCTCTTTCCTCTGTAACATGACAAGCGTTGTCAAGAGAGAAAAAACAAGAGACTAAAAACAAGTGTGTATAGATGCTATAACATAAGCGAGAATAAAAAGCATCCTGTGTGATAGGATAGGATTCCAAAACATTATATGTAACTAGAAAAGAAGAAATTCATGTCATTATTAAAAAAAAAAAAAAGAGTTCATGTTGTCGATGATTTTCCTCCAACAGGCAAACCTCATGTGTTGTATTTGCCTTGTGAAACTTTTACTTTTCAGCTTTTGGTGTCGAAACAATACAAAGAAACACACTGCTTACACTGAGGTTTCGTTTAATTGGCTTCACCCTGCATATACTGTATATACCTAAACCCAGCAACTGATATTCTGACATAAGCAAATGTGGATGCTGTATAGTTTAAGAACGAAAGGTGCTTAATGCTTTTCCCATGTACTTTACAGCATGGTGAAATTCTTTGTTCATATCCCAGTGATTAAGCACAGGTTTAGTCATGATACAGCACCCCTGAAGCACCAAGGGCCTTGCTCAGGGGCCCCAAGCGTGGCAGCTTGTAAATACTGTGGCATAAACCGCCGACATTCCATGTACAGTATGTGCACGCCCCAGTTCAATATCTTTTTCCATATCTGTGCAATAAATCTAATTGCAACACTATCCAACTGCAAACACACACACACACACACACACACATGCACGCTCACAAAGGCAGGGTGATTGAGACACAGTCGTGCACTGATAAACAAGCTTCAGTTAGTTCAGAATGCAGCAGCAAGAGTTCTTACTAGGTCAAGAAAATACGATCATATAACCCCAATCTTATCGTCCCTACATTGGCTTCCTATTAAGTTTCGAATAGACTACAAACTACTGCTACTCACTTATAAAGCACTAAATGGTTTGGCTCCCATGTATCTATCCAGTCTCTTAACACGCTACAATCCGTCACGCTCCCTGAGATCTCAAAACTCTGGGCTTCTAGTAGTTCCTAGAATAGCAAAGTCCACTAAAGGCGGTAGAGCATTTTCACATTTAGCTCCTAAACTCTGGAATAGTCTTCCTGACAGTGTTCGGGGTTCAGATACACTCTCCCAGTTTAAGTGCAGATTAAAAACATATATTTTTAGCAAAGCCTACACATAACACACATCACACACATCACATCATAACCTTGTGCTCCAGAACATCTGATCACATGCACATTATCAACTTGTGCTGTTAATATCATGAACAGCAGCTACGCTAATTCCTCTCCACTGCTTCTCTTTCTCTCCCCATCCCGAGGCATCCTGAGGTTTGGCCAGCTCCAGTCACGTCCCACCTCGTGAAGATTATGGACCTATGGATGATCATGGAGAAGTAGATGCCGAGTGTTTAAAGGCCCTGGCATGGAGAAGCTGATGCTGGATCTATGATGATCACAAATTGTTCTGTATTGTTGAAAGATTTATGACCAAACTTTTGATGTCACCCAAATGAGGATGGGTTCCCCTTTGAGTCTGGTTCCTCTCAAGGTTTCTTCCTCATATCATCTAAGGGAGTTTTTCCTTGCCACTGTCGCCACGGCTTGCTCATCAGGGACAAACGCACACCATTCACCTTCACTGTTGTTTTCTGTAAAGCTGCTTTGAGACAATGTCTGTTGTGAAAAGCGCTATACAAATAAACTTGACTTGACTTGATAGAGATAAGGCCAGAGAGGCAGCAACCTGGATTTTTTTCCTGTTCCAGCAGCAAGTTCCTGCTTCCTCTCTCGCATGCAAAACACACACACACACACACACACACACACACACACACACACACACACACACACACACACACACACACACACACACTCTCTGTTTCAGTGCATGTACATGTTCACTTCTCTTTTTGCTGTCTGAGATGTAAATGGATTTTTCATGTGACTGAGAGGCTGAGAGAAAGCTGAGATGAATGAAGAGGTAGTGATGGAGAGAGAATGGAGCAGTTGGTCATCAAGTGATGGTGCGTAGGTGTGTGTGTGTCTGTGTGTGAAACGCACAGGCTAATAGAAAATCTAATAAAGATCTAAATATAGCCATGTGCAGATTAATAAAACATTGACAACACAGCTTGCTATCTCTTTCTTCTCTCTCTCTCTCTCTCTCTCTCTCTCTCTCTCTCTCTCTCTCTCTCTCTCTCTCTCTCTCTCTCTCTTTTCTCTTGGACTTTCTTTTTAGAAACAGAGAGAGAGAGAAAGAGAGAGAGACATTTCCCTGTATATTCTATGTAATTTTCATCTTTTTCTGTGTTTGTGTATGTGAGAGAGATACCAAGATACCATCACTGTTGTCATAGTGTTGCCATGGCAACCACAGAGATCATCATTATCTCCACATCAACCAAGAGAGACAGACAAGAGTGATAGCGAAATAGACAGCGAGACCCACTGGCGAGTAAATTGCAAAACACAGAGACAGAGGGACAAAAAGAGAGATGCAGACAGGTAGATGAAGATACAGACAGATAGGTCAGAGAGACAGACAGAGAAAGTAAAGATAAAAAAAAATACAGAGAGATGGAAGGAAGAACAGATATGAAGAGAATGATTGAGGTGGGCAGAGAAGTGATGGTACGACTGGAAGACACAAGTATAGGAAGACATGTAAAGGCAGAAGACAGTAAAACACGAAAAAGACAGCAAGATGAGACAAAATAGGCAGAGAAAAAGATGGACAAAGAGACATGCACAGATAGAAATACTGATAAAAGCAGGCAGAGAGATGGAGGGAGAGACAGACAGAAAAACAAATGCAGGGGGGGGGATTGAGAAAAAAAAAGACAGGTAGAGAGGAACAGAGATGAAAAGATGGACAGAGAGACACGGAGGCAAAGAAGTGGATACGGAGTCAGACAGAGATAGACAAAATGACAAACAGAGGCGAACAGTGATGGACTGAGAAGCTTATTTAGACAGAGGGGCCAAGAAGACGGAGGGAGGGAGGGAGGGAGAGAGAGAGAGAGAGAGAGAGAGAGAGAGAGAGAGAGAGAGAGAGAGAGAGAGAGACAGACAGACAGACAGAGAGACACACAGCATTCGTTTCTCACATGAAGTGACTAAGTGAGCAAGAGTGCCTTATACTCTATTTCATTAGAAAAATATTTATCCAACACCTGTCAAGTGGAGACAGACTGACAGAAAATAGAGGGAGACACACAAAGACTGAGAGAGAGAGAGAGAGAGAGAGAGAGAGAGAGAGAGAGAGAGAGAGAGAGAGAGAGAGAGAAAGGAGCGAGAGAGGGGGGGGGGGATCTTTTGTGACTCACTCTATTTGCTCTCTATCTAGCCATGTCTCTCACACAGTCTTTTTGTCTCATGCTATCTATCTGTCTGTCTGTCTGTCTGGGTGGTGGACTGTAACATGGCTGCCATGTGTGTGAGGGTGAGTGGTTGTCGTCCTCCTGTAAATACCCTTAAGTATTTTAAACCTCATCCTTTTCCCATCCTGCCTTTACCATCCCCTCCCCACCGCTCGATTCTTCTCTTTTTCCTTCCTTGGGGCACTGAAACAGACCGAGTTCGTTCTCTTAAACAAAAGATCGGAAGCAGAGCTGCAGACTCGGACACTAGCCGACTAGTACAACGAACAAGCTTTGGATGCTGCGGCCAAAAACAAACAAAAAATATTCTCCCACCACCATTATCCATTTTGAACTGCATGTTATCTCAGGTGAAGCCGAAAAAATGACGCGTCTCAAGAATTTGAACGCGCACACATTTGACAGCCAAATGCTCGGCATCCAAATGAAGAATCCTGTGCTATTTGTTGTTTCCTCAATGCTAAACTCTGGATTTGCATTCATTCTTTCTTAAACTCATGGATAAAAAAAACCCTAAACTCTTAAAAAAAAAAAAAAAATGTTTTATAGCTAGCTGCAGGATTAACAATGAGCTAGCATGAATATCATTCTAGCTAAGATTAATTAGCGGTTTCTTCCAGCTAGCCCTCAGCTAAATAATTTCATAAACAGAGGTTAGAGAAAAAGAGTTTACAAGCCTTATTTTAAAATGTTGTTGGGGATATATGCTAGCATTGCATTGTAGGACATCAGACATATCTTACTGTAACTGTATGAAAAACAAACAAACAAAAAAAAGGCCGGGCAAAGATCAATATCTGATCCTCTACCTTCATTAAAAAGGTCAAAGGACTACCGATTAGCTGTGACCTCAGCCATTAGTGTCGCAGTTTGGTCTCTAATGAGATTAAACTTGTGCACTATTACACTCCAGATTAGCGTGCGCAGGAAAGGGGATCGTTTTAACAGGTTTATTATTGACTTCTGAACCTTAAAGAGCTTCCACAACAGATGCAGGACCATTTTCATTCCCAATCAGTCATTCCATGAAACCCAAATGATTTGTTTCTGTGTTACCGGATTGTATCTTGGGTGCAACACAAAATGTAGTATATGGAAACCAAATAAACATTTTACACACAAACTAATTGTAGGACGTGCTCGGGTTAGGTTAGGATACAAAAACTGGTTAAGCATGATTGTTATTGTAATTTACTTTGGAAAAAGATTGAAGCAATCCTTTCCAGCAAAACAATAAGGTAATAAGCGGGAATCACAACCCAAGAATACAAACACGGAACAGGTGAACACGTTAGGACAGTTAAACCAATGATAATACAGGGGCGGAGATGGGACAGAAGCCAAAACAAAAAGGCTTATAGCCATAACAGACAAAAGCACATGAAGTGAATTCTGAACAAAAGCACACAGAGATTGAGAAATACGTTCAAATGTAGAGCTAGACCACATGACCACACCCTACATGTCTGTCTTTTTCACTATATGTGCTCAAGCTATACAATAGCTATGAATACAAGTTACATAGTGCATTCACAATATCCATTAGGATGGTTTAAGTCCAGCCATAGAGAAGGAGTGATAAAAAAAAAATACTCTTTGGAAATAAAATTCTATATAAAAAATAGTCCAGTTTATTTCAATAGCGCTTTTCACAATGGACATTGCCTCAAAGCAGCGTTACAGAATTTAAGAGTTAAGGTGAACAATGTTATCCCTGATAAAGAGCCTGGGCAACTGTGGCAAGGAAAAACTCTCTTAGATGTTATGAGGAAGAAACCTTGAGAGGAACCAGACTCAAAAAGTGAATCATCCTCATTTGGGTGATATCAAGAGTGTGATTATAAATCTTAAAACAACACAGAGAGTGAGAACTCATATAAGCACCGGAATGTAAGATTAGGAGTAATGTCTACGGTTTTATACAGTCAGTTGATCAGTTGATGTTGTGGAACCAGGAGCTACTGAGCAACTCATAAAATAGCTCAACATTTGAGATCATCAAAGATCCAACACCAGCTTCTCCATGCCAGAGCCTTTAAACACTCCAAATGGTCCAATGTCCAAACTTTACATGAAGTGAAATCCAAATGGTGCTGGTACGTCTCTACATGGTTCGAATATAATTGTATCTAAAAGATGTTAGTAATTAATTAGTTAATTGAATAGTTCGTGTAATTAAATAAGTACCTAAATCAAAACAGTTTTACAGTTTCGATTAAGCTTTAAAAATTTGTGCTAAAAAAAAAAAAAAAAAAAATATATATATATATATAATGTACACATGCACACAATACTTTTGCCATTAACGTGAAAAGACATCTGGACACACCTGTAGAGAGATGCCAAGAGAAAACAGGGTGTGTGTTTGTCTGTGTGTGTGCATAGTATCCGATTGAAACCATCTGGCAGTGTTTGTGTTTATGTCTTACACCCTATGAGCAGTATCCACTGAGGCACCCTGGGGCTGCACAGATCATCTCTCCACCGTTAGGGCTCTGCTGTCACTCTGTGTGTGTGTGTGTGTGTGTGTGTGTGTGTGTGTGTGTGTGTGTGTGTGTGTGTGTGTGTGTGTGTGTGGGGACAGGGAGTGAATGGTTGTTTCACCAGATTCCCCTGTCAGGCTTAGGCTTTCCTTAGTGTTAACACACACACACACACACACACACACACACACACACACACACGGCACATAATACACATACACTAGATACACTCTCTCTCTCTCTCTCTCTCTCTCTCTCTCTCTCTCTCTCTCTCTCTCTCTCTCTCTCTCACTCTCTGTCTCTAACTATTTATCTTGCACTCTTTCTTCACTTGTCTAACTCACGTGTCTCTCACACTACTTTCCAGCTGTCTCTCTCTCACTCTTGCTCATACACTCTCCCTTTTCTCCTGTTTGCCTCTCACAATGTCTCTCCCTCCTTTTCCTCCCTTTCTTGCTCTCGGTCTTTCCTACATTCTCTTGTCTTTTTCCCTCTTTTCTCACTCTGTGTTCATCTCTGTTTTCCTTACATGCCTCTATCTCTCTCCCTCTTTCCCTCACTTTTTCTCTCCTCCTCCCTGTCTGTCTCTCCCACGCCCTGTCTCGCTCTTTGTATTTCCTTTTACATTTTTCTCCCTTTCTCTGTGTCTGTCTCTTGCTCTCTTTCTTTACATCGGCCAGTTCAATTCAATTTAGTTTCTATAGCACTTTTCACAATGAACATTGTCTTAAAGCAGCTTTACAGAATGCACAAATTTGAAAATATTTATATATTTATTAAAAAATATAAAATTCACTTATTTTTAAATTGATGTGTATTTATCAATTATGAACAAGCCTGGGGAAACTGTGGCATGGAAAAAACTCCCTTAGATGGTATGAGGAAGCAACCTTGAAAGACCCAAAAGGGGAACCCATCCTCATTTAAGTGACACCAAGAGTGTGATTATAATTCATTTAAACATTACAGACACCAGGAACTGAGAATATCATGAGCACCCGAGTGTGTGATTTATGTGTAATGTCCTTTCTACGGTCGTATACAGTCAGTTGAAGTGTGGAACCAGGTGCTGAAACAGATGCAAATTAGCTCAAAATCTGAGATCATTATAGATACAAATCCAAAACTCCTCTATGCCAGAGTCTTTGAATGTTTAATGATTGAGAAATAGCATATGTACAATGTTATTTTAAGTATTGATTGAGGTTGTTTATCTACAAAGTCCACTGTCCGAAATCTTCATGAAGTGAAATCCAGCTGGGGTTGGTACATCTCTAGATGGCCCAGGATCCTCGCATAGTAGGCACCTTCACTTTGAAAGTCTGAATTATTCATGAGGTAGCACACAACTGTAGCAAGCTCAATCTCTGGATGCCTGGGGATGGGTAGGAAAAAGAGAAGCATCGGACTGTCTCTCTCATGCTTCCATTAATCTCAGTCGGTCCATCTGTTATTGAGTTTCTCAGTCAATTCAGTATTTCTTTCTCTGGACATTCCTCAGTTTGTGTTTAATGCCACTCTAAAGCACTTAATGTGAACAGCCAGGTCTCTATAAGCATCTGAATATGTTTGGTATAATGTTGTCATAATGCTACTGTGTGTGTCTGTGTGCACCATCTATCATGCTGAGATGTGGAAGTGAAAGCACACAAAAAATGTCAGATAATGCGTCAAACACAGGCCTTCACTTATCTTGTCTGCAGGAATGTTATTTACACCGTTGTTGTTTGCCAGCGAATTTCTGTATGGTTCTAAAAAGAATGCAATTCGTACTGGAGCCAGGACCCTGTGTGTGTGTGTGTTTGTGTGTATATCCGCGGGTGTAAGAGTGTATATAATACATTCTTAGGGGATGTTTTGGACAGATGTAAATGTTTGTGAATGTAACCACAATAAGGAATTTGAAAAATGAAATCAGTCACAAGAGTTTCAACACACAAACCGGTAGTGGCGTTTATCACATTCACACACACACAGGCGCACACGTAGTCATGTTCTTGCTGACGGTCTTATCGGACAAATCTCCATACCAATACAGTGTTTGATGTTCCTTCCTGAGTTTTATGCATCATGTAGCACGGGAGTGTGTGCGTGCACATTTTCGGAATTGCATGAATACTGTATTGGGTACCATTACCTATGGAATTGACTATACATGACTAAGTATGTGCATGTCAAAAAAAGTGTTAGAAGCAGGAAAAATGGGCAAGTATAAGGACTTGAGCGAGTTTGGCAAGGGCCAAATTGTGATGGGTAGATGACTGTGTTGGAGCATCTCTAAAACTGCAGCTCTTATAGGCTGTTCCTGGTCTGCAGTGGTCAGTATCTATCAAGACTGGTCCAAGGACGGAACAGTGGGGAACCAGCAAAAGGTTCATTGGCAGCCAAGGCTTATTGATGCATGTGGTGGGAGAAGGCTGGCCATGTGATCCAACAGACATGCTCCTGTAGCTTAAATTGCTGAAGAAGTTAACGCTGTTAATGCTAGACAGTTTTGGCAGCAAAAGGGGGACTAACACAATATTAGGCAGGTGATCAAGATGTTATGCCAGTGAATGAACAGTGTTTATAGCACTGACTACAAATGTTGTGTGTACATAACCACCCGTGTTTTATATGCTTCGTAAGGTACCTTTAATAATGGATAGGCAAGCAATGTTGTCATGTTTAAATACATGCCCTACAAATGTTCTTATGTCCTTAAAATCTGACGTTTCACTGGATTTCAACCTTGGCACTCATCCATCTCATCCCTTTCTCTCTTTCCTGACCTGTCCTTTTCCCCCCAGGGGCACAGGAAGTGCCCCTCTTTCCTGACCCCGCTGAGCATGTGTGAACAGCAATAGGTCATCCTGCAGGAAACAGGAAGTGTCCTCGCACACCCTGTTCATGCCTGACATGGTAAAAAAAAGTTGTGTGTGTGTGTGTCTGAAGTTATGCGGTTAGGTCCTGGCATGTTTGCTCGTGTGTGTGTGTATGTGTTTGAGTATGTTCAGAAATATGTTGGAATTCTTCCAAGATTGCGTGTCAGGAATGTCTCCAGTTCTCATGATAATCAGTGAGCATACAAACAACATGCACGCCAGGTGAATGAGTGCATGTGCGTGAGTCACAGATATTAAAACACACATCGTCGTCTTTCGGTCTGAATCCACTCATTCATCTGATACGGGGATGCTGGGAATTGATTGCTGTGCTTCATGTGTTACCTGCACAAGCACACACACACACACACACACACACACACACACACACACTTAGACACACAGGGTGTCAGGTTGTGAGTGCAGAGGCTTCAGTCACTTAGAATTAGTGCCATCATGCCACGCAACAGTGATGTGAGATCCAGTAATCTCTGGCTTTAATCACACAGTGTGTGTGTGTGTGCACGTGTCTGGTGTCTGGTGTCCAGATTCTGACACTTTACTCACCCCCATGAGAGATCAGAAGGGACAGCTTCAGTCCAGCTATCTCTAGGGAAAACACACACACACACACACACACACACACACACACACACACACACACACACACACACACACACACACACACACACACACACACACAAAACCAAAGGTTTAATCTAGAAGCTTATTAAAGAGCCATTTCCTCTCTTACAGTATACACTATGCGAATAGTGTGTTCGCACCTCCCACACAAAGCTTCCTGGGATAGACCTCGGATCCGCCTCCACCCTGACCCGGTGCAGCGCTTACTGAAGATTCGTAATGAATTTCCTGTCAGAAAGACAACACACACGACTGTAATATTTATGGAGGAAATGTACGAATGATGATACACAGTCGACTTCCAGTTAACCTGAATCCTTTTCAGGAACTTTGGGTTGGGCAAAACATTTATTCATTTATTTACATTTATATCATTCATACTGAGCTGCTAAGGGGTAAAGGGCCTTGCTCAGGGGCCCTGGAGTGGCAGGCTGGGATTTAAGTTTATGACCTACAGAGCCAAACCGCTAACTAACACCTCCCACACTGGTGTGTTATGGTACCAAAAAGTGATCCAGGGGTCCAGTAGGACAGGTTTCACCATGTATTCATCATTATCCACTTTCTTTACATATTCTGTTACATGGGTTCCCCAAAACAGGATCTACAGATAAAAAATCGTTGAGTTTAGATCTATTCCATTCCTTTAAGAAGCATTTTATGGTTTCGTGAGCAACTTTTCCTTTCGTCTATTTATGCCACAACAAGCCAAATTATGATCATCTATGGCATACCTCTTTCCGTATATTGCTAGCTTTGATCAGAGTGATGAGAGAAACTTAAACATCCCACTTGGTGGAAGGGGGTGTGTGTGTTTGTGTGTGGCGGGTGGGGGTGGGGTTCTATAGGGTGATTGGGGCAGAGGTTGTTATCTTTCTTGAGCTTTCCAACCATCCGCATGTTGCTAATTGCTGATCCACACAAAAAAAACAAACAAAAAAACCCCCAAAAAGAACATAAAACTGGATGCATAAACAACATTCATATAGGAAAACTATCAAGTTTTGTTATTATCCCATTACGAGGGATTATTGGAGACTGATTTGTAGTTCTCTGTGGAACCACAAAAAAAAAAAAAAAAAAAAAATAGTAGTATTATTATTTCATTGTAAAATTAAATAAAGTGATGAGCCATCAGGGCCAGCAACGCTTTCTTTAAATCAAAATTACTGACAGGGTATAATATATTTTTGTTCATGAATATGTATTAAATTATTCCTAATACTCAATTCTCTTAATTTCATAGCGTTTCATACGTTTTTTTGTTTCCCATGCGCAGTACAGGGAATTATAAATTCTCAGACATTTCAGTGTGGATGAGCAACTTTTGGCAAACTAATGAAAACAATAATCTGGACGTGGAACATCTTTTTTTGACGAAAACGCAGTTTTGAAATTTATCCAGATTAGTTTAGACGTAGCCTTAAACCTTTACTGTGAATTCTACAGGCATACTGTAGCTTACGATCCATGTTGCTTGAAGCTGTTGCTTTCATCAATCATTAAATTGTTGAATTGTGTTCATTGGGATTTTTACTTTAGTAATGGCATTTATTTTCACGGTATGAGATTCCTTACTGTTGTGTTCGTTTAGTAAAAATGGCTTCCTCAGAATGGCCTCTTTTTACAGTTACAGTCTTTAGAAGAAAAAGGTTCTCCGGAGGATAAATCTGAAACTCTTAATTCAACTGGGGGAAAAAAAGAAAAGAAGGAACAACATCACAAGGACGTTCGCCAATGCCTTGAACCCTAACACACACACACGCGCACGCACACACTGTCTTATCATTCAGTTCTTCTGGAATGTAAGGAGGGATCATAAGCAGTATCCAGGTCAATATAGAAACGCTCCTTTCTAGGATTTCTTGGCCGTGTAAACATGTGCGGTTAATATACAATATTAAATAAAGCTGTCTTTATGGCTATTGTTTGCTCTCACCGTGCGCGAGTGTGTGTTTTCCTCATTCCTGCCATACCTGAGTGCAGGAATGGGGCACTGATAACAGATAACGAGTGGTGAGAGTTTAAAAGGCTGTTGAATCATGTGTGTGTCTGTGTATACCCTGTGCTGACAAGTTGGAATTGGAAGCCACGCGTCTGCTATGTGTCCTCATGCCACTAAGCTTGTAGCGTATTTAAACAGTAATGCACCCCGGCAGTAACCTCATGGTTCGAAAGAAGCATTCCGCTTCCACAGCAATATCCGTGCCATGTTGCTACCGCCACCATGTTTCACAGGAAAGTCACATGAGCGGTTACTTCCTACACATTTCCTACACAGTAATTCCTAATCCCAGATGGCTCTTTATCCATTTTAGCATGTGAGGTCCATCACAACCTAGAGTTAAACAAGTGGTTTGTGTGTTGCGGTTAAACGCACAGAGGTCATACTTCTGGCACTTCTGTTTATCTGCAGACGCTTTCTTTCAAAAGTGAAAGTGTCTCACCATAACCCCGAGCGAGAGGAAACCTTAGCTGCTGTCAGAGCAAACCGGCGACTTGCATTATGTGGCTAAACCCTATAAGCTCATGCACCGCTTTTGCTTTATCTGATCGGTGCGACGCTCCAAGTACGTATGGTTTCACAATTCACACCGTTTTTCTCGTTTAATGAAATAATGATGCAGTCCGCAGAGACTGTCGTCTGATTCAGTCCACTCTATTGAAACGGAAGTGCTTTGTGATTTGATCCTGCAATTTAATGTCATAGAAGAATTGTATATTTCAGAATCAATATTTTCGTTTGCGTCATTGTTTCCATCGTAACAACTGGCGCCCTGTGTAAACCATCGACTAGGTGAAGTTTTCTGCAAGGATTTATTTAACACTCACTGAAGGAGTCTCCAGTGTCAGAGCTAAATTTTATTAATAAAAAAAGATTTAAAAAAAAGACCACAATGCCACAGCACTGTTGAGGGCAGTCTATTTGATGACGATTATATGTAACTAGAAATAGATTTAAAAAGAAGTCTGATCAGGTGTTTTTACGGTAAAAACCCAGGAAGATTATGTAAAATCGTGTAAGAGCTGGAACTTCTCGAGGGTGTTTCTCACTACACATGACTCTTTCGGTCACTCCGCTGTGAGCAAACGCTGGAAGCGTGGCTTCCTCTAGCAGGAAATGACACGCTGCAGATGCCCCAGAAACCAGAAGTGTCACCCACTCGCTCTTTCTTCATTCGGAAATTAAATGACATGTACAGATCGTGTGCAGATACGTTCCTCGTGCTCGTTCAGCCCAGCGGCGCATGCATGCATGAACAAACACACACGCACACGCACACGCACACACACACACACACACACACACACACACACACACACACACAATTGAACAGGAAATGTGATGTTGTCTGACAGATGACACATTTTCCATTAGGATCACATGGGAAGTGACACACACTTAAACACTGACATGGCGAGAAACCTGTCTAGGCCCGCTTGAGGCTGACACTAGTGCTGAGCAATGCGGCTGAAGGCTTACTCGGTACACACTGACAGATACCTGGAAACAGATGGTAATAAAAGTGGAAGTGGGAGTGCATGCATACTCATGACATTTCCGTCTAGTCACAATCACAAATTATTCAAGGAGATTTCATCTGTGACCCGTACAATGCGTTCGATACACCGCCAAGCGTTTGTAATTGTTCACACGAAAAAATCAATACAGTATTTATTGTGTTCAGTCGATCTCAACCTCTAACGCAGCGAGAACGCGACTAGCCTCCAAGTGATTTTTAACTTCCAGAAAGTGAATCAAAAATGACAAGTGGTTTTGTTGATGTTTCTTCTAGATTATACATGAGGTGCAAAGCAAAACCCAATGACTAAGCCATAGTGCTGCGGAAATGCAGACGAACAGGAAAATGAAACTACGTAGCTGTATATTTGGTATATTTAATGTAATCCCAAAACTAAATATTGAGTGAAAACGTCATTCAAATCACAAGGATACAACGATTCAACAAACGGACTAGAAATTTTAGAAAAATCTTTAGTATTATGTTGTGAAATAAAAAATAACAAAATCCTGTTAAAAACCTGCACCATCACAGAGCTAGTTCTAAAAGATCGACTGTTAAACCCCTGGAGCGAGAAGGTAACCGTCAAATTTTCTCTAAAGTCACTTTGAAGCGCCTGCCAAATGAAAGAACGTAAATAAAGTCAAATTTACTCTATCATTTACATATCAGAGAAAAAAATTATCAAAGATCTAAAGGCTCGCATTTGATGCCTAACAACGAGCGACTCTCTGAAACCGTCCGACAATAACATTACGTTCCGGCACTTCCAAGGTTCAGCGATGTGATTTGGTTAATCTGTAGAAGGAAAAAAAAAAGAACAAAATATATAAACAATGATCAGCCACGCAATTCCTGCTCCTGACCTTTAACCTTTGTCTCCCTGCTGGATAGGGATGCACTTCCTGCTTCCTGTTTTGGAACAGGAAACAGTGGCTGGTTACGGAAGCAAGTAGGGAAGTGATCTCATTGCAGCACCTGCATGGAAATGGCTGGCGTGAACACACACACACACACACACACACACACACACACACACACACACACACACACACACACACACACACACACACGCTTCCCAGGCAGCTGTGAGCAATAGGAAGTTAAGGAGACATTAAGATGTGTTTTTCCCACACTTTTACGCATTTTCCTCTGGCTCAGTTGTTTGGGTTCATTTATATGAAAAAAAAAATTGGGGGATTTATTTATTTATTTATTTTTCTTTTTTTTCATTATCAACATATTTGTTTTTTTTTCTTTATTTATTTATGATTGTTTTTTTTTTTTTTGGGGGGGGCATGTGATTTGTGTAGATTTCTCAAAAAGTCTTTTTTTATCTTATTTTTTTAAATTTCTCTTTTATTTAACAATTTTAAAAAGAATTGTATGTAATTTAGGGTTTATTTTTTCTATTAATTTATTTATCTTGGAGTTTTAAAAACATTAACATTTTTTGTGGTGAATTCTGAATGAATGAATGAATTTGTAGCTTCTTATTGTGATTCAGTGTGAAAAACTTTACACTATTATCACATAATAGACAGCAAATGCAAAATCAAGAAATTATTAGGTCTGATTAGATTATCTATTTTTTTTTTATCTATTTTTCCAACTGTTTAATGCAACATGATGCTTTTTCAAATAATTATAAATACTTATTTGATTTCATCAAACTGATATTAATACACATCCACTGTGAACATTCCAGGATGATCTTCATTACTGTAGACAGGCAACATAAATGAATCACTGCTCGGCTGCTGTTTTGTGTAAGCAGGAGATTATGGACCATTTGTGGAAGGAGTCTCCAGTGCCAGCGTTTGATAAGGTATTTTACACAGCCACAGTAACTTGTAGAAACATTACGTGTATTCAGTGCAGAAAAAGTTCATGTCTATATGTGTACGTGTGTATATAAACACGGACATCATGCTGTGTCTTTTGTGGACAGTAACAGAGACACTTCTTTGTCCTGCCTCCATCCTTCCCAAATTAGCTTCATCCACTTCCTGTTTCTGAGGGCCTTGTGAAAACAAAATGCAGCTGCACAAACAAATGCATGAAGATTGTTCTGTTGCTGTTACTGTTACTGCTGCTGTTCTGTTTGTATATGTGTAAATCTTGATGATGTGACTGATCAGAACTCCAACTTCCAGCGGTTATGGCTAAATGTCATTCAAATTCCACTTGTGTTTGCTGCATACACAATCATACACAGTATGTGATGCAGTGAAACGCTCCCACCAGCTTGCCCAGGACACAAAATAATAAATATATAGTAAATAATAAAATAATGAAATGAAATGAAAAATAGTTAAAGCTGAATTAAACATTATCATAACGATGCAATAATTCAATAATTAATAAAACTAAATAAAAGTAAATGATAGTAAAAAGTACAAATATTACCTTCAATAAAAAAAATCTTATCAAATTCAATATAATAAAATAATAAACAATAAAAGGATAACAATTAAATATTAAATAAAATATGAAAATAAAATATAATTAGCAAATAAAATGAAAGGATCGGTTTTAAAGTGTAAAATAATAAAATCTAAAGGAATAAAATAAAAATAAAAAATGTAAGCAAATTTGGAATCTAATAAATTGTAATCGCAATATGGAAGAGCAATACTTTTTTTTCCTTGTGTGTCTTTCTCTATCCCTGTCTCTTTTTCTCTCTGCCTTTCCCTGTCTTTCATTCTGTCTCTGTCTGACTCTTTCTCTTCTTGGTTCGCTCTCTTTCTCTCTACACACACACACACACACACGCACACACACACCCACACACACACACACACACACACACACACACACACACACACACACACACACACACACACAATGAGTAATAGTGGTGTTTCTTGGCAGGCTGCAGTTTTTGCTGAGGTTACACAGAGATCTGGGCCATAGTGAAAGCCTACTGACACACATTCCATACACACACACATACAAACACAGTTCCTCCTTCCCGAGTTTCTTTTTTTCACTCTGCCTGACGTCCTGAAAGCGAAATGAGGCAGACACACATCCAGGCTGCATATATCTCAAAGAAATGCTAACTCATCAACAGCAGCTACAGTTAGCATGTCATAACGCACGTAATGAAATGTGTAGTGATTTTGTGTGTGTATGTGTGTGTGCGTGCTAGAACTAAAATGGCCAGGATATCTAAAAGCAAAAAAAAAATATTACCTCATTATCCTTAGTATGATAGTTAGTACAGGTCTATAGCTTAGCATGGAAGGGGCTTAAACATATTGATATATGTTTGTGAGAGAATATAGGACATGACACACACACACACACACACACACACACACACACACACACACACACACACACACACACACACACACACACACTCTGCTCTCAAACAAAGCCCCAAATCCAGATAAAGAAAATAAGACCATTGCTAAGAGCTAGCACAAAATACTGACACATCGTTGACAATATATTTATACCTTTGTCAGGTGTTTATGAGTAATTAATCATTATTTAATAGTATTAAAACAGACTATAAAAAGGACTATATGGGTCTGTGAAGAAGAAAAAAGAAGGACGCTAGCGAATGTGGAAAGAAATTGCTTGTAGCAAGTTTGTAGCTGCAGATAGGTGATTAGCATGAGGTAAACAAAATTTAAGAAAACTTGACTATCATTTATCTGTCCAAATTATTCTTTTAATTTCTCTTTTCTTTTATTAACGCAATTCTGGGTCTTCCTTTTATGCTTTATATTAATTTGCTATATTTAAACATTTTCTTACCTCTTTCTTCTGCTTTTACCCATATTCTTTCTCTTATCTTTGCCCTCTCTCGATTTGTTAGCGTAAGATTTGCAGGAAAAAGCCTTGATGTCTGTATAACCATATCCCATGGGTTGAGTGTGAGTGAGTGCACTGGACTGGCGAGATCCTTCATGTCACTCAATTGTTTTATTTACATTATTCTCTTGAAATGGTAAACTTGTACTCAGCTCTAACATGACGCATTCAGATTTCTATTTATTTGTTTATTTGTTTATTTGTAAAAAATTAGAAGCTTTTATTAAGAACATTGCATTGATAAGACCCAACACAATACAATCATACAGCAGTGAATTTAAGGGTTAAGGGTTAAAGCCCTTTACCTTGGGATTAGTTTTGTGACTTATATCCATAGCTTTATTGCACTGTAATAGTTATATTGACTTCATTATGATTTGCTTTAGTATGAGAACTGATGCAAGATAGCAGGAGCCAAGGATTGGAAAATCAAGGCCTGTATACGGACCTCGCCGTGGTGGCAGGTCTGTGGCTCCTCATCAGTTCCTTCAGTTTTAGCCAGCGATATTTCCACCTAAAAGCACAAATATTCTTTAAATGTAGGAAAAAAATACTTAACAGATTTTAAACAGTTTATCATGATACTTTATAATGTTCTAAATAAAGGGGGAAAAAAAATCACGTTTGCTGTTGAAACCTGATTGAGTGTTTTTTATTGTTACTTTATTAAATTCTACAGTTCACGAGAGGAGTGTATGAAGTATAGAGTTGAATCCCAATGCTGGTCCCTATCAGTGTGATGCATTATGGGATACACAGCCTTTAAAGCCCACATGGGGTCTATCTGTTAAAGAGGACAGGAGGAGAGAGTTAACCTCTAGATTCCTCAGGTCCTAGGCAACGCTTACACTGATTTAATTTACGATAGTATGATAGTTAAGACAAAAAAGTGTCACTTGTAATTCATCAACTTGGTTCATGCAAGCAATATTTCTACCTAAAATCCCCAAATCCGCATGACTTTGGACATGGAAAGGAAAAATATTCTTCAGCGTTTCAAATCAATCTCGCTTACGATAAAGTTCAGCCAAAAGTTTCCAGAATTTTCCCTTTTCTCAACTTCAGACACCAAATAAATCTTGTTAGTTTGACTAGGTTTGAAATAGAAAAAGAAAACTGTGAAGATTTTTTAGATTAACTATCATCAGACATTGTATAGTGTATAAAAAGTGATTAGACCTTATTACTTTTCTTACAGAAGATATGCATGATTGATGAAAATTCAAAGCCAAAAAATACTTTCTGAAGCACTTTTCAACACACCAGCACACCCAGCAGTTACTTTCTCTTTTTAACAAGCACTTCAATCCACACCGGCTTTAAAAGTCCAATTACAATACAAGGCTACACTTCCTTAGACTTGCACCTCATTTATCTGTCACTAAAGAACCTTTTCTGGCATAATAAATATGTTGTAGAGAAACTGTCTATAAACATGTGAGCATAAGTTTCAGATTCTTAGCACGATTTCTTTATTTAAGGATTTGCTATTATTTTAATGTATAGCGTATTGAGAGTTTATTTTTAAGTCAGATGTGAAGCCAAAATCACAAAAGTTGCTGTTATGTATGATCAAACAACCAATCAGTTTCAGACACCCATCCAATCACCAAACCAACCAACTAACCAACCTCAATCTCAATTATCCAAATAATGAACAAATTCAACTAATCAGTTTTAAGCATTCAACTAATTAAAAAAAACAACCAATGTAAATCACCCAATCACCAACCAACCAACCAACCAACCAATCCATCTTAATAAATCACCCAACCATTCACCAAATAAATCAACCAACCAAACAACCATTCACCGAGCCAATTTCCAAAATAACCAATCAATCAATCATAATAAATCACCTAACCAACCAACCAACCAACCAACCAACCAACTAACCAACCTTAATAAATCACCAAATAATCCAACCAACCAATCTTAATATATCCATCCATCCATCCAGCCATCCATCCAGCCATCCATCCAAAGTAAAAAGGCAAACAGAAATGAAGCATAACTTTGATATCAATTGATTTAAAGTACAAAATTAAGTTCCTGCTGTTTTCTGCATGTTTGTATTGAGCTGACCATAACACTGCCTGTCCCCCATGATTCACTGACACAGGACATAGTTATATTGATGTGTGAAGTGGGGAGTGTGTTAAGTTGGGCCTATGCTAACAGGTCTAAGCTGAGACACACACACACACACACACACACACACACACACACACACACACACACACAATCGTTTTCACACTCTTACACTAGCGTGTGGTGCAGTTTACAGCTGCCTGCCGTGTTAGTGGACGTAACATCGGAGAAGCCTGTGTTGCCTGGCACCATGAGGAGATGCCGTCGCAGGTTCCGCCATGTGCTTCCGCTCGGCTGGTACCTTTGAGGACTGGACCAGTACCCGCCTTTACCCTGATGGGGAATGCGGAAACTGGGCAGATCGGGCAAATGGTAGCGGCTAACGTAGAGGGGTTCGTAGAGACCCAGGCGTGGCCTACTACAGGAGAAAGAGAGTCATTGCAGATTACTGATTGTTGATAAACTGGCAAAGCAACTTGGGTGCATCGAAATGTTCTTACATCGCATACACACAAACAAACTATAGTGTGATTTATAAAAACACCGGAGTTGTACGTGAGTGTGACTGCAGAGAGAGCCTGGAGAAAAAGAGGAGAAAGGAGGAAGAGGAGAACAAAAGAAAAAGTAGAGGATGATCAGGCACATGGCATTATCAGGAGTGTCATGTTCTGCTAAAAGAGTACATGAAAAGATTAGCGTAAAAACCAGGACAATCTGTTTTAAAATAAACGGTAGCATTTCTATAGCAACAAGACTGAGAGGATGCTTCATATAATAGGAGTGAATGGATTCACAAAAGAAAAAAACTTGCTATTTAGAAAACATTGTGAAGGGTACAGATTAATTTGCTGGAAATGGAACAAACCTGTTTTATGCTATAGACTATACGAACAAAAGCTTGTGGACAAGAGAGCATAAGATTAAGTGATTTCTGAAAACCTATTCCACATTTAGTCCCCATTTGCTGTCAGAATAACATCCACTTTTCTGGGAAGATGTTCTTCTTAGTTTATAGAGATTGTTGTTCATTCAGCTACAATGGTGTTAGTAAAGTCAGGTACTGATGTAGGTGAGGTGAGGAGGCCTTGGGTGCAGTCAGTGTTCAGTCATCCCAAGGGTCTTCAATAGGGTTGAGGTCAAAGCTCTATAGCAGGAGATCTTTCACTCCAATAAAAGTAAAGCATATCTTCAAGGAGATGGATTTATGCACAGGGGGTTGTCCTTGTCATGCTGAAGCAGGTTTGGGTTTCCTAGTTTAAGGGAAGATTTCTTTTAAAAGTATCTAACAATGTCCAAAACAATTGCATGCCTCCAAATTTGTGCTAACAGTTTTTGGGAAGAAACATATATGGTTAAAAATGGCAGGTGTCCCAATACTTATTGTTCATATTGTGTATCTTCCACAACACTATATGTAAGTGTATGTGCATCAGTAGTTGCCCTCACAAGTATTTAAAGTGTGAATTCAAAAGTACCAGGAAAAAAAAGAGGTAAATCTTTGTTCTAGTTTTTTAACGTGATGAGATCATGAGTACACAGATGAATGCGTAAGCAAAGCAGCTCATGGAGCTACGTGCCAAAAGATTAACCCTGATGTTTCATTTCAGTCTTAATTTGTTCAGAATTCAGAATTTTGCATGTTATTATTATTTTGTATAAACGCTATCTGAGCCAAAACCAATTGATTCCTCAAAGGAGCCAGATTTCCCCTGATAAGTGGAACAATCCATTATATACTGCTAGAAACTTGAAACTTGGCCATGGACTTGAGGTTGAAATAAGTTCACTATAACCTTGAATCAACCAGCATATCCCTTTAAAAATCATATAAAACTTTGCAGTACAATGACCGAGATGCTTTGGTGTGAATGCTTGTATGAGGAAATTCTTCAACCTATCCTCCTTACAACAGTACCTTATGTATTTATTTCTGTTATATATAAGAAAAATTAGGAAGATTAAACTTTTTAAATTTGGCACATATATTTTTTATCAAGCAATTAAAACAAATTAAATCTTTACATTAGCTTTCTTAAATCTTACTGGGTTCCTGATGTTCAACAGCCATCCTCAGCTTGGTTTCATCCCTCTCTCATTCTCTCTCTCTTTTTCTCTCACACTCTTTGTGCATCTGGTCTTTCTCGGCATGCGATTTTAATTCCTCACTGACAAAATAAAAAAAACACACGCCCCGTCACCTTTGGCAGACCCCGCTTAGCACTCTGAGGAGCATGTTCTTCACGTCTGTTTTCGCTTTATTTAGGCTGATACACTTCTCCGTCTCCATTAGAAGTGACACGGAGATCAGCTGCTTCACTCCGTCTTGTTGATGGATGCGGCTCGAACAGAAATAATGTGTGCAATTGCAAAATGTATTCGTTTTAACCAATACATCTGAACGTCTGCATGCACACATACACACTTATATCAGTGTACTGCTGGACTTCTTCAGCGTGAGATTGTGTTGATTTGCGGGCAACCGTACAAGATAAATTTTGCTGCAACACAATCCTAACCTGGTAGCTTTGAGGGAAAATGAGGACACGTCCATTTTATACTGGGCCTGATGTACACATTGGCTACTCCCACTTTTTTCGACAGGAATAGAGGTCATGTCATTATTTTCACTGGTATGAAAGAGGCCACACCTCCTTTAAACACCTACTCTTTTCTTTTTTCCTGAGATAGACATGCACATAAGTCACAGCTTTAATTTTCATAGACTAGACAGGCACATGAGCCACACCTCTTCTCTTTTTCCTGGGATAGAAAGGAACATCCCTTCTTTACAGGGAGTTTTATGCAATAGACTTTAAAACGTCATTTTGTTTAAAAAACTGTTACTTTATTCTTGTGAAAAGACAAAAATAAAAGCAATTAAGATGGACAGGCTGAATTCTTTTTAAAAAAAAAAAGAAAACGGGAAACAAATTCAGGATTTTTCTGAACCCAAAAAATGTTCCATTGGCTTAAAATGATTGGTCTTTTATGAGCCAAAGCTTCATGCATTTGATTATATTTGCATTTTAGAGGCTTTGTTTCATCCATATAACAACTTCCTACAAGGTAGGTATTTTTCACAGTGCTCTCTCAAACACATTTACAACATAAATACAACATAACTACAACATATTTACAACATACAATATAGTTACCATAAACCACACAATGATAAGAAAAAATCTTTACAATTTTACTGTATCTAGAACCTACCTGAGTATGTAATTAGCTACATAGTGGGCCGTTTCAGGATACATGCTTCCTCTGAATCCGTGTGTGTGCGCGCTCATGCTGACCTTTAAAGAAAAGACCTCAGACTAGCCCCCCCCCCCCAACCCCTTCAGCTACAATTAAACCCTTAAAATCCTCCCGGGTGCACAGTTATGTTTGTGGGTAAAACTTAGACATCTCAAGGGACGATGTTGTTGACTGTGTGTGTGTTTTTTTTAACTTTGTCTCTCACACTCACACACTTAGGACTGTATATGGTCTGAAGGGTGAAAACCCCCTGCACTCATGGATTCGCCAGCGATGACCAAACATCGTCCGTTCAGGCTCGGTGATGCGTTACTGAGATTGTTGCAGTGGTTTGGGTTCTAACGAGGACGCAAATGGGTCCTGTGAGATTTAAGGATCATTAGGTGCAAATAACAGAACCCCGAGCATGTCGGAAAGCAGAAAAAGGGTCATATGAAGTCTCAGGAGCGTTTAGTGGCACTAATTAATCCCTGTCACGATGAACACAACCGCTTGACACAGTGGCCGTTATTTTATGACGGATGATAATAGTTGTATTTGTACACGTGTGTGTAAGAAAGTTGGGACACGTGTCTGTCAAACAAATATGGTGAGGAAAATGTGCATTTACGTATTCAAGGAACAAAAAATGTCAAATGTTTAAGTTGACAACGGTACAGCCATAGCCATGTAAGGTCTGGGTACACATGTAACATTAATGTGTGTGTGTGTGTGTGTGTGTGTGTGTGTGTGTGTGGGGCAGAGGAAAAAGTAATTCATATTGACGGTAAAAGAATAAACATGTCTCGGAGAGACCAAGAGCAGCAGCAGCAAGTAGAGGAAAGCATAATTTATTTGAGCTACATGGCTACATGAGGTATCTGCTTAAATGTGTGTGTGTGTGAATTTGTGTGTAAATACACATGAAACACATTCTTTCAGGTTTTTGTGGTGACTGGGTGATGAAGCATGTTATCTGTCAAATCAGTGATACATCTCCTGCTTAAAATTCACCTCTGCTTTGCAAGTACCCACTTTTAGGAGACCTATGAAACACACACACACACACACACACACACACACACACACACACACACACACACACACACACACACACACACACACACACACTTAGACATAAAACACAGAAGAATGACAACAGCCGAACTTGCCACCTGAAACACATAATCGAAAAATGTATATGAAAAATGTAGAATTTATAAACCTTCCCATTTCATTTATCTGGGATACACATGCACACACTTGCTATTAGAAAGGATACGGATTTTGCTAACAATATAGCTTTGTTTTTATACAGCTATTAGTTGAGATGCTGCTACGTTATATTAACACTTTCAATAAACAAACTGCCTCTTGAATTCATTAGATTTCAACTGAAAAGTAAAAAATGGGTTTTAAACAGAAAAACGAGACAAATGAGACAAAAAAGATTTATGTTACACTTATTAATAGCAATAAAGACATGACCTTAATGCCACATTGATATGAGGTGGTATCAAAAAGTTTTGAGGCTAGCTCTGTTTACAAGAAAAACGCACTTTCACCTTCAAAATTGTCAATACAGCAATACAGCACTCCCAGCGTTCCTTCCACTTCTGGAATATGTCCTGGCAGTCTTCTTGCATGTCAAGAACCTTCTGCTATTCGTGCCTGATCTCTGCACTCAGTGGTATTAAGAGGTGGATTAAGTTGGGAAAGTCCACACTAAAGGCCCAGGTACCAAATGCACGTCCCGCCACAGTCTGCACTGGTGTCAAATTGGCGACCTTTGTGCTGGATCTTCATCTTTAGGGAAAGGGAGAAGTCTGCAGGAGCCAAATCTGGTGAGTAGAGTGGGGTCGGAAGTAAGATCGGAAGTGTGGATTGTTCTCCGACGATCATCATGCACGAGTTGCCGAACGGTTTCGTTACTTTCAGAGGTTGAGCTCGTTGAAGGTCTTCCTGATCTCTCACCGTCTTCCGGTTAAATTCTTGAAAACACCTCAACCGACTCATTGCAACATCGCCGTAGGTCAAACGTACTCCATGTCAAATGTCTCTGTGACAGATTTGCCCAGTTTCAAGCAGAATTTCACCTTTTGTTCCAACTTGCTGTCCATGATGTTATTGCAGACGTGATGATGCATGTGGTCAGCACCAGTTAGCACCAGTAGTCTCAAAACTTTTAAATGGTAAAAACTTTTTTAAATGGTAAATGAATCAATTTTAACGTAAAAATAACGTTAGTTAAAGCTAATATGGAATCTGGAACAATTTTACTTAATAAAAAAGTTATGAAAGTAGCTTTTGACTGTTTCGATTTGCTAGGAGAAATGAGTTGTTCTGACTGCACATGGATTGAATCAGTAGTTTGTAGACAGTGAATAAAGTTAAAGTTAAAGTATCTTCACAGACATAACAGTTTAAAGTATCTTCAAAGACATAACACTTTAAAGATATTGCATGGCACTGGCAAGGAAACTAGCCAGTTTGGAGCTTGTAAAATTGACTTGAGTTTGTGTGGAAATGTATAATCATTTTGGAAAACCTCAAAACAAACAGCACTGTACACTGTACATCAGAGATGCTTTCAAAGAGACTAACTTTATTTCCCAAGGTGCTGCCTGGTGAGGGAAGGGAAGTGGAGTGGAGTGACATCTCATTAGAGGTCAGCTAATCTTAACAGTAATAGACAGACGGATGCGCAAAAAGACATCAATACAATTAACAAAGCGAATCTTTAAATGTAATTCTTCCACCACCATGCTTTACTACAGACAGGGTTTGACAATTAGCAGTGTAGTGGTTTATGCCAAGGCCATAACTTTACATTTTGGTCTCATCAGACCACAGGACATTTGGATAAATATTACTTATGCAAGGCACTATATTTGTTTATATATTCTTATCTGAAACAGGTTTATCTATGCAGTAAGTACATGAAGCAGTTTAACTGACATTAAGATGTTTTGTTGATAGTATGTATAAGTATTTCCGTAAATGGGTGTGTGGGCTGACCACTTAACACACACTTTCACCTTCAAATATAACCTCTGGCAGCCTTTACCCAAACAGGAAGTTTGAGTCTCTTCAGCACATTGTATACAGAGTAATCTATGTATGCATTGCCATTTCTCACTAGTCTTTTTTTTTTTTTTTTTTTTTTTTAGCTGTGATTAAACAAAATTAGATCTTTTGAAATGATTACTGAGTCAGGAAACCTGCATGTATTGAGAAGGATGTATGACTATAAGCCTTTAAAAAAAGCTTTATATTAATAAATATTAATGAATACCTGTGGGCACAACCTGCCTGTAAATGTCCAGAGTTCCTCCACAGCCTTCAAGCAATCAATCTTAATGAGTTAGATCCTCCACCTAGATCCAACTCAGACATCTATTATAACCCTGACCGTCTAGATCAATCTAGACCACCTAGGATCATGACCATCTAGATTAAGAGAGACCACCTTGGATCAGTTTGACTGAATAGATTTAGAGAGACAACCTAGAATTGCTGACCATCTAAAGCCTGTATATAAGAATCCAAAGGTAGCATCGAACCAATCAAGCCTGACCACTAAGATCTAGCCTGTAAGAATTCAAAATCTTAAAAAAAAAAAAAAAAAAAACATCAAACCAACCCAACAACTTAAAACCATTATGACTACTTAGAATCAACCAAATACTACCAAACCAATCCAGTTTGACCCCCTTGAACCAGTTTGGCCTATAAAAATCAACTTGACCTCTCTGAAGTAGCCTTAATTCAGGTTTAACAACTGTTTGATTTTGCCCACACTTTGGTCGTCTGAGACAAATTTAGAAGATTCTAATAGATTGCTATAATACTAGGTTAAAATCTGTAGTCTTTGATCACTGGTTTGTTCACTGACAGTGGATTAATGGCTGATGTGAAGTTGTGTGTTTTTTCCTCCAATGTGACTTCTCCTATGATGACCATCAAACCAAGAACCAATAAGAGCACCGAACCTGATGCTTAGCTCGCCAACTTTAAACCACCTCAGGGAAGATGTGGAAATAAGTTGACAGTGGGCAGTACAGCAAGAAGAGAAACGTATCAAATTAAATGAGGGAAAAGGAGCGTTTGAATGATGTTATTATCATGTCATAAACAAAATGAATGCTACAGATTGTTTTTCATTGCTTCTAGCTACCATTAGCGAGAGAACGCGGGTCTGAACGTGTCAAGGATCGATGACGTAAAACGTCTTTTTCTTATGTGCGTCAGTTTTTAACTGTTTTATAGTCTAGCATTATGACAAAGAAGATCCTGTTTGATCCTGATCATGTTCGTACAATCGTACAACTGATTGTCACACAGTGTGCGGCCGACATTAGAACTAATCTGTAAGAATTGGAAAAACACAGAACCTGTCTGACCAATAAGAACCAGGCTGACCACCAAAAACAAGCCAGACTATTTAGAACAAGCATGTAAATATCCAAAAGCTTTTAAAAAACCTTTACACCAAACGAGGCTGACTAGCTAGAACCTGCCTATGTGTACAAAACTCTTTGACAACCATTAACTCAATCAGCCCGACCTGCTACAACCAGCCAGTAATTATGGAGAACCCCAAACTACCAAGCTAAGCCAGACTGAGGAGGTAGAACCATTTAAAATCCAACTAAAACTATCACAATCAAACCAGACCAGTCTGTTCATCTAACCATCCCAACAAGACTTTTTATTCGTTTTTGAAGATTAAAGTATTGCCACTGGCTGCTGCCATGTCTTTGTTTTTTTTTTACGCTGCAATGAAAACAAACCTGCTGTTGCAGCAATCATCTTTTCACATAAAATATGATGCCAGCCCTCAGAAACAAATTTAATTCAAATATAATGTTTGTGTAATTTTACTATTCACACAACAACCACCTGATGACCTCCAGACAAATTTATTACACCATCAAAGCAATACTGTTAGCATTGCTTAGCTAGTCTATTCCTTGACAGGAAACATCTGACTTAATAAGCCATTAGAAGTGAAGAAATAGAGGGAGAGAGAAGGGAAAGCAGTTTTACCTCTGGGCGATGTTTGATTTGGAACGTTGTCATTCTGAAAGGAATTTACAGCATGACTGACACAGGTTTATGTTACACACACTTTCATTTCTTCTTTGGGACTGAGGGAGCAAGAAAGGGGGGAAAAAAGGGGGTCGAACAGAACAAATAAACTCTGTGCAGTCCTCCTTTTCCTCGCTTCCCCCCCCTTCATCGTAGCTTATTTTTCCACACTTCCATCTCAGCCAGCGGTAAAGATCAACACACAGTGAGGCTTAAATCAATCAGGACAGTCGTTTTGTTCTCGCGCCACCATTCTGCTCTCTCTTTCACTCTCATTCCATCATTCTGCTCATGTTCTGTTTTTCCTTTTCTCTCAATGGATTTTGCAAACCTCTCAAGCCTTAGGGCCCCAAAAACCAACAGAGAATCAGTCTTTTAGAACATCTAGGTAAAACATGGCTGACTGATGGCCCACTTATGTGGTGGTCAGGATGCTTATGCATCAGTCACTGACTCTAGCTGATTTTATATTTCTTGCTAATGTTTTTCAGTCTTATATCAACACCTTGCACTTAACAAGCTGCTATAGATATTTTGTACTAAATAATGTTGGTAGTTAGCTAGCTAGCGAATTATAAAATCAGTATTGGTTTTTCAAACATTGAAGGAAGGTTTTATTCACATAAGTGTTATTTTCTGTGAGCTGGTGTTTATATTCAAGGGTGTAACAGTGTAATTTTTTTTGAAGGCGTCAAATGGTAAGATCACAATTTGCGTGTGAATGTGATGCTTGCTTAGTAATTTTTTGATGTTTTTCAATGAGTCGAGACTAGTTTCATAACGTGATGGATGCTTACCATTTATTTCCTGCAACTCTGAGAAATATTGATACTATGGGTTATATATGCATGGTGGAATTGATCAAATAGGGTGTGTGTGTGTGTGTGTGTGTGTGTGTGTGTGTGTGTGTGTGTGTGTGTGTGAGTGAGTGAGTGAGTAAGTGAGTGAGTGAAGTAGCAAGCAAGTTCACTGTTACTGGCAGATCTCCAGTAAATGATGTCACATGCAGCTATTACACAGTGAGCTTTAAAGCTGATCAGCAAATCCCCCCTCGTTCAGAGCTCAGGGACAACGAGGACTCCAGTCATGTCTTAGCAATATATGTATGTGTGTATATAATATGTATGCAAAAAAAGATGGGTGAGAGAACCGCCCCCTGTTATTGTTGCACACAAAATTTTGCACACCCTTAGGTCAAACTGATTTTCTTTAGTTGTTATATAGGTAAAGTAATAAAAAAAAAAGTTGAATCAAAGACCAAAAAGTATGTGTAAGTGTAGGAAAAAATATAGATCGATAAATAAATATTAACGAAAAATTGTTAAGGAAAAATTTATTTGTTGTATTTGATATGTTTTGCAATTCGCACATGTTCCTGCACTATGATATTAATGATTCTATAAAGTGATACCTGAGAAATGAGATAATCAGGTCTAAAAAAGGAAAATGTGTTTATTTTTGCGCACCTTTCTTAAATTGACAAAATTTGAAATAAATCAGGCAGGGATCGTAACGTACGGAATATAAAACCCCCCTGTTCTAGAAGAATAATCACCAATAGGGTGGTGTGATGAGGTTGAGTTAATTATCTTTAGCCACCTGTTATTTATATATAAGTATATATAATTACATTATATATATATATATATATATATATATATATATATATAGCCACAATTTCTGAAATCAAATCTACGATGGTGGTTGCCATAGCTGTTTTTTTTTAAACCCAACCATTATGGATGCACAAGCCAGTGCACTCTTAATGCCGGTCCCAAGCCCGGGTAAATGGAGAGGGTTGCGTTAGGAAGGGCATCCAGCATAAAACATGTGCCAAATCAAATATGCGGATCACAAATGAGAATTTTATACCGGATCGGTCGAGGCCCGGGTTAACAACGACTGCCACAGGTATCGTTAGCCGACAGGGTACCGGTGGAAATTGGGCTACTGTTGGCCCGTGGGAGGAGAAGGAGAGGAGGAAGACGTCTACAGAGACGGCAGGGAAAGGAGCAGTGCAGGAGAGTGGAGGTTCGGGTTGGTACTTTAAATGTTGGTACTATGACGGGTAAAGGAAGAGAAATAGCTGATATGATGGAGAGGAGAAAGGTAGATATGCTGTGTGTTCAGGAGACCAAGTGGAAAGGGAGTAAGGCCAGGAACATTGGAGGTGGGTTTAAACTGTTTTATCATGCTGTGGATGGAAAGAGAAATGGTGTAGGGTGTGATTCTGAAGGAAGAGTACAGTAAGAGTGTAGTGGAGGTGAAGAGAGTTTCTGATAGGGTGATGATCATGAAGGTGGAAGTTGAAGGGATGATGATAAATGTCATCAGTGCCTATGCTCCACAAGTTGGCTGTGAGATGGAGGAGAAGGAAAGATTCTGGAGTGAATTGTATGAAGTGGTAGATGGTGTACCTAGGAAAGAACGATTGGTGATTGGGGCAGACTTTAATTGGCATGTAGGTGAAGGGAACAGAGGTGATGAGGAGGTGATGGGTTGGTATGGTTTTAAGGAGAGGATTGTGGAAGGGCAGATGGTCGTAGATTTTGCTAAAAGGATGGAAATGGCAGTGGTGAACACTTATTTTAAGAAGAAGGAGGATCATAGGGTGACGTATAAGAGTGAAGGAAGGTGCACACAGGTGGACTATGTGCTATGCAGGAGATGCAACCTGAAGGAGATTGGAGACTGTAAGGTGTTGGCAGCTAGAAAAGTACTTGGTGTGACATCTGGAAATAGAAAGCCAGACAAGGAGACATGGTGGTGGAATGAGGACGTGCAGGAGAGCATAAGGAGAAAGAGGTTGGCAAAACAGAAGTGGGATAGACAGAGTGATAAGAACAGTAGGCAGGAGTACAAGGAGATGCGGCAGCAGGTTAAGAGGGATGTGGCGAAAGCCAAGGAAAAGGCATATGAGGAGCTGTATGAGAGGTTGGACACTAAGGAAGGAGAAAAGGATTTATACCGATTGGCCAGGCAGAGGGACCGAGCTGGGAAGGATGTACTGCAAGTTAGAGCAGTAAAGGTTGGAGAGGGAAATGTGTTGACTAGTGAGGAGAGTGTGTTGAGAAGGTGGAGGGAGTATTTTAAGCAGCTGATGAATGAGGAAAATCAGAGAGAGAGAAGGATGGATGATGTGGAGTTGGTGAAGCAGGATGTAGATAGGATTAGTAAGGAGGAAGTGAGAGCAGCGATTAAGAGGATGAAGAGTGGAAAGTCGGTTGGACCAGATGACATACCGGTAGAAGCATGGAGATGTTTAGGAGAGATGGCAGTGGAGTTTTTGACCAGATTGTTTAACAGGGTTTTGGAAGGTGAGAAGATGCCTGAGGAATGGAGAAGCAGTGTGCTGGTACCGATCTTTAAGCATAAAGGAGATGTGCAGACCTGCAGTAACTACAGGGGAATTAAGTTGATCAGTCACACCATGAAGTTATGGGAAAGAGTAGTGGAAGCCAGGCTGAGAGAAGAGGTGACCATCTGTGAGCAACAGTATGGTTTCATGCCGAGGAAGAGCACCACAGATGCCTTATTTGCTTTGAGAATGTTGATGGAGAAGTATAGAGAAGGACAGAAGGAATTGCATTGTGTATTTGTGGATTTAGAGAAGGCGTACGACAGGGTGCCAAGAGAGGAGTTGTGGTATTGTATGAGGAAGTCAGGTGTGTCAGAGAAGTATGTGAGGGTGGTGCAGGACATGTATGAGGACAGTGTGACGGCAGTGAAGTGTGCAGTAGGTACGACAGACTGGTTCAGGGTGAAGGTTGGACTGCATCAGGGATCGGCCCTGAGCCCTTTCCTGTTTGCAGTGGTGATGGACAGGTTGATGGACGAGGTCAGACAGGAGTCTCCCTGGACTATGATGTTTGCGGATGATATTGTGATTTGTTGTGAGAGTAGGAAGCAGGTTGAGAAGAGCCTGGAGAGGTGGAGATATGCGCTGGAGAGAAGGGGAATGAAACTCAGTAGGAGTAAGACAGAGTACATGTGTCTGAATGAGAGGGAGGGCAGTGGAGTGGTGCGGTTGCAGGGAGAAGAGCTGGAGAAGGTGGAGGAGTTCAGGTACCTGGGGTCAACAGTGCAAAGTAATGGAGAGTGTGTTAGAGAAGTGAAGAAAAGAGTGCAGGCAGGGTGGAGTGGGTGGAGAAGAGTGACAGGAGTGATTGGTGATAGTAGGGTATCTGCAAAAATGAAAGGGAAAGTTTATAGGACTGTGGTGAGACCTGCGATGTTGTATGGATTAGAGACAGTGGCATTGAGTAAAAGACAGGAGGTGGAGCTGGAGGTAGCAGAGCTGAAGATGTTGAGGTTTTCGTTGGGAGTGACGAGGATGGATAAGATTAGAAATGAGTTTATTAGAGGGACAGCGCATGTAGGATGTTTGGGTAACAAGGTGAGAGAGGCGAGCTTGAGATGGTTTGGACATGTGCAGAGGAGGGACATGAATTATATTGGTAGGAGAATGCTGAGGATGGAGCCACCAGGTAGGAGGAAAAGACGAAGGCCAAGGAGGAGGTTCATGGATGTGGTAAGGGAAGACATGCAGGTAGTTGGTGTAAAAGAGGCAGATGTAGAGGACAGGGTGGTATGGAGACGGATGATCCGCTGTGGCGACCCCTAATGGCAGCAGCCGAAAGAAGAAGAAGGTTGCCATAGCTGTTTTCCCCCCAGTTTGAAAACACAAAGGTCGCACTTGTAGTAATGAGTCACCGAATGCTATATTTTTACACCTTCTTAGACAGATCTGATGTATTCTGGCTCTCTGCTGGCAGTCCACTGTATTATTAGGAGGTAAAAAAAAGCCCCTTTTGTGAGTGATATTTGAGTCACAAGTTGTAGGTTAGCACAAATATCGTAATCTGTGTAAGAGTTTCGGTTCATGTCATCTAGGGTGAGCTGCCTACTAAGAGTGTGCATGTGTGGGTGGGTTAATTTACCCACCCAAAAACTACCCTCTAGTAGTTAAAACTACTAGAGCTTAAGATTCGAATTAAATTAACAACAAGCTTAAATTTTTTACTATATTTATATTCCTTGTTCTTGTTATGCTTATTCGTGAGATTTCATTTCTAGTTGGGTTCAGCCACCTCGCACTCACTTCCCTCAGCTCACACCGAGCAAGTGTACCAAGATGCCAGGGGAACTTCCTGTTATTCTGGGAAAACCCCTGTCATGAAACTCTGGGAGATTTTAACTTGAACATCTGTGACTGTGTGTGTATGTGTGTGTGTGTGTGTGTGTGTTAGAATTTTTGCAACAGCTGAAACTCAGCGAATAAAACAACTTACTGTTAAGATCGTAAATGAAAAAAATACATGTGACTTTGCCAGCTGCGCCGTGTTTGTGTGTGTGCGCTACTTTATAATACCAGTCTTTTCTGTTTATTTCATATATCAGTCTCAAATACTTTAATGCACACTTCACATACCCCTGACTGCTCTAAAGCTTAATTAATAGACCAGTCTCTATTGCCCTACCTAGACTTCATAGACCAGTTTCTATTGCCCTAAATCCATTTCATAGATCAGTCTCTACTGCCCTTCCTCCACTTTATAGACCAGTCTCTACTGCCCTACCTCCATTTCAAAGACCAGTCTCTACTGCCCTACCCCCATTTTAAAGACCAGTCTCTACTGCCCTTCGTCCATTTCATAAAGCAGTTTCTACTGCACATTCTCCACTTCATAGACCAGTCTCTACTGCCCATTCTCCACTTCATAGACCAGTCTCTACTGCCCTACCTCCATTTTAAAGACCAGTCTCTACTGCCCTTCGTCCATTTCATAAAGCAGTCTCTACTGCCTTTTCTCCACTTCATAGACCAGTCTCTACTGCCTTACCTCTAATGACTCCTTGTCATTGGCTTTTCTCAACATACAGCACAGGAATCATCACCCAAACCATGTACTGTTGTTCTGAACAGCACTTCATTATATAGCGTTATGACTGTTGGCTCATGTAAAGTATTCAGCAGCATAGAAATGCTCATTAATAAACCTGATTTCGAATCAGTTAAAACCAAGAGAAAAGCCTTTGCTGTAATTCCCAAATAATTCAACTATTGGAATTTTGTAAATTCATCAGAAAAATGCATGAACAATTTCGCTTCATTCCCTCAAAACTATTGTGCGTCAATCTCAGTTCTTTAGTAGTCCAACTTTCATAGGAAGTGAAAGGTTGTCTGTCACTTTGCTAAAACTTCCAGAAACGTCTGTCATGTTCAACTTCTGCTTCATTGTTCATGAATACTATTCAGTGCTCTCGTTTCAGATCTTTCTCTGTATGTGCAAGAACTCTCAAAAAAATAACTCCCATTAGGGAAAGTTTGCGTTCGATGATCCCATGGGGGTAAAACCTTTTGAGCTGACTAATTGGTGTATTTAATTCATTCAGTTGAAGTTTTGATATGACAAATTGAAAAATTGAGGTGCAGTTCTTCTTTCTTAACCAGGACGAAAAGCAGTGACGCTATTGCAGGGACGCTAATCGGTAATTCAGTAATTTTCTCCCGCTTATCCGTCTAATCGGTAATTGTAATCTGGAATTGGGAAAGAGAGAGAGAGAGAGAGAGAGAGAGAGAGAAAGAAAAACAGAAGAGAAGTCAGAGGTTTTGGACTTGTGGTAGCAAATTATATAAATTAGTAAGTATTATTTATTAGCCCAAAAGTCCGCTAAAATACACCTGAGTCTTTAAAGAGAAATGAGGACTCCATTTATAGGTATTCACACCTCTGTGTGTGTGTGTGTGTGTGTGTGTGTGTGTGTGTGTGGTGCTGGCCAATTCCTGTGGTTTACTACAGTGGTTTGTGAGGACTTTAACTTTGTGTGTGGGTGGGCGATTGAGTGTGTGAGGTCAGCCCTGCATTGAAATGACACCATAACCCCTCACCGTCTCTCTCATCATACCCCCATATAGCCTGCCTTATTCGTACGCTTTTTGTTTGCCCATATATGGGCAAAAGTTCCTGTTCTTTCTTTATACACAACTTCTCTTCTATTGGTGCCTTTGTTGCTTTTATAGAAAATTAATCATCACCTTCTGGCCAATCAAAATCCAACTATGCTTTTGGATGTGTATATTGTATTTTATCTTTACTCACACACCGACCCATACACGTGCATTTCAATTAGATGGACTACACCGAGTCCCGACCTCGTGATTATCCCCCTCTCCCTAATCGACCCCGGTACACTTAAGCTCTTTTTAATGACAATGTAAACCTAAAGAAAAGCTGTGCTGCAGATTTCCCAGAGATGTAGTTTCTCACGCAAGGGAGTCTACTGGGCAATGCAGCATTCGTCTACATTCCTGCGAGAGAACCCCTCAGCAACCGGAGCCTTCAGCGACTCACTTTATGAGGCCCCTCACAGGCCCAGACTTCCTGTTTCTACAGACTGGAGAACATGGCAGCTCTGATGGACTTGCATACTAAACTGCTTTTGGGAAAGGCTGCATCTATATGAGGAATATAGTTCATTTAAACAAACGCATGACCAACTTGTCTTACTGAATATTTGAAATAAAAAAATAAAAGTGCAACATATGTGCAAAACCTAAAATAAAGTGCAACATAATAGAAGGGCAGGTATCAAATTTGTCATATACAACAGCACATGCCAGAGGGTTTGAATTTTTTAATTGAACAATTCCTTTTTTTACTTACTGAAAAAACATATTATTTTTATTCAGTTATAGCAATTTTAATGTTTAAGATGGCACTTTATACCACACCATACTGCACATAGACACTTTAAGGACAATCACTTTAATTTGTACTGTCAATATCTTCCATGATATATTTTATTTAGTTTATACTTATTTATCTACCTTTTTTTTGGTTTTATTTTTATACTTAATTCTTTTCCTTTATATGCTTAAATGCCGGACAGTCGTAAAAAGCATTTCACTGCATGTAGTACTCTGTATGTATGTGTATGTGACTAATCTAATTTAATTTGATTTGATTGTATTTGATTTGAGATATATGTTAGAAGTCAGAAGGCACTTAAGTAAATTGATGATTTGCTGTCTGTCGGAACCAACGAAATTAAAGTGAACTATCCGTTACATATTGAATTGCAAGGGATCATATTTTTTTTATTGCATTAATACGATGCAATGGAATAAATGAAAATCTGTGCGATCCGATAGAAATCGTAATTGGGATGAATCAAATGAACCTTTAATGTATTGTATCGTTGGTTATGCATTGAGATTCGAATCGCATCGTTTGATTTAGCGCAATTTAACGATGCAGTGGAAAAAATATGATCCCTTGCAATTCAGTTTGTTACGGATAGTTCACTTTAATTTATTTGGTTCAGACAGAAGGCAAATCATCAATTTACTTAAGTGCCTTCTGACTTCTAACATATGTCCCTTTCACAAACAGGCCTTTATAGTGCAAAATGAAAAAGATGAAATAAAACAACGATGCATCACGATATGAATGCTAACTCGTATCTGATGCACACTGTTAAATCAATGCATCACATCGCTAACTTTTATGCCAATGCCACTAATGCGAATCGGTGAATTTAACCATCTCTAATAGGAACTATACAGTAAAAAACAGCCGATTCCTGTGTTATATAAAATTGTTAATGGCTGCATTCTGATGTTCACAGACATGCCGCAATGCTTTAAACAAATATTTTTACTTTTGATTATTATTTCTTTAAGAATTCTGACATTTTCAACCAACTGCAGTGAGAATCTGGAGCTCGAAAAACAAACCCCAATGTAAAATGTGTGGAACAGTTTGTGTTTGCGTTCTCAAGCTGTAAAATCTTATCCGTGAGACCGTCCTGAGCTCCGTGTTTACTGCAGAGACAACACTTTAAGACGCAAGTATGTCCTCCGGTTTCGCAACATGCAAACAAAGCTTTGAAGACTTGCATTTGCCTGCTGATTTTCATAAAGCCTCACTGAGTACTCGCGATCCTTCGAAGAACTGGAAAAAGACATTCTGAATACAAAAAAAAATAAAAAACATAAACTTTAGTTTAACTCAAAGATTATATATGGTTATGGAGCATCTGGAAAATGTTTAATATTCAGAACATTGGTATAAAACCAGTATTTGCAGCTGCCCCACTTGCAGAGCTGCTGTTATAGAAAACTAATCAACACCTTCTCACTTGACAAGGCCTGGAAAATGAGAAGATCTGATTGCTAATGCTGTAAAAGTGTGTTTATGTATGAGTCTGTGTTTATCCAAGTGTGTGCTCACGTGTATGTGAGTGTGTGTGTGTGTGCGTTCGCGCCCCTGCGCTGATGACGAAGTGTGCGCGGATATTGGACGCCCCAATAATCCTGTGTAAATTCCCACAATCCTCTTCTCCAATGTCATGCCAAGAAAGCCTTCTTCCCTGCTGAGCTGTGACCCCATCGTTCCCACAACACACTGCTGAATAATTCTCCCTCGATCTCCCTTCCCTTTCAGTTTTTTGCTTCATTCAGTTTACTACTGAGGAGGTTTATTTCATGAATTTGTTAAAAAAAAAAAAAAAACACACTGGTGCAAAGAGCGGATGTCAAGAGATGACTGTAGGTGCCAGGGGTGTAACCCTAGGGGTGCATTTGTGTTTACATCCATGGCCTAGATTTAAAGTTAAACTGGTGTCAGCATTGAGTGTGAGATCTGGGCTTTGACACTTTCTCAACCCCGGCTCCAACTCCAGTTCGTAATCGTCCTTCATTCAAGATTTCTGGTTTGTACTTTCCCACAATAGATTTTAATGAATCTGTGGGAACCTCATTCAAGCAGCCTTATTCAAACCTTCACTGCCCTGACCAGGCTATTACTGAGAATGAATGAATGAAAGCTGTCGAGGCATTTGCTCTGCCCCACGCATTCTGGTATATGTAACTAATTGAGGTGAACCACGGGTACACTATTAGTATCTAGTGGTCCTGGAGACCTTAGTGATCGGAAGGTAAGGGGTTCAAGCCCCATTATCTGTAATGTTGGGGCCCTTGAGCAATGGCTGACCCTGTGCTATGACCCCAGGTCCTAACATTGCTGGGACATGTGAAGAAAGAATTTCATTGTGAAAAGTACATGTGACAAGTATTTATTTGTTTTTTTAGATCATTTCCATTTTTTCCATGACAAGCTTTTTTTCAATTTGAATCAAGAGAAGTGGCTTTATTGTCATTTCAGTGATAGAGAGCTGATACAGTACACAGTGAATCCGAATTCCTCAAGGATCATAATGCTTCATAGAACTGACTCTAGGTCATTGCTTTGGAAAATAGTGTGGTCAGCTATTTACTCTTGTGTATAATGAATGGTTCTGGGAAGACTCTTCACTAGACTTTGGGGCATGTCCATGTGGATTTGTTTATTTAGCTACATTAGTGACATCAGGCTGTTAGAGATGTTGAGTTTCAGTTCATCCCATAGGTGTTCAGTAGGGTTGAGGTCAGAGCTCTGTGCAGGTGTTCTTTATTTTTAGGGATGGTGTAATGCTCTTAGTTCCAACGAAGAAGACATTCTATTTACAGTTTCTGTCTGCATATGTAATGAATCTGAAATTAGCTCACTATTGCATGACTAAAAATCTTCTTGTACAAAGTCTCTGCCAATGCATCTATGCCAGTCCATCGTGTTGGCAACCAACAGGTATATACAAAAATGTCATATAAAAATATACAAACACTTGGATGAAGCAACCACCAGCCACTTGCATTATATTCGCATTTTATGGAGCGTCCTGTTTGCGTAGCAAGATCACATAACGTTACAATCACTCAAAAACATGTCCAGGCACATTTGGGCATTTGGGCTGGTATACAACACAACAGACACACAATTGATACCCCACCCACATACGATTGTGCAGATACACTTGTTTGTTTTGCTCAGATTTGCTCAGTCAGAAGCAGCTGCAGCAGGATTTACTCACTCGCTTCCAAAGCTGTCACCACATTTTTTACTCTCACAGAGCAAACACTTTCATGTGCATTTGGATATGCGGCGTGTGCTTGTGTGCTTATGTCTGTGTGAGAGCCATCTGTGTGTGTGTGTGTGTGTGTGTGTGTGTGTGTGCAAGAGAGAGCTTTGTTACTGTTTTTTTGTCTGTGTGAGTTTTGAAAGTCAGTGCAGGGTGCAGGAGCGACACCTCGGTGGGCTTTTCGCAGTTTTTGCTTCTGTCAGCACCCGCCACCACACACAAACACACACACACACACACACACACACACACACACACACACACACACACACACACACACAGATCAAATTGACCTGATCTTTTAAACAAGACACTACAGGTGTAGAGATATTTTGTAGATATTCGTAGAGATATTTTTTACATATAAAGTGGTGCGATTTCTGTTTGTCACACTTCACTGTTTAAGATAATCAAACTAATTTTAATATTAGTAACAAATAACACAAGTAAACACAACATGCAGTTTTTAAATGAAGGTAAAGGAAAACAAAATCCAAAACTACATGGCCCTGTGTAAAAAAGTGTTTGCCCCTAAACTCAATAACTGGTTGGGCCACCCTTAGCAACAACAACTGTATTTGCGATCACTTACAATGAGTCTGTTACTGCCCTGTGGAGGAATTTTGGTCACTCATCTATGCAGAATTGTTGTAATTCAGCCACACTAGAGGGTTTTCGAACCGCCATTTTAAGGTCATGGCACAGCATCTCAATAGGATTTAGATCAGGACTTTGACTAGGCCACTCCAAAGTCATTTTGTTTTTCTTCAGCCATTCAGAGGTGGACTTGCTGGTGTGTTGTGGATTATTGTCCTGCTGCACTTCAGCGTGAGGTCACGAACAGATGGCCGAACATTCTCCTTCAGGATGTTTTGGTAAACAGCTGAATTCATGGTTGTATTTATCACAGCAAGTCTTCCAGGTCCTGAAGCAGCAAAACAGCCCCAGACCATCACACTACCACCACCATATTTTACTGGTGGTATGATATTAATTTTCTGAAATGCAGTGTTACTTTTACACCAGACGTAATGGGACACACACCTTCCAAAAAGTTAAACTTTTGTCTCGTCGGTCCACAGAGTATTTTCCCAAAAGTCTTGGGGATCATTAAAATGTTTTCTGGCAAAACTGAGACGAGCCTTTATGTACTTTTCGCTTAGCAGCGGTTTTCGTCTTGGAACTTGCAGACCTTTTGTGCCCAGTCTCTTTCTTATGGTGGCGTCATGAACACTGACCTTAACTGAGGCAAGTGAGGCCTGCAATTCTTTGGATGTTGTTGTGGGGTCTTTTGTGACCTCTTGGATGAGTCGTCGCTGTGCTCTTGGGGTAATTTTGGTCGGCCAGTCACTCTTGGAAAGGTTCTCCACTGTTTCATGTTTTTGTCATTTGTGAATAATGGCTCACACTGTGGTTTGCTGGAGTCCCAATGCTTTAGAAATGGCTTGATAACCTTTTCCAGACTGATAGATCTCAATTACTTTCTTTCTCATTTGTTTCTAAATTTCTTTGGATCTCGGCATGATGTCTAGCTTTTGAGGATCTTTTGGTCTACTTCACTTGGTCAGGCAGGTCCTATTTAAAAGATTTCTTGATTGCGGACAGGTGTGGCAGTAATCAGGCCTGGAAGAAATTGCTAGAGAAATTGAACTCAGGTGTGATAAACCACAGTTTTAACAGGGGGGCAAACACTTTTTCACACAGGGCAATGTAGTTTTGGATTTTGTACATATATATGTACACTGTACCAATAATTTGGACAGTTTCTCCTCACTATGGTGTAAAAACTGTGTCATTGTGTAGATTCTGCGTCAGCATAAAATGTCTAACCTATTTTTTTGTTTAGTTCAAAAAGGACTATTTTAACCTCAGGTACATTCTCTAAACGTTGTGCAATGCTGTAAATAACATCTGAGTCAAGTCAAGAAGCCTGAGCCATGATCTTTTTTTTATTTGCTTTACCCTCAGACAGGAAGTTCCTGATTTCCACACAGGGTCTTATGGAAGTCTGGGTTCTTATAAGAGCTTAACTTAGCATTTGAGTTACAGGCTTACAGGAAAAGAAAGCTGACTTGCTTTTCCTTTTTTACCCTTTTTTATACTTGCTGTAGGGTCAAAATCGTAGTAGGATTTGTTATAAGAATTAGGGTATTGCTTTAATTGAAATTATGATTCAATATGTGTAAATCGTCGAAACTGTATACGTTCTGCGGGCAGATACAAACCAAAATTACTGCAGGAGTGACAACAATAACAATTTGACATATACAAACACACACACAAACACTACACACACTCTAGTTCTAATCTAGGGATAAATAGAAATGGAAAAACGAGATAGTGGCGAGCGTCTTTAAAAAGTTGGACATTGGACTTTAAAAACTGTTGAGTTTGTGTGTGTGTGTGTGTGTGTGTGTGTGTGTGTGTGTGTGTGTGTGTGTTTGATTTGTGAGAGACAGAGTATGCAGCAAGAATGCTGATCAGACATGGTCAAATATCATTTGGAATTCCAAGAACAAAAAAAAACACCCTTCATTTCTTACTTATAGCGTCGTAGATCGATTGTGTGGGTTCATTACATCTTGAAATCTGCTAGGAATTACAATACACTGTCAGGTGGTAGTCATTAAGAGGCACACACCAGTCATCACCGAATTTCTACAAAACAAACTGAAGAAGCAGGAAGTGTTTTTCAATTTGCGTGGACTCAGCATTAACAGCAAAGCAGTGATCGTTGTCCCAATTCACAGCAGAGGATGAAACCCACGGAAGCAAATTCACACACAATGATACGTAAGTGATAATTCAGGGTAAGGTGAGTGCTACAGGATGTTAGTGCACGTTGTGGAGGTGAAGAACGGCCCGAGGTGAAGCAGAGTATATTAAAATAGTGTTAAAAATAATGCTTACTTATTCATAGACGGCTCACAAACAGAGATAAAAAAAGGTCATAAAGTTACCTCTATTTACACGAGTTTTAAGAAATAGTTATTACAGACAACGAGAGTGTGTGTCATGTCTACTAATATTGAAGCAGTTGAAGTTAACTCCTAGTGCCATTTTTTTCTTTTTCTTTTATTGGAACGTTTTCTGTTAGTCGAATTCATCTTGTTCCTCTGCCCATTTATTAAAATCACTTAAGCAAAAATCCTCCAAGGAGCTCAATAAGGTTATTAGGAAATCTGTCTTACTTACTGTATGTGACTGGAGCTGTATATTACTCTGGTTTAGTTGTCGATAGTAACAAAGTAAATGCAATCCGTTACTGCACTTACGTAGCTTTTTCACGTATCTGTACTTCACTGAAGTATTTCCATACGGGGAGACTTTTACTGTAACTTCACTACATTTCAAAGTCAAGCACACAGCAAGCCACCAATCAGAGTACAGCATGCACTCTGTTTTAAACTTGGTGGTATCCAAGTTTATTAGATATCAATCAGTATTTGACACATTAATATTATTCTATTAATAGATTGGAGTTTTTTTTCCCATGAACTGAGTTAAGCGAATGACAAAAGTGATAGTAGGAACATTATAGCCAAAATACATAATAGTACTTTGGATACTTAAGTACTTTTATAAACAAATACTTGTGAAGTGAAAGTTTAAATGGAGCACTTTTACATTTAATAGAGTGATATTTTACAAACTGTAACCCTACTGTAACTCAAATACATGGTTTGTGTACTTCGTCCAGCACTGTTGTGGTTACAGGTGTTTTTAAGCACCACATTAATTTATATTCAACTGACCACACGTTAAATGTGTTCAATGCTCTGAACTCACACCCAAACTTCCAGCCAATCACAATCCAGCATTCTGACAGACCATCCAAATAAAAGACAAGACTTAGCAATGAGACAAAGTAACAGGAGGTTCGAAATGACCACTACATAAGAGCTGAACACAGAACAGGTTTACACATTAGGTAAACCAACCAATGATATTCCAGATATTGGAGATCCAAGGCGAAACATATGTGCAAGTGCTTGATTGGTACAAGTATTGATTTCGCACCCTTTTGTTTTTTGAGGCCTAGTGATGAAGCTCTCTTTATGCCAAAAATAGGAGACAGGGGATGAGCGACAATGGGATTACAGCAAACGGGAAAAGCCCAGATTTGTTGAGTTGGAGTGCTTTTTTGATCATTGTTTTGCTTTTTGTTTGGATGTTCTAGACTTAGTGTTTTGTTGCATTCTAGGGATGAAATAAGTTGTATGAGTAAGAAGGAGTGCGTGTGATAAGATGACATACACATGTAGATAGCACAATTCCTGTTGGAATAACAATATTTAAAAAGCCTTCTTTATCTGACACAAAGAATCATCAAAACACACCCACACATTGATGAAAACAGCATGCTGATCAAACAAAGCAGTAAAAATGTAAGCAATGCTACACACAGGCGCACACATACAAATGTTGGCACCCGGTTTCCAGCTGCAGCAGCACATTCCCGCCAGCTTTAATAGGCCTGGATGTGCCATTAGCGCCATGGCGTTAACCCGACCGAACCTGAGCTCTGCGCCGTTGTGAATTCCATGTAGTGGCGTCAAGGTCAAAGGTGAAAGCAGCCTTTAACATTGACAGGAAGTGCTTCATTTTAGTTGGGGCACTTTCTTTGCGCACCACGCCGCTCTTGATTTCACTCATCTTGGCCGAGAAGCACCTTTTTCTCACAGGAGACGCTGGGACAACTAAATTGTCCCCCCAGGGTTTTGGAGCCACTGGGGCGCCGCTCCATGTCTTATTACCGGCTCACAGGAAAGAGACGAAAAAAGAAAACCACAGCGTCTTCTCTGATTAGCTCGCCCAGCGACAACAAAACTCACCCACTCTCTGGGTAGGCAGCTGCTATAAAAATATAGCTATAGAGTGCAACACACACACACACACACACACACACACACACACACACACATGGCTATGCAAGCTGTGCATGCTATGAGAAACAGCTGGAGGCATTTGGCTTATAAGAATGGAGACGATAAGCATATGGTGTGTGGGTGTGTGTGAGAACTTCTGTGAATTAAGTTGCATATATGATTGTATAAAAACTTTACAAGCATTAAGCAAGTTAATAACAGGTTAATGATCAATCACAAGGGTGCCATTTTGCATCTATTCCAACCTTGCGAATGCACTTGTATGCTGCAGTATATGTATGTTTTCATACTAGGGTGATAGTTCATGAGTTCACAAGGTTGCGAGTATGCTATTTTGCATCTATTCAAAGAGGCAACTATGCAAATGTTGTAATTCGCTGGGGTGTACCTACGCAAGCATGTAAAAGGGCTGGCATCATAGTGTGCCTGTAAGTACAAGTAAGATGGTGTACTAGCATGCAAGTGTGTAAATAGTATGTGTGTATGCACGTGCCCTATTTAAGCAAGTATGTATTCCAATGTGATAGTTAGTTAGTAAGCTAGTATTATGAATGCAAGAGCACTATGTAAACAAGTATTTGTGTATGCAAGTTTGCTAGTAAACTAGTATGCACAGTATGTATGTATGTATGTATGTATGTATGTATGTATGTATGCAAGTGCACTAGAAAATGAGTACTGTATGTGTATACAAGTGCTCTATGTATGCATGTGTGCTTGTAAACTAGTATATATTTATGTATGCATGCAAGAGCAATTAGTAAATTATTGTGTGTCTATGCAAGTGCACTATGTAAACAAGTATGTATGTATGTATGCCTGCAAGTGTGCTCGTAAGCTAGTATTATGCATCCAAGTGCACTATGTAATAAAATGTGTTTATGCAAGTGCACTGTGTGTGTGTGTGTCTATGCAAGTGTGCTAGTATATAAGGCATGCAAATGCACTTATGCAAATGTGTATACAAGGGTGCTAGTAAACTAGTATTAGGTATACAAGAGCATTGTGCAAATATGCACGTGTGCAAATGCACTATGCAAACTACTATTTGTGTATGCAAGTGCACTAGTAAATGAGTATGCATGTATGCAAGTGCACTAAAGCTGGTATTATGTATATAAGTGCACTATGCATAAGCATGTATGTATGCAAGTGCACTATGAATAAAAGTATGAATGTATACAAGGGTGCTAGTAAACTAGTATTATGTATACAAGAGCATTGTGCAAATATGCACGTGTGCAAAATGCACTATGCAAACTACTATTTGTGTATGCAAGTGCACTAGTAAATGAGTATGCATGTATGCAAGTGCACTAAAGCTGGTATTATGTATATAAGTGCACTATGCATAAGTATGTATGTATGCAAGTGCACTATGAATAAAAGTATGAATGTATACAAGGGTGCTAGTAAACTAGTATTATGCATACAAGAGCATTGTGCAAATATGCACGTGTGCAAATGCACTGTGCAAACTACTATTTGTGTATGCAAGTGCACTAGCAAATGAGTACGCATGGTATGTATGCAAACGGTCGATGTGAACAAGTAAGTATATACAAGTGCACTATCAAACATACTAGTAAACTAGTAGTATTCAATTATGCAACTATGAAAATGTGCAAGTATGCAAGGGCATTATGCAATTAAGGACGTTCCTCTTTGTAGGCAAATTTGCATGTATACAAAAAACACAAATACTATGTTAATAAGTAAGGATGCTGCAACTACGCAGTGCATTCCCATTCTAACATGTAAGTATGTAAGGATGCATGTGCGCTAGTCAGGGAGTATACAGCTATCAAAGTTTGCTAGTATAGAAGAGCATCAGTGTTTATATAGATCGCTTGTAATTTACACAGTTATTCTTAGAGCCCATAAGGCTTGGCTGCTATGACCTATCGCAATGCAGAATTCAAGAACCCTGTTGTGGTATAAAACATCAGTGCCCATATGGTAAATGTTTTACCTAATGCTAATACCTTGTATAGGATAATTGCTCATAATTAGTCATGAAGAGCATTCCTCTGGCCCTCTAATCCTGCTGGTCTTTAACACAGGGCCTCAACCATCTCAATACTCCTGCTGTAGCCTGAAAGAGTAATCTCTTTCATCTCTTTCTCTATTCATTCCCCTTTTCTTTTTTCTTCTCTTATCCTGTCAGTCATGTCCTCCTCCAGCTAATTAGCTTGCTTCATCATGGCCTGGACTACAATGACGACAAAAAAAAGAAATCCTTCCGTTTCCCTACTATGCCCTCGAAGCGTACGGAAACAGTAACTAAGACAACAAATGAAAGTTTATAGGAATCATGTTTATGAGAAATGAAAAAGGAACAAAGGCCACCCGACCACAGGAAAGAGAGTGTTTGATGTGTATGGAAATAGCAGAATAAACTTGGACATTTTTTCAACCACAGAGGGGAAAAACACTTTTTTTTTTTTTTTTTTGTTTAAATAAGATTTGATCGAAATTTTATACCACTGTGATGCCCTTTCCTGGAGTATCATCAGAACGGTATGAACATGACGCTCATTGCGAATTTACTGACAAAGCAGTGGTGTTTTTTAAAATGTTTGTGAGTGTTGAGAGTGCTCCAAGACGATGCAGTGAACATAAACATTAAAAGTGCCATCATGCTCGAACCATCATCATCGAACAATCATTCTCAAAACATTAGACTCGAACCATCCAATCCATCATGCTCGAACCATCATACTCAATCCATTATGCTCAAACCTTTATCCTTTAACCATCACCCTCAATCATACTTGAACATTTATACTCAAACCGTGAGGCTCTGACTGTCATGCTCTAACTATCATCCTCAAACAATCACACTCTAACCATCATAGTCAATCGATCATACTTGAACCATCATCCTCAAATTTTTATGCTCAAACCAATACATTATATCATAATCATCATGCTTAAGCCACCATGTAAAGCTGCCGGGAATCATGCTTAAGCCACCATGCTCAAACCATCATCTTGTTTAATACAATCATTCTCAAACCATTATACTTGAACCATTATCAAACCATCCAAGCCATCATCCCCAACCATTATGCTTGAACCATCATACTCAAACCATCCAAACCATTATGCTCGAACCATCATACTTACTCCATCATGCTTGAATCATCAATTAAACAATTATACTCAAACCGTGATGCTCTGATTATCATTTTCAAACCATCATCCTCGAACCACTATAGTCAAACCATTATACTCAATCCATTATCCTAGAACTTTATACTCATACCATAATACTGAAACCATTCTACTTAAACCTTCCAAGCCATCATGCTTGTACCATCATTTTCAGGGTACAAGTACAAGCCACATTAATGAATATACAGCTCACTAGATGTAGTGGTTGGCAAGACTTTAATGAAATTAGCAAATGAACGAGCTGAACATTTTATGTACTGATAAAACCAGGAACGAGTGGTGGACGGCACAGTGCTACATGATGTGCTGGCAGAAAGAGAAAATGGCCTGAGTCCTAGTGAAAGTGGAACAGATTAACAGGTTTTGTTGGATTTTATATATATATATATATATATATATATATATATATATATATATATATATATATATATATATATATATATATATATATATATATATATATATAATGATAGCTACTACTGATCAAACCTGATTGGTCAAGCACACACAAACACACGCACACACACACAAAACCTTCCTATGTCATGTTGAGGAGCACAGTTTATGAATCTCCTCCCCTGAGAGAATTTTAAGTTTCTTGGCATTGTTTTGTCTAAATGAATACAGCAGACAAATCAAACTTGTATTAACTCAACTGTATGTCACAAACGTTTTTGCCCCTGAGTGTATTAACTCCTGATATATATATATATATATATATATATATATATATATATATATATATATATATATATATATATATATATATATAAAACACATATACATTCTTTTTTTTTTTTTTCAAGAACTGAAACCTGTGTCAGTTTCTTGGGGCTGAATTTAGAGGAATGGAAATTCAGGTTCCAATGAAAAGAGTCCATCTGAGTTGTGTTATGTATCGGCACTGTGTGACACAGCAGAAAACTGTTTTTTTTCTTCCTCAAACCCTCGTTTTCCATCCTTCGCTTTGCTGTTTTCTGACATTCTTTGGAATCATGAACTCGGACTGAAGTGGCCTGTAGAGATTACCCGAATGCTTCTACTGACTGTTTCACAAACACAGTTTTTTTTAGGACTTTCCACTGACATAATGATTACTGTAGATAAATCATGCAAACTGTAATCTCACTTACCAGATGGAAACATCTTGGCTTTTTGTGTAGATATTTTGTAATAAACTTTTTCATATAAAAGCTGGAGAATAAAAAAAAACCAAATCAGGTCCAATTTATTGTGAGGACATTTTTTGTTCACTGGTCCTCCAGGGCGCCAAATAAGTGTTACATGTTCATCTACTTGATTAAGATATAGAATCACTATATAGACTAAAAAAACCTTAACTGTATTATGTTGATTTTATTTTGATAACAGTGTATTCTGTGATATTTTATCCATCGTACACTACAGCAGATCAGCAGAATTTTGTATTCATTAAAAAACATAATCCTTAATTCATTTATTTAGAATTAGAATTGGTGTAGGTAATGTTATAGCAGCTACAAATGATTTGATTTTCTGCATTCTTCTGCGTATAATCAAGCCAAAATAAATAGCAGTGGTTAAAAAAATGTTAAATAAGATTTACAGAAAGTTGAGAGTAAACAGATTATAAACAGATAAACAGTGTGTATAATATATATATATATATATATATATATATATATATATATATATATATATATATATATATATATATATATATATATATATTATACACACAGGTGCAGCTCAATAAATTAGAATATCATTAAAAAGTTGATTTATTTTATAATTCAATACAAAAAGGGAAACTCATTTTATATGTATTCATCACACACAGACTGAGATATTTTAAGTGTTTATTCCTTTTAATTTGAATGATTATGGTTACAGCTAATAAAACCCCAAAATTCACAAAAAACAGAAATGTTGGACTACTGAAAAGTATGAACATGTACAGAACTCAATACTCGGTCGGGGCTCCCTTTGCATGAACTACTGCAGCAATGTGGCGTGGCATGGAGGTGATCGGTCTGTGACGCTGCTGACCTGTTGTGGATGCCCAGGTTGCTCTGATAGCGGCCTTCAGCTCTTATACCTTGTTGGGTCTGGTGTCTCATATCTTCCTCTCTAAAATACCCCATAGATTCTCTATGGGGTTTAGTTTGGGCGAGTTTGCTGGCCAATCAAGCACTTGGATACCATGGTCCTTAAACCAGGTATTAGTACTTTTGGCAGTGTGGGCAGGTGCCAAGTCTTGGAAATGGAAATTTCCAAGACTGCTCTAAAACTTCCTGGTAGACGGCTGTTCAGAAAGCACAAATGGTCAGGGGTTCACAAACCTTTCTCAATTTATTGTATATATGTGTTCACTCAAATACCTTTTGTTTTTTTTATATAGTAAAGGCTCATTCACCGGAATTTCTTTGGCAAAAGACTTAACAATTTTAACAGAAAATTCATATCATTCATGATTTTTACATTTGGAAGTTTTTTTTAGTAAAGAAATGCTTTTTTTTTTTTTTTATTTAAAGAAGGAACAAGCATGAAGCGTTCTTTTTTTTAAGGAAGGAAGTTTTTCATCACAAGAAAGTTTTTTGTGTTTTCAAGCACTGCAGCTTTTTCATGACAAGCTTTTTCTCTATTTGCAGTAACAAGATAAAAGTCAGTTTGTTCAGGTTATAGCAGCTGTAAACACTCATTCCCTCACAAGTACCTTTTTTCACTTTGTGGAAATAGAGTGCCGGTAAGAATCGTGGACACTAGAGACTCCTTGTCTCCTTGTTTCAATAAACAAGTTCCAACATAAACATCCAATAAACAAGATCCAATAAACACAAAAATAAATCTATTTAATGTGGAGCAAGCTGTTGCTTCAGAAGTATTGAAAACGTGGGCATTAAAAGTGAGAGCTGCTGTTACAGAAAGCGAGAAAAATTCGTCAGGATAACAATTATAGTAACAATTATATAATTATAGTCCCGCCCCTAATCTAGACCTAACCTACATTTTGTGTTAAGTGAGACATCTGATGAGTTTAAATGAAAACATATGAAAAATTAGCATCTGAAGAAAAAAAAAACTAGATTTGCTCTTTTTTTGGCTCAAATAACAGCAAAATAAATTCCTGGAACATAAAAGCTCAAATCTGTCCAATTTCATGCGACAATCTTGAGCACGTTATCGTCATAAAAAGTGTCTCGGAGTTGATATTAATATATTACTCACAGCCGTGTCTTGATTTCCTCCTGCAATCCCATGTTGTTTCGATCGCCTCCCTATTTCTCTCTAACATCTGTAACGAATAGCAGATGTGGACAATCGCTGACCTTAATGCTCTTAAAAGTCTCCCATATCTCCTTCTGTCTCACAGACACACACACACTCTTTCTTTACGAAATATGTTTCACATCAACACGCACACATTCTTTTTATTATTCTAAAATTTTTTTAACAATTTGAAATATGAATTTTCGGCTCGTTAAACGTTTCCAGGTTTTGATGTTAGTAACGTGGCCCCAGACTTCGATCCCAATACACATGAGGGAGTTTAATTGGGAACAGAACATGGAAAAGGGTTCACACCCTGTCCACTGGGTCATATCACAAACACATATGCACACACACACACACACACACACACACACCCATGTATATGGAATCGAATAACATACATGAACAATGCAAACAAATGAGGTTCACACCAAGCGATCATCTCTGAAGGGGTTTAATATGTCCCCCCGATGCTTCTTTTTGGAGGTGTATCAAACACACACACATACACACACCCGTACGCATTCCCCGACCCCGCCAAAGGTTCTTCAAACATAACACTCGTTCTGCGGAAAATCCCTGAGGAACCCGATGGAGCGTAGATCACATTCCTGCATTCATGAACAAACCAAGCAGAGCAGCAGGAGTTTGGGCTGTACAGAATTTATATCACGCTATATTACCATTAAAACAATATAAGAAATTGTTATACTGGGAGCTTTATGCGGGTTGTTGAATGACAGAATGAGAAAATAAACATCCAGAGGTGAAAATATGAGTATGTAGAAAGAAAGATCACCTTCTCTGGTATCGCATAATCTTGAGATAATATTTTTTTAAATTTGGGGGATTTAATGATTTATTTTGCTGGAAAGAGAGGGGAGGGGGTCTTGGGCATTGCTGGATGCTGGAGGGGATCAAAAATTATTTTAAAAAGTTATTTTCATTAAAAAAAAAGAAAGAATTGAAAAAGGCTGGAAGAATAAGAAAAATAAGATTGTAAAGTTTATATAATTGAAAAGTTTAGAAAAAAGAAAGGATTATGATAATGATGATGATGAAGATGACAATAATATTTTTAAAGTTCCCTGTAGATTTCCATACTGTGAAAAATGCTGATGAAGCCTAATGCAGCATCTGTTGAACACTCCCTGTTTTCTTTTTTTGGTCGGCCATTTCTGTCTCCATCGGCGTGAGAACTATTTCCTGTTTTCCTTTTCTTCTTTCTCTCCGTCTCCTAGAGCAAATCCAGATATCGATCCACTCCTCAAGTAACTTGTACTTCATAGTCGAGAACAAAATCTTTTATTTTACAAGTCATTTCATTAAAATCATCAGTTTATTGACTCCAGTTTGACTGGGTGATGTAGAGCTCAAATGCGGGGAAGTGCACCTGAAAAATTTGTAAATGTAAATTAGAGCCTGTGAAACGTGTGGAAACACCTGGACTTTTATGTTTTTTGAGACACATGCATGTTCTGTTTGCTTTTTTTACAGCAAAATTGCTAAAAGGTAAAAGGATACACAAATTGTGGACAGATGAGGGATTCTGAAACAACATGGCAGCCATTTCATACTTTAACACCATGTATTTCTGTTTGGATGCATGCACTCAAGCTCTGTAAGTTTTATTTAGAGATAGAATGAAATGTTATGGAATGACCTACTCAGTCACTGCACCTAAATCCTATTGAACTGCTCTGGAGTGAACTGGATTACAAGAAAGAGTCCAGACGAAATTGGATGGTGTTGGTGTATGGAATTGTAGCATTACATTCACCCAGAGTAAATCTCCAAACTTCCCTGCCACAGAACATCCCCAAATCATTCATTTTTCATCTCCATGTTTGACTGTGGAGGTGAGGCAGTCTGCTAACATCTTTCCTGTTCTCTGTTTTACACAAGTTCTTTTGTTAGAGAGAAAAATGTCAAATTTTGACTCATCTGTCCATAGAAATTTCTTCCATTCACTTATTGTCCATATATATATCTCTCTTTTGTATAATAAAATTTTTATATTCATTAAAAAACATTATTATTCTGATATACTGCATTCCTTCTCTTTTTTTGGTTTCTGCAACCAGAGAATGCTGACGTTTTCCCTTTTGAGTCTGTTTCTTCATTGGCTATTTTAGTTCTTTGGGAAAAGACTCTCTCTGAAAGTAATGATGGAAATTCCCAAATTAAATGTTTAATATATTTACAGGTTATGATTGATCTGCTCATCCCTACTACAAGTTGGGATAGACACCAATTATGGATATTAGTAATTTACTAATCATTTTCCAGCACTCTGACCAGGAGGCAGAAGCCCTGCTCTACAGGTAGTCCCTAAATATACAGGCTAGGTGGTTTCCTTTTAGTACAGCTTGAGAAATGAGCCATTTAACACCCTAAGTGTTAAAAAAGTACTTATGAGCATGATTTGTGACCATTCGAGTTTGAAACCTGATCACAAGCAGGCATGATCTCCTGGGGACATGACCACATAAACATCATTCCAGAGCGATCACCTGCATTAAGCTCTAACACTGTGATCCCTTAAAAAAAAAAATAAAAGCAGGGTTACGTTCTTTCTTTCATCCTCGTCATCCTATTTCCTCTCTCCACAGCACTTTCTAATTAAGATTAGCCTCGCTGGTAGAGAATCAGCCATTTTTATTATTTTAGCCGTAAAGATAAAACACACTGTCCAGTAATTTATGGCTGAAATGGTGTCATGAATCCCCAGTTTATTTCAGTATCAGTATTTTTCAAATGTCGTGAGTGCAGAAACCTTTCCATGAAACCCGAGATAAGCTTTTAAAGTGCATCTGGTGATTTAGTAGCGGATAAATGTTAATTTTTTTTAAATGAAATGTATACATCTATCATCATATTTGCACTTATTTAGCTTGAAAAAAGGATTTATTAACACCAATATGTGATAGTTTTGTTATAATATCAACACTTGAGGAAAACTGAGGAGATGCCTTTGTTGTTTTTTTTTTTTTTTTTGTTTGTTTGTTTTTTTTAACAGTAGGGAGTTACTGGAAGAGAAAACGCCGTATAGCCTGTTAGATAATTAGCATCAATAAACACGCTCAGCTGAAGCCTGGGGGAAAACACAGGTTTGCTAATTCTTCTTTCTGATTGGTCACATGTTTCTATAGTAGCAGCTTCATAGGTTCAATACTAATGCATTTGGCCTAATGTTAATTGTTTGCTATATGTATACTCACACACATCTGTATATACTTATGTGCTTTTTGAACATCCAATTCCACATTTACTCTCCGTTTGCTGTTAAAATAACCTCCACTCTTCTGGGAAGATGTTCCACTAGATTTTGAAGGGTGCTTTGTGGAGATTTGTGCTGATTCAGCTACAAGGGTGTTAGTAAAATCATGCACTGATGTACGTAAGATGAGGAGGCCTCTTCTATATGGGTTCACATTAATCCAAATAGAGTTGAGATCAGAGCTCAATAGCAGCAGATCTTCCACTCCAACCCATGTAAAGCAGATCTTTATGGAGCTGGAACAAGTTTAGTTCTCTTAGTTCAAAAAATGTCATGCTAATGCATCCAAAGACGTCCTGTACACATATAAGCCTCCAACTATGGCTAGGGTTAGTCAGGTGTCCCAATATTTTTGTCAATTATAATGTATAACCTTGTGAACTTTCGAGATATGATATCCTAAATATAATGCTTTTAAATATAACCCTGTCTCTCACATCTGCTGTTTTGACATTTTAAATCAACTAATTGCTTCCAAAGCTAGCTCTGCCCAGCACTAAATGTTGTACACGTACACACACACACACACACACACACACACACACACACACACACACACACACACACACACACACACACTCAGTCCACACACACTCAATGCAATGATTTTTACAGCTCCTTCATTAGCTTAGCCAGTGGAGCATGTTTCTGAACGCTCGTTCGGGGTTAGCGAGGTTGCAGCATCATCAGACTGGAAATGTTAACTCCGCTGCCTGCTCTGAAAGCCACAAGCTTTTTACATTTTTTTTTTCTTTAATAGCCTGTTTTTTTTTGTGGAAAAGAAAAGTGTGCTAATGTGACGCCTTGAATGGAATCCTAAACGTTACTGTTTGATGAAGCGAATTAGGAAAATGTAAATGCTGATAAGATAGGCGTGATGAGGAAAAATAGTACAGATTAGCGGAACATGCTGATGTAGAACACTGGGCAGCTAGCTAATGGGCTACTTAGCCATTAGTGCTGTAGGTTGGGGAGGATTGAGTGAGATTGGGTAATTAGTAGTTAATGATTTTAGGTAATTAGCCATCTCTACTGAAATCAATAGGATGCGCAAGAATCGCTTTAACTGCGTTATAAAGCTTGGATATTGTAGCATTACTCTTAAGCTTGTAACATCATTTTAAATGTTCTGGTGCAGCTTCAGTTTCTTCTTGATTAGAAGCAAGAACTTGCCTTGAAGAAATAAATAAAATCTGGGTAGAAAATAACAGTTGAAGAAGTAAATAGAGCCTTTTATTTGGTGTATGAAGAGTCCTTGCTAATTAATTTTTTTTACACAATTGCCTCAAACCTCAGCAAAGGACCCAGCATATTGTGTTAGTTTAGGCTTTTTTTTTTTTATTGTTTGTTAAACAGTATAATATGATTATAATATGGGGGGTGTTGAAGACATGGAGGTGTATGAATTGAAATGAGTATTGAGTCTGTGTTTAATACACAAGACATCGCTACTTTTGGAAGACACCTCGCGCTAACAATGTCCTATCCGTTATCTGATTAATCTGTGAAAAATAAATTTGAAATCCGGAATGGGACTGTCTAACATCTATACAGGACACTTTAGATTCACTGTTACAAATTGTCATGTCATTAAAGGGACATTTTTGGTAACTTTGGTACTATATTGACTGCACGTGACATCATGTGCTCGTTAAACAGCGAAAAATGCGAAATCTAAAATCTCCACCAACATGGACATGTCAAAACACTCAACACATTTTGATGTCACGAGGTTCGAGGTTCAGCTGTACCATGCTGCGATTAGTGTCAGACGCTATACCATGGTTATACCAAACATCGTTACCTGTGCAATAATAAATCTGTCAAATAAGAAGCAGGTTCCTGACTTCAGTCCGAAATGTTTTTTTTTTTTTTTGCAGAAACTCTTAAGTACACTTGAGGAATCCAGACAGTGTGTGCTGGTTTTGATAAACTGGTCCCCTTGGTGCAGTCCATGTTTGTGTGTGTGAGAGAAGCGTCTCCGAAACAGCTGGCAGGTCCATCCACAGACGCACTGACGAGAACCGGCCGATGATGAATAGCTGGGAGAGGTCGAAGGTCATGGGCTCGGCGTCCTGGTATGTGAGAAGGCAGACCACTAGGTTGGGCCTCTGTGTGTGTGTGTGTGTGTGTGTGTGATTAATATCACATTAGTTTGGAGGTCACTGAGTTGTATGAAGGGTTTTCTCACAGAAAGTGAGGAATACAGTTTAATGCATTGTGGACTAGGGGGCCTCCTTTTAGACACACACACACACACACACACACACACACACACACACACATACACACACACACACACACACACACACTACAACCACCAAAGAGGCTTAAAAGACACAACAGTAAGACTCACAGCTGGTGTCAGCACCCCAGTTGGATACATGCCTCTTTCTCTGTGTGTGCTTGTGCGTGTGTGTGTGTATGGGAGAGAGACAATAGGCTACATTTAAAGTATAATCGCGTGACTAACTTTGAAAAGACACCAAAAGAAAGACAAAAAAAGAATGGAGAGAAACCAGGAGAGAAGGGTGAGGAAGGAGAAAGAGGGGAGAGAGGGATAGAAGAATTGAAGAAGGAGTAGAGAAAAAATGGGAGGGGCACATGAAGAAAAATAAAGGGGGGGGGGGTAAGTGAGGAGAAGACAGAAGGAAGATGGAGAGAAATAAATAGGAAAAAATGGGGTTTGGAAGGGAGGGAAAAAAGCAATAAGAGGAACTAGCCTGAGGAGAGAGTGAAAAGTCGAGAGAGGGAAAGGAGGAGGAATGGAAACAGAAAAGAAGATGGATGAAGGAAATGGGGATAGTAAAGAAGGAGATTTATGGAAAATATTTATGGAGAAAGAATAGACAAGGGACAATGAAGAAAAGAAAGAGAAGTGCAGCCAAGTAGAAATGATAGAGGGGGTAGGAAGCTGAAAAGTGTTTTTAAAAAAAGGATGAGAATGATAGGTGAGAAAAGATGAGAGATAGAACAGATGGAAAACAGGTAATAGAGAGAATAAAAGAAAGGATAGAAAATTAAGTGTGGAGATATGACACAGGTGAAAGGAGCAACTAGGGAAAGGGGGATAGAGAAGGAGAATATTTAAGGAAATAAGAGGTAGGAAAGAAAAAAGAGATCTGAGGATATGTCAGGAAAAAAAGGAACACACTGAGGAAATTGCAGGGAAGAGGGGAGGAAAATAAAAAAATGGAGTATAGATTGAGAGAATAAAATTGAAGAACAAGAGGGGACAGAAAATTAGAAATAAAAGAAAGAATGAGGGAGAACTTAAAAGGAGGAAGAGAATGGGAGAGCAGGAATGGAAAAGAAACAGAAAGCAAGTTATAGAGAGAAAAAGAAAAAAGGAAAAATGGGTGAGGTTCAAATTAAGTACAAGAAAACTTTAGGTTGAGAGAGAGAGAGAGAGAGAGAGAGAGAGAGAGAGAGAGAGAGAGAGAGAGAGAGAGAGAGAGAGAGATCTGTTTCCTCTCTAAAATACAGAAGAAAAAAAGTGTGAGTACAGGTTATGAAGTTTATACAAAGGCCTTCAGTCAGGTGTCCTGTCATAAGGCTTACGCACTTGTGTGTGCATGTGACATTATCTCTCAAACACACATACACACATACCCAAGAGCGTTAGTAGTTCACATATGTCACAAAGTTCTCTCTCTCGCTCTCTCTCTCTATTTATCTATCTACACTATATGGGCAAAAGTTGTTTGGGGACATATGGCCATAAGATTTGTATGTGCTTTTTAAACATCCCATTTCACATTAAGTCCCTATTCGCCGTTATCATAAACTCCACTCTTCTGGGAAGATGTTCCACTAGATTTTGTGGAGATTTTGTGTGAGGAGGCCCGGGGTGCAGTTAGCTTTTTACATTAATCCAAAAGTTGTTCAATAGTGTTTAGAGCTCTATAGCAGGAGAGCTTCCACTCCACCGCATGAAAAGCATATCTGCATGAAGCTGCTTTGTGCACAGATGCATTATCATGCTGGAACAGGTTTGGGACTTCTAGTTCAAGTAAAGAGAAAAGTTCATGCTAGAAAATCAAATGGCATTCTATACAATTATGTCTTCAACTTTGTCCTAACAGGTGTCCCAATACTGTCAGTATATATATATATATATATATATATATATATATATATATATATATATATATATATATATATATATATATATATTGTAAAATATATAATATTAATAGATAAAAGTTAGTACACAACACACACTACCCACATATACCCAACTGTACATTTTCTTATAAATCTGCTTTACAGCTGGTTGTAAATTACTCTTAGTCTCATAAAACATAAAATGGCTTACAGTTTTTATATGTTTGCATATAAATTCCTCATCGCATTCACTCACACACACACACACACACACACACACACACACACACACACACACACACACACACACACACACACACACACACATTTATTCACACATAACTGTAAAGTGAACCACACAGCAATTAATTTACACTTAAATTGAGCACACAATGCCTCTGGGCTTTCAGTATTGCCACTAAAACACCAGTTTATCCAGAACAGCTTTGCTTTCTGGAGACTAAATATATTTTGTGTAATTTCTGTGTGATATTTGGGTAATCTCTGGGTGATCAGTGTGTGAGATCTCTTTGTGTATTTTCTGTGTGATCTCTGTGTGATCTCTGTGATATTTCGGTAATCTATGGGTGATCAGTGTCTGATCTGTGTGATATTTGTGTTAGCTCTGTGTGAACTGTAGGTGATCAATGTGTGATCTCTTTGTGTAATTTCTGTGTGAACTCTGGGTGATCTCTGTTTGTAATTTCTATGTGATCTTTGTGTGATCTTTGTGTGATCTCTGTATGATCTCTGGGTAATCAATGTGTGATTTGTATGTAATTTCTGTGGGAACTCTGTGTGATCTCTGTGTGATATTTGTGTGATCTCTGAATGATCTCTGGGTCATCAATGTGTGATCTCTGTGTGTAATTTCTGTATGATCTCTGTGTGAACTCTGGGTGATCTCTGTGTAATCCTGTGTGATATTTTGTATTCTCTGTGATTTCTCTGTGATTTCTCTGTGATTTCTGGGTAATTTCAGCTCTTCTCAAGGGACAATACTATAGGAATGAAACTCGATATATTTTAGAGTAGTCAATGTGCAACTTGTATAGCAGTTCAGATTTACTTGGAAAATGAACATGATGAATAGGAATTGTGGTTTTGCATGATTACACGACATGTGTAATCATGCATTGTTATCTTTTGTTGCTACTATTTAGACAAGTATGGCTGTATGATGAGTTATTTTCAGAGGACAGTAAATCTGTACTTTTAAACATCTGCACATTGACTACTCTAAAATATACACAAGTTCCATTTCTATAGTATTGTCCCTTGAGAAGATAAAATAGTGCTGAAATGTGAGGGGTGAACTCACTTTTGTGAGATACTGTATGTGTAAGCTCTGTGTGATCTTTTTGTAATCTTTTTCGAATTTTGTGTGATCGCTATTTTTTATTTCTGTGTGATTGTTGTGTGATTTCTGTGTGATCTCGTTGTAATCGCTTTGTAATCTTTTATCTCTGTGTGATTTCTTTGTCTGATCTGTATGTCTTTATAATCCCTCTGATCTTCGTATGATCTCTGCATGAGCTTTGTTTGATCTTTGTATAATCTCTGTATGATCTCTGCATAATCTCTATGATCTTTCTATGTTCTATGTGATCTCTTTCACCTTCCATAATTCCAAATTATTTCCTCAGTTTCCAAGTTTTTTTGCTTTCTGTTTGCCTGGTTTTTGCATTTCCTCCTCTATGGATTCCTCTCCAGATAATGCAGGCAAAATGAAGAATGGTTGGATTCAAACTTTGAGCTTTCTGCTCTGTAAAACAGAACTAGAGTGAAACTGCTCTTTAGTCTGAATTTGCTGTTTGAGCTTTAACATGCAACAGCTGCAAATTATTTATCTCCACACACACACACACACACACACACACACACACACACACACACACACACACACACACACACACACACACACACACACACACACACACACACACACCCTGGGAGACAAGCTGGAATTCAGCATGTCCCTGTGGAGGCGGTATGGCGAGAAGGAAAAGAGACTGAACAGTAACTCAAGGGAAGTGGCAGAACGCAGACGGTACAATAATCCTCTCTGATCATAAATGATAATTCAGGGAGTTTGTTAGATAATAATAGACACAAGAGAGAGAGAGAGAGGGACAGAAAAAGAGAGCGAGAGAGAGAACCAAAGGGGAAAAAGGAGAAGGAAAAGTCGCTGAAGCAGCAAGTAGCCTCATCACTGCATCTGTGACCTAGATTTCTTCTTTCTTTCCAGATTCCTGGTTGGTGATTGTGTGATTAGTGCAGTAGCTGGAGTTCTGCCACACACGTTTTCAGTTAGGGAGCAAGACACACACACACACACACACACACACACACACACACACACACACACACACACACACACATACACACAGAGTGAGAGAGCAGCAGCAGCAAATGATGCTAAATCGATTTAGGAATTTTCACGTCCTGTTGGGAATCACAACCAGAAAAAGGTGGAAAAGAGTATGTGTGTGTGTGTGTGTGTGTGTAAGGAAACAAGGCTAATACTACACACTTTTCTTATTATTATTAATCCAACCGGCATTCCTAGTCCTGCCATGTTAGGCTGTTATTTTTATCAGACACAAATAATAATAATCAATAACATCTCCATCTTTATACTTTAGTATTCCATACCAGTTTCCCCCCCAAAACATAACAAGAGAAAGATGAAAGATTTATACCTTCTCCTTCCTACTTTCCAAATTCCCCACTTCAGGAAGGCATGTTGATTCATTTGCCATTGATTGAGTTGAGCGTCTCACAATGGTCAGGTGGCATTAGAAAACCAGGAAGTGGAAAGGAGAAATCCAGTCAGAAAGAAAAAAGGAAACGAAAAGGGGAAATAGGAGTTTGTAAATATTTGTAAATAATTTGGAAATATATTGCAATATACTGCATTCTGTTTTCCACTCTTCCCAATTTTCTAATTTTGTCTGCTTTTATCTGAGAAGCCGTCGTTCCTCTCCTAATTAAATAGATGAAACTTACTGAAAAAATGGAACTTCCAGTCTTTCAAGATTTCTAGTTTCTGAACTCTACATTTCCAAATACCTGGTTTCTGGTCAAAAACCAGTCTCTTACTTCCTGCATTTCGTACTTCCTGGTGTCCTGCAGTGATCCAGCGGATCATTGTTAGAAAAGGAGTTAAAAGATTTACTTTTGATTCATTTATTTATCAAATCTGAGCGAATTAGCATTCCAGGATTCCAGATTCACAACTCCTGGTTTACACATACATGATTTTTCTCCTAATTGTCCTCTCTGGTTTACTCATTGCTTCAATCATGAAGGCAGGCTTCCTCTCCTCTTAGTGGAAACATGAATTTTTCCTGGTATTTTGGAAAAGTTAGAATGAAATCTATCGAGTCATCTTTATCCGCTTCTCCTGTTTCCTGGATTTCTGTTTTCTTAGTGTTCTAATGCTTTGATTAGTCATTCACAAGTCATCAACACTGATTCCCTAGAGCCAGAATTCCTCTACAAATAATGCCAGCAGTAGCTTTCTTTGGTTGCTTGGAATGTGAGTAAAAAGTTCTTTCTTTCTTTCGTTCTTTCGTTCTTTCTTTCTTTCTTTCTTTCTTTCTTTCTTTCTTTCTTTCTTTCTTTCTTTCTTTCTTTCTTTCTTTCTTTCTTTCACTCTTCATGGCTTCTTTAAGTAGATTGGATAAATAAAGGGGTCTAAGGGGGCTTAGGTCATTTTCATAGTAGTAAAGGGCCAAACACTTTGTTTAGCTATTTATTAATTAATTTATTTATTTTTGTTTGTTTGTTTACAAAGCTGGTTGTCCAGGTAAAACCATCTGTCTTCTGTATTTCAATTATGTATGTCAATTATTATTATTATTATTATTATTATTATTATTATTATTATTATTATTATTATTATTATTATTATTATTATTATCATTACCTGCTGGTTTGCTTTATAAACCAGTGTGAAATGTGTGTATGTGTGTGTGTGAGACAGTCTGTCTGCAAGAGGGTTTTTTTTGCCTATGCAGCCCCAAACTAAAGCGTCTGGATGTGTGTGTGTGTGTGTGTGTGTGTGTGTGTGTGTGTGTGTGTGTGTGTGTGTGTGTGTGTGTGTGTGTGTGTGTGTGTGTGTGCATTTGAACCCGTTGCCCTCTCCTCCTCCCCCTAAAAGCAGAGAGTTGGGATGAAACCACATCGGCTAGACCCCCCACTGCACTGTCGCCATGGTTACAGCGCCGAGGAGACGAGCCCGTCTCCATGGTTACCCGATCGGGGTGCACATGCAAACACGCTGGGGCAAAATGGAGGAGCGAGAAAAAAGAGTGAATCGGGTTCCTTTGTTTCCTCTTAGCTTCCTCACTTACTTGCACACACACACAAACACACAGCTGTTAATCTCATTCCAGCATGCTGAGGTTTCGGGAAGGTAATCTCCAAGCACCCTGTTTTTTTACACACTAGGGAACAGGGGGTTTACACACACACACACACACACACACACACACACACACA